>NW_022196896.1:64233522-64240509 GCF_008632895.1 Mastomys coucha | reverse complement strand
AACTTTTTTTTTTTAAGATTTATTTATTATTATATATAAGTACACTGTAGCTGTCTTCAGACATCCCAGAAGAGGGCGTTAGATCTCATTACAGATGATTGTGAGCCACCATGTGGTTGCTGGGATTTGAACTCAATGCCCTTACCCACTGAGCCATCTCACCAGCCCTCAGAAGAATACTTTTAAGTTGTAAACAGGTATTAAGTCAGTCTTTATCCAGTTGCGCTTCTGGGTAGATGAAGGATCATGGCACATTTATATGCCTTTTCCAGCCTTAGTGTACTCTCCTGTTCCTGCTGGAAGATGTGAAGATAATCGGGTGGTTTGTCTGTCTGTTATACAGAGTTCCTTAAACAGCCTGTTTAGTTGTTTTTGTTTTGTTTTATTTTTTAAAGATCTGTTTATTTATATGAGTACACTGTAGCTGTATTCAGACACACGCCAGAAGAGGGCATTGGGTCCCATTATAGATGGTTGTGAGCCACCATGTGGTTGCTGGGAATTGAACTCAGGACCTCTAGAAGAACAGTCGGTGCTCTTACCCACTGAGCCATCCCTGCAGCCCGTCTGTTTAGTTTTTTGACGGAAGTACTTTCCAAGTCTTATATTTCATTTTAATTTTTAGTCTGTTACCGAAGCTGCTTTCCAAGTCTATAGGCAAGCCTGTGAGGGCTTTATGGGTTTCTGGTTTCCTGCTCCTGTCTTACGCCTCTGTCTTCCTCACCTTAGCCATGTTTCCTGAAAGACTGGGAACTGCAGGTGCACTTCAAGATCCACGGCCAAGGGAAGAAGAATCTGCATGGAGACGGCTTGGCAATCTGGTACACAAAGGACCGAATGCAGCCAGGTATTAGGGATCCTGGGTTGCTGCCACATGGGTGTAGCAGGCCTGTTTATCCCTGTGCCCTCTTTTTGAGACAGACCCTTCCTTCTAGTTTTCCTCTCCCTTGATGCCTGTGAATGAGTATTAACCTATTATAGAATGGGGTCTGAGTCCTAAGCAGTCTGAACTTGGCTCATCCTTGGATGAGTCCTTGCTTGTTGGTTCTTCCTGTGTTTTCCTGTGAAGCCTGTCCACTGGCTAGCTGAATGCACTCTCTCCTGAACCCTGGAGACTGGTGTGCTAGTTTCTTCTGGACATACACACATTTATGATCTCAGCACAAGCCAAGAGAGAGAATTCTCTGTTGTTCTTGCTGCTGTTGGAGCTGGTGCTCCAAATGGATAGCATGCTGAACCTGATTTGACCTAGTCTCTTGCAACAAAAAGTAGAACTTGGGAATTCAGTTCTCTCTTGGGGGCATAATCGTCACCAAGTGTTTGTGAAGCAGAATTCTGTAGGTAGGGGAGCCTTAGCAACCAGTTTGAAATAGGGTGTTACTATAGTACAAACAAGGTTACAGTGGCCCTTCCTCTTTTCCTGCCTTTAGCAGCAAACTTGTACAGCTGTTCATGGGCCCAGGTGTAGGTCATATACTTGACTGGGTTCTTTTATGTGTGTGTGTTCATTTTAGGAAATGCCTGGAGCCATTTGAATATCACCCTGTCCTCTGCCATGTAAGATCTCTCCTTTTGTCCACTCTTGGCTGTATGTCATTGTTCATCATCTGTTCTCTCTCTCTAGGGCCTGTGTTTGGAAACATGGACAAATTTGTGGGGCTGGGAGTGTTTGTAGACACCTATCCCAATGAGGAGAAGCAGCACGAGGTAATGGCGAGTGTCAGAGCTTAGGGCAGCTGTACTGATCACAGCCCTTCCCTCAGGAGCAGAGCACAGGAGGGAACGGGAGAGACAGTAAGGGCCTGTTGTTGACCTTCAAAGGATAATGTCCTTGTCAGCTTTCTCTTCTCTCTTTTCTTCTCTTTTCTTTTCTTTTCTTTTCTTTTCTTTCCTTTCTCTGGAGGGAACTACCTGTGATCCCAGCAGTCATTGAGGAATAGCAGTTAGTCACACTGGGTGCTCTCCTTTAGAATAGCTGTTAGTCACACTGGGTGTGTTCCTATAGTGCCAGCAGGGTTCTCATTCATTTCTATAAGGCAGCTGCTGGAATTGAGGCCAAAGCAAGGGGAAAGATGGGTGCTCCAGACTTTAGCCATTACTGTGGGCTCTCTTCTGCCACTTGCCCTCCATTTCCAGCATCTTTATCTTCTCCGGCAGCAGTTCCCATCATTTACAAGAAAGGCTTAAGTAAATAGAAGTTGATGAAACCGCTGCCTTATTTATAATAATAAGGTCTCGTTATGGAGCCCAAGCTGGCCTGGAGTTTCCCGAGATCTTTATTCTCAGCCTTCTGAGTCCTGGGATTGCAAATGGGGCCATCATCCCTGACTCAGATCTAAGCATCCTGATGGAACCCAGTGTCTAGACAGTGCAGAGACATTAACCAGCTCTGAGGGTTCTTCAGTACTTGCTTATAACTGGCCCAGGACTGTATCCTCCTCTTCTGTGGCACTGCCGTGAAACAGTAGAGAACTGCTGACAAGCTATTCCTGGGTATCCTTCAGAAGGCAGGGTTGGGAGTGGGGATGGAGATCACTTACTCCCCCCAAAGATGTATCAGAAACCCATGTAAACGTGACAGTGACTACTGTGTGTACCACACTCAGGTGTAACGGTCAGAGTCTCCCAAGGTCACTTTAGAGGAGCTGGAAAGTGAGACCTGGGTTAGGTGAGTATCCTTCTGTTGGGGTTCAGTTAGAACTGTGTTTCCATTTCCTCTGGGCCCCTTGTTGTTCCAGGACCATCAAACCCTTGCTAGATGCCAGGGCAAGACCACCATCGTCTCTGTACTCTATAGAGTGGAGATTGCTGGAGGGAGACTCTGGGGCCTTTTAGAGGACACAGTAGACCCATCTATCCTTGAACGGGCAGCAGTAGTGGTGGCTGCAGAGCCTTCCTCCGGGACAAGGCATTTACATTGAGGTCTGCAGGATAAGGAGCCAGTGGTCCATGAAGAGGGAGAGTGTGTACTAAGGCATTCTGGGAGGGGACAGTGAGGAAGTAGAGAGCTTCAGATAGAGGCTAGAAAGAAAGGCAGCCAGCACCTTGCTGTGTTCCACATCGCATGAGCTGCACTGTTCCTGTTTGTTCTCTTTCCTCTTAGGCACACTAGCTACCCTGACACTATGTGTCCGAGTGGTTGTTATTTGGGCTGTTAGATCATTCACAGCGTGATTCCTCTTTCCCAGTGGATGAACTGACTAGAGAAGCTATGGTGTTCAAGGTAGCAGCTTTTATAGGGTCTCCCTGTCCTGGAGCTCACCATTCTGGTGCTAGGCCTTCAGCCATCCACTGCTTTCCTGCCCGTTGATTTCTTTCTTGAGAGAAGAGACATTAGGTGTTTTCATATATGTGATTTCAGTTCTTTGAGCTTCTGTTCAGTCCAGAGTTTGTAGAAAATTGTCATCTTCATACCCAACCAGCTGGGAAGTTCTCAGAGGATAAAATCAAATGTGTTTTCTCAGTGGTGTGGTTTACTTTGCTTACTCACACAAGGGTGCAGGCATTGGTCCAAGTGTACTATTTACTTGTAGCAACTCTTTGTTGCAACTGTTACCACCCTTGCCCTATGAGTAAGACTCTACAGAGCAGAAGAAAGTCTGTAGAGCTTATTTGGTCACACAGACCGTAGGTCTAACTCTAGAATCTCTGCCTCTGCGATGTTGGCTTCAGCAATGACAAAAAGAAGCACAGGAAACTGGGCTTCACCAAAAGGAAGGATCTGGGGCAGGAGAGATGGTTCAGCAGTTAAAAACACCAGGCCTTCTTATAGAGGACCTAAGTTCAGGTCCCAGCACCTACATGGTGACTCATAGCCGTCCATAATTCCACTTCTGCAGCCTTCATGCCCTCTTCTAACATCTGTTGGCTTGCATGTGGTGCACAGACGTGCATGCAGGAAAAACACGAAGACACCTAAAATAAAGGTCTTTTTTTCTTTTTTGGTTTTTCAAGACAGGGTTTCTATGTGTAGCCCTGGCTGTCCTGGGACTTGCTTTTTAGACCACACTGGCTTCCAACTCAGAGATCTGCCTACCTCTGCCTCCCGAGCCCTGAGATTAAAGGCATGCACCACTATGCCCAGCTCTCAAATTAATTTTTTTTTTTTTTTTTTTTAAAGATTTATTTATTTATTATATGTAAATATACTGTAGCTGTCTTCAGACGCACCAGAAGAGGGCGTCGGATCTCATTACGGGTGGTTGTGAGCCACCATGTGGTTGCTGGGATTTGAACTCATGACCTTCCGAAGAGCAGTCAGTGCTCTTCCCTGCTGAGCCATCTCACCAGCCCCTCAAATTAATTTTTAAAAGTAATAACTTATGTGCTTCAAAGCACATTGTCAGGAGTAGGGCTGGTGGTGTAGCTGTGTGAGTATTTGCCTTATGTGTGCAAGGCCCTGTTCAGGCCCCAGCACTAAGAGCATACCAAGAAAGTGGAATCATCTGTAGGATGGAGGAAAATATATGCAAATCTTAATAGACAGCCATTGCTAGAATATATAAAGAACTATCATACAAAGAACGACTACAACTTAATAAAAGACAAGCCAATAAAATACTAGGCAAATGCTCTGAGTAGATTTTATCTGAAGAAGATAAATGGATGGCCAGTAAACTTAGAGAAACACAGATGAGACCACAGTGAGATCCTCACAGCCACCAAGATGCAAGTGCAGAGATGTAGGCATCATTTGGAACCCACATTTACTTGTGGGGATGTAAAATGATACAGTTAGAAAGCTGACTGAAGATAGAGATTCTCTAATCCAGTGAATCCCCTTTTGTGTGTGTAGCCAAGAGAAATAACAGTATCTACGAAAAGGCTTGTACACAGATGGTTATAGCAGCCAAAACGTTGATATACCTCAAGTGTCCATCAGCTGGACTATTCAGTGATAAAATAAGTATTGCTATGGATCACAAGAGTCCTGCTTATCTTGTGAGCTCTTTCCTATGAAATATGGTCAGATCTACAGAGACAGGGAAGAGAGAGGTTGTTCAGAGCTGAGGCTCTCAAGTAGGGAGGGGGAAGGTGGCTGCCAGTGGGCACAGAGTTATGGAGTGGTTAAAAATGTTCTGACATTATGATAATCATCACCTTAATGAGCACATACCTGAACTCACTATGGGTGGGTCAAGTGTCTCCCTGTTGCTGTTGATTTAGACATGGTTGAAAAATGAGTCCATAGCCCTTTGGCCCTAGGAGCCTGTCCGCTGAAGATCATGTTTCTTTCTCCTGTGAACCCAGATGTTGGTGAACACTTCGGAGAACTTGGTAGTACCCTTGGAGCACAGATGTCTTTGTTCAGTTGAAACCAGAGTCTAGTGGCAAGATACTTTCTGGAATGATGACACAGAAGAGTAAAGCTGTTGGCAGGCTGGGCTGTCTTTTTGTCTGTGACATGTTTGAGCCTCACATATTGGGGAGAGAGGCAACCAGGAGTGAGAGGAGCAGCTCCCCAGTCTGCCTTGATCAGGCTAGCCTGGATGTCATAGTCTAGGCACTCCCCATATTTTCTTTTATTTATTTATTTATGTGTGTGTGTGTATGCTGGAAGAAAATGAACACTTAATGTCTTAAGAACACATTTCAAGCTGAAGAACTAGTGATAGAACTCATGCCCAGAAAGTGGAGGGCTTAGTCCCTAACACACACACACACACACACACACACACACACACACACACACACACACACACACACACCACAGACCTGCAAGCGCACATGTATTCACACCTTGTGTTCCCTTAGTCCTTTTCTTGATAAACTAATCTTACTTGGCCTTTTTATTTTTGGCTCATGGAATCTTCCCTGCCCCTCTCTCTTTTTTTGAGACAGGGTTTCTCTGTGCAGCCCTGGCTGTCCTGGAGTTTGCTCTATAGACCAGGTTGGCCTCTAACTTAGAGATCTGTCTGCCTCTGCCTTCTGAGGTGTGTGCTACTACTATCTAGGGAAATCTTTCCCAAGGAACTCTGACTTCTTAAGTTTTCATGTTGTAACACTTAGGTGTGACTGCCCCCCCCTTTTTAAAAGTTTTTAGATAATGATGATGCTCAAGTATATAAGCATTGTTTGGAGACCTGGAAGTACCCCTTTTTCCACAACCTTTCAGGAGCTGAGAGCTGAGGTCAGAATCTCCTAGTAGGAGGCTAATGGGGTTTGGTGCTGATGGAGTCATATGTCTCAGCTTGATTATTGCCTGCTCTGAGGGGCATGGGTTCTGCTTAGATACTCAGGCACCCTTTCCCTTCCTGCATGAAGGGCTAGCTGAAGAGCTTTATAGAGCCAGTAGCGTTGAGGGCTTAGATGCACAGCTCAGGAGGAGGCTGCCTCTTAGCAGCACCTAGTAGAGGAGCCATTTGCTCTGTTGCTCCAGAAAATCCAGAGCAGGGAAGAAGGCAAATCTGTAAAGGCATTTTTTTACAAATGAAAATGTCACATCATATAGCAGCTGTCTAAAGACATAATTACAAAGTTGGGAGTTTAAGAATGTGAATGTCAGATCCAGATAATTCATTATTTTGATAAAAGTTTCAGATTTATTGACTGGTAATCTGTTAGAGGGTTCTACAGTATACTCTACTGCTACTACCCAGGCTGGTATCAAACTTCTGGTCCTAGGTACTCTTCCTGTCTCAGCCTCTTGAGTAACTAGGATTATAGTCATGCCAGCTTGTGTCCTTTATATGTCCCGGGTATGCCCATACTTGCTCACACGTGAGCATTTTCTTCTCAACTAGCTAAGAGTAATTGTTGAACTTTGCCCTCTTAACCCCAAATATACGTGTGTTTTTCCTAAAAAAGCAAAAACTATTCCCAGCATAGTGGTCAAAAACATAGGAGTTAAAAATGGTGAACTCACTGCTCCTTGTCTTCAGGCTTCACGCAGGTGTCCTTAATGTTCCTTTATGTCCTTCTAGCAGAAGAAAACCAAGGCTACATTCGTTCAGTTGTTAGAACATACGTTCTCTCTCTCTCTCTCTC
>NW_022196896.1:64163908-64233512 GCF_008632895.1 Mastomys coucha | reverse complement strand
TCTCTCTCTCTCTCTCTCTCTCTCTCTCTCTCTCTCTCTCTCGTTTATTTTGTGCATGGGATAGAGTGCATGCATATAGAGATCAGAGAACAACTTACTAGAGTTGTTCTCTCCTTCCACCCTGTGGGTCCCAGGGCTCAAACTCTGGTTGTCAGGCTTGGCAGCAAGCCCCTTTCCCCATTGAGCTGTCTCTCTGCCCTCTCTCAGTCTTTAATCTGGAGCCACTCTGCAGTATGTCTTTGTGCTTTAGAGTTCCCTCTTAGGTATGCTGTTTACATACCTGACTTTTCCTTTTAAAAAACCAGTATGCTTCAAAGAAAAAAAAAAGTATGCTTTAAACTTTGGTGTTTTAAAATAGACAGGGTCTTACTTTGTATCTTGGTCTGTAATTGTAGCAGTCCTGGGAGCATAGGTATCCACCATACTTGCTGAGACCTCCTTTAAGAAGATGATGGATATACTAGTATTACACTGTGACTGAGTTAGGGCTCTGGAGCCCAACCACTTGGTTTCAGCCCCTAAGTACATTCCTGAATACCAGTGTTCTCTCTCACGAGATTTCTTGCTGTGAAGTGAGGACTTTGGCTTACAGGTGGCTCAACTGTTAAAGGTGCCTGTCACCAAGTGAGTTTGATCTCCAGGGCCTGAAAGGTGAAATGGGAGAACCTGCTCCCTCAAGCTATCCTCTGGCCTCTCCCTGCTAAATAAGTAAATGAAGTGATTTAGCAAGGAAGATGGTGATGCTGGCTCACAGGCCTGAGAGCACTGAAAACATGTCCCCTTAAATGCCCTGCTACCCACCCCAGGTGGATTCCTCGGGAACTTATGGAAGCCAGTGTGGCAGCAGCTGACACGGGCAGCAGCTGCTATGCAGCCTTCTCTTGTCTTCTTTCCCCACCCCTTTCCTCACATCTTAGAGCGTTAGGAGCTCACAGCTCAGCAGTTTGTAGCAGGCGTAGGTTGGGAAGTGCTGCCCCAGAAGAGTGGCTCCCTTGTGCTAGTTGGTGGAACGCTGGTACCAGAGGGTTTCCCATCCAAGATTTTGAACTGCGAAGTGACTTTTCCCATGTGCTAAGTGTATTCAAGTGTGTTTTATTTTAAGAAGTTATATAATTCTTCACCTTTTGGTGTTATGGTATTAAAGATGACCTTTTCATTGCATTTTAATATATTTAAAATGCAATTTTTTAAAAAGAGGAACAGACGGAGCCTATTAATTCCCAAATGTTTCTAGACATTTTTCTGGTCTATGTCAGCCAAGGAAATTATTTCCCTGAATCATGCATGTTTGGCTTTGGACAATATATAATATAAAAATTCATTAATGCAGCTATTAATTGACTGGATTTTTGCTGACATGCTCCTGAATGCCAGGCACTGTGCCAAGTGGTCCATCCATCTTATCTTCCTATAGTTAATCCCATGAACTCTAGAGTTCACACAGCGCAAAGGCATGCAGCTGTAGGTAGTGTATGATGATGAGGCCTGGCCTCAGCTTCCAGAGACCCTCTCTGCTCTTTTCTGTTAGGCATCAACCCTATATGCTTTGGACCTGTAGAATTTTAGAGTCCACAACTCCAGAAGTTCATGAGTATCTTTTGGGGGGGATGGTGGGAGAGAGGGTGTCAGGTAGCTTGTGCTAGGCTGGAGTTTACTATGTAACCAAGGATGGCTGTAGACTTATAGGCATATGCAGTCCTGCTCAGATTTATGTGGAGCTGAGCATCCAACTCAAGGCTGTGTGCATGCCAGGCAAGCATCCCACCATCTAAGCTACACTCCAACTCCCTTACCACCTCACTCTCTCTCTCTGAGGCCAAGTGAAAGAAGTTGATTTAGTAAGAAAAGGGAGGAAATTCCCAAGAGTGGGAGAGGTCCCAAGAGTGAGAGGGGTCCCAAGAGTGGAGGGTCCACGGAAGAATCCTGGGTATCTTATTAATGAGTGAATGTTGTTGAGGGTCGTTTTAAAAACTATGGCTCCAGTGGTACAAGGTTTGGAAACTTTTCCTGTGCTATACACTGTATTCACTTGGACAATAGGTGAGAATTCATTATTTTGGGGACTCAGAATGAAATACCCACCTTGCCTAGTGTTAGCTGCTGAAGCTATAGATGGTAGCGTTCTCGTGTTTAATTCTCATGGCCTGTCTCTGTCTTCCTGGGGCTGGGGATGTAGCTCAGTTAGAGTGTTTCCATAGCACGCAGGAAACCCTAGGTTTGACCCCTAACATGTCATGGACCTGGCCATGGCAGAAACTCTATTCCCAGCACTGGGGAAGTGCAGGTAGAGAAACTCAGAAATGACAGCTAGGGCTACATAAGTGTCTCAGAAAAACAAAACCAAGAATGAACCCCTGAGCCCCGTTGTAGACTGCTGTGAATTCCTTGACTGGGATACACTCACGTATGCACAGATGAAAGGCTTCTCCAGGACTCTTTGGGCCAAGCATCCTCCACCCCGGCTTTTGCTGGGTGATTAGATGTCACACTAGCCTTAGGAAGAGTTGGGTACCCTTGCCTAAGGATTGCTGTCCTAGGCACTCTAAAATTCTAAGTTAATTTTGTGATTAGAAGTGATAAATAAAGCAAATCTTGGGGTCATCAGAGCACCCTAGGGCATTTTTTAATCCCTTCCTTTCCTTAATTGTTCACTGAATTTACAAGCTTTCTCAGAATCCATTTCTGAGAACTACTTAATAACACGCTGGCAATTACCTTGTTCTAAATGACAGTTGCATAAGAGTAACTTTATGGTTGCTTAATCACCCACTGATGGACTACATGCCCCTCGGGGTCCCGTAGCACATACGTTATGCTGGTGTTCACAGCATCTGGGAAACTCCCCCCGGAGGCTCCCCACCTCCGTACCCTGGTTCGTGAGGCTGACATGCTCTGACTTGCCTGACACCAGCCTCTCCTTACATCAGACTGTGTGCTGGACTCCCTCTGACAGCCTGGGCCCCGCCCAGAGTATAGTTCTCTCACCATCTGCTAGTGCCTCTTTTCACCAGAGCAGTTATCACTGGCTGGACCCTAGCATTTCACACAGTACTGACTCTTAGCATAGTTGGCGTGACTAAGGAGGAGAAGAGTGCATGCTTCGGGGACCCCCTCCCCTCCCCTCCCCTCTCATGAACTGGGCGGAGCTGAGCCTGTGAGGCTTCCTCTCAGTGCTGGTAGTTGAGAGCTGTGGAGATTGCTGAGGCAGAGCTGAAGTGCCTCAAGCCCAATGACTTTCTAATCTTGTGCTGCCGAGCTCTCGTGGAGCTTCACCCTGCCCCCATGTTGTAGGTCAGAGTGACAACAGTTATTTGGGATGTATGTCCATGAGGCTCAATTAGAGGGCAAATGACCCCTTAGGGTTAGAGTTCCCTTTGGGTTGGAGTTAATTTTATGGTCTCATACAGTAGGGTTTTTGTCTTCTGGGCAAGAGCTGTATCCTGAGACCTGAGCAGTACAAGACATCTCAAACTTGGAAGAGTTCACTTTTTTGTTGATTTTGTTTTTGTTTGGTCTCTCTTTTCCCCTGTGCTATAGACAGTGGTCTAGGAGAATTAACCCAACTGTGTTTGGGCAGTGCAATATGGTTTGTTTCACAAAGCTGCTAAAAGCCCCAGGTCCCTCCATGGGGTAGAAAGAGAGCCTTTGTAGTAGGCTCCTTCGAGAGTCCTAGGCAGACAGCCTCACAGCGGTGTGCAGGCACCTGCAGGTCCTTTGCATATACTGTGAGAGCCTCAAGAGCTTGCCGGGTGCCCTTTGTGGACCCTAAATTTCTGTTGGAGGATTTTGGTTGCTAACTCATCCGCCACAGCAGGGTCCTAGCTCTCTCTCCCAAGGCTGTCTCTTTCTGACTTGGTCTCCTGTGTTCTGTGTCCTGTCTTGTTTTTGTAATAATCTGCTGGACCCGCTCAGGCCCAGAAGAGGCGCTATTCTCCAGGAGTCCAGGTACTCAGCTCTTGACTCACCATGCTCATCCTTATTCTCATGATCCACCTGACATTTCTTGCTGCTTAGAGTCCACGTGGCTGTTGTCTCAGGAGTTCTGAGTCTGTGGTCTTGACTGCATTTCCACCTTGCATGTTGATTGTCTGGAACAGTGTGGAGCTTGTCCAAGGAGCGCATGCCTCGTCTTCCTTTCCCCTTCATCACTCTGCCCCTCTGCATTGACTTGCACTGGGATCATTCTGGAGTGGTTAGCTCAGCAGTTTTGAGGAGGAATTTGCTACTACAGTTCTGTTGGAGAGAAGGCAATTCTTAAGTAGTGGGAACCCAAGTAGGTAACGTGGGAATTTTTAAGTTTTCCTACATGTGGTACCTTGCTCTCTCACTATTGGTACTCTTGGGAGACGTTATGTGTGGATGGGCTGGAAGTCTTGACTGAGAACAATAGCTGTGGCTAGAGAAGCCCCCAGAGCCTATTCCAGCAGTGCTTTCTGGATTCATTTAGCATCAAGTACTGGCAGGATTTTCGGGTCAGAAAGGAGCTATCCAGACTGGAAAGAACCCTTGTCTTGGGCAGAGGCTAGGGCTGAAGTGGGCACCTGGAGATGATTTTCCTTTTCAAGCAGCAGCTGGAGAGAAAGGTGCCTATCTATGAGGAGGAGACTCTTGGTGTGCAGTACCAAACAGTGATTGCTGGGAGGAGTGGAGTGACCCCCAGCGTCTACACTGGGTCTGCACGATCACTAACAGCAAGTGTGGAGTCCATGCATGATCATCTGTGTGGGTCCTGCTGGGGGTGGGCTGCTTAACATGAGGCAGGGAGTTTAGCTCTCACTGTAGTCAGGCAGTGCTGAGAGCCTTCCTTCCTGTCTGCTTTTCCCTCCCTGTGTTCCAGCGGGTATTCCCCTACATCTCAGCCATGGTGAACAACGGCTCCCTCAGCTATGATCACGAGCGGGACGGGAGGCCAACAGAGCTGGGTGGCTGCACAGCCATTGTCCGAAATATCCGTTATGACACCTTCCTTGTGATTCGCTATGTCAAGAGGCATCTGACGGTGAGTCCTGTCTTGGAGCAGCTGGTGATATGCACTGCCCCTGTTCTGTGGTCTGACCCTGATACTCTGTTTTATTCCAGATAATGATGGATATTGATGGCAAACATGAGTGGAGGGACTGCATTGAGATGCCTGGGGTCCGGCTCCCCCGGGGCTATTACTTCGGCACTTCCTCCATCACTGGGGATCTCTCTGGTACTGTACTTCTCCCTGTATTGCTCCTTATCCCTGTGCCTCAGTTGATCTCTTTGGTCAGGACCCCAGGCTTAGTGAGGCCCCCTCAAAGGACAACTAGATAGAGAGCTGTGGGAAGCCACTCAGATGGTTTCAGAATGCTGCACATTCTTGTCTAGATCTGTAAAAGCTCCAATCCAGGCTCCTTTGGGACAGTTGTATCCAGGAGCTACCTCAAACAGTGTGTGTGTGCCTTGTCTGGGCAGCTCTTCTGGCCTGAGCCTCTCGATCTGTACTTACTGCTGTACCCTTCTTATAGCTGCTCCTTGACTCCATCATCCCCTCCTAACCAACCTCAATTCCTCTCCCTCTTTGTTCAGACATTTGAATGAACCTTGCGTACAAGTTTGCTAGCCATCTGCCTCCTCCCAAGCTGCACTTGGTACTGTAAATGTCTACTGTGCCATCTGCATGCTGTAGAGAGCCTGGCCCTGGCTCTGTTCTGACCAGCAGCATCTGCCTCCTGTGCACAGTGCACTGTCTCCACCTTTCTTTGACTGGTCTGCAGTTCCTCTCACCAGCACTGGAGCTCCTACCTTCCTTGGTTGACATGTCAATGCCATACTTACTTTTGGCCTGGGCAGCCAATTTTTAAAAATATCTATATCTTCTAGCCTATAGAAGTATAGTTTTGTTGTCATTACTGTTGGCATTTTAATTTTGAGACAGTCTTGCTTTGTACCCAGGCCTAATCTAGTGATGTAGCCTGCCTCAACCTTGTCTGTGTTAGAATTACATACGTGCATCACCACACCCAGCAGAGTCGCTTTTTTTTTTTTTTAAATTCAAGGACTTGTTGAGAAAGTTCAGCCAGCTCTCATCGGTTCTAGGTTCTGATGTCCACATACTATAGAACATTGCCTAGGGTTAGTTCTGAAAGAAGGAAGAACAAATTTTGCATTTGTGTGTGTGTTGTATGTACACATGTATACAGGTGCCTGCATAGGTCAGAAGAAGATGTCAGATCTCTTAGAGCTTGAGCTGGGAGCTGAGCTCGATCCCTTAGCAAGCCACTTAACTGCTGAGCCAGCAAGCACCATCTATCTCCCTAGCCCTAATTATTTTCAATATTACCTTTAATTTTTTATTACATAAGTAATGCATAGTCACCAGTAGAATACATAGACTATATCCAGTTCCTTAGTCTTCCTGTTGAGAAGAGTGCAAAGCTTTCATCTTTGTAAGAAGTTTGCTTTTTGCTGCTGTTGCTTTTGAGGTTGCTGTATGGCCCCAGCTGGCCTGAGTCTGGCCTGTGTTGTCCAAGTTAGCCTTGAATTTGCACCACTTTTCCTGTCTTTGCCTCCCAAGTGCTAGAATTACCAGCATGTGCCACCACACTTGGCTTTGTTTCTTTTTTAATTAAGTGCTGATGGGTCTCATGATACTTTTACCGACATGTCATTTCCTTAGCTCATACTCACTGTTCCTGTACCCTGTCTTCTTGTTACTCCTGCAGATCTTCCCTCCCCCAGATTGTCCTCCCTTTGCATTTGTCTTGTGTATTTCAATCTACATTCCGCATATGAGAAGAAAGCATGCTGTATTTGTGCCCCCATTACCATTCCTTGGCTCCACCTCCCTGCCCGTTAGTCTCCATGCTCCCCTGAAAAGGCTTCCTGCCACTGCTGTTAGTCGATAGAGAGGCTTGTATGAGAGGCTTGTATCAGAGGCTTGAAGCAAGATACGAACTCCAGAAGCCCTTGTTGAGGGCAATGGAGTAATCTTCCATTCTCCCTCCTTTAGATAACCATGATGTCATTTCCCTGAAGTTGTTTGAGCTGACTGGAGTGAGGACCCCAGAAGAAGAAAAACTACATCGAGATGTGTTCCTACCCTCAGTGGACAATCTGAAGCTGCCAGAGAGTGAGTGTGGGATTCTGAGAAATGGCCCATACTCGGGGAGGAGGTTGCAGTACCCATGGAGTCTTAAGTGACTGGCACCCACAGCTGTCAGGCCCTTCTGTGCTCCTGTGAGGCACAAGGAGTACCTGCACTACCTCCCCACCTGTCCTGTTACAGGCAAAGCAGCAGCAGGCAGGCGGCTACTTCATTTTTAGAGCCACCTGGGAGGGGGAGGTCAGGGATCTGGTTCCTCAGAAGTGGGGACTGGACACCCAGTTGCCTCATTGTAGGGTGGGCTCCGTATTCCTCACTGTTGTTGTTTTCCCTCCTCAGTGACAGTACCACCAACGCCCCTGAGTGGCCTGGCTCTCTTCCTTATTGTCTTCTTCTCCTTGGTGTTTTCCGTATTTGCCATTGTCATCGGGATCATACTCTACAACAAATGGCAGGACCAGAGCCGGAAACGCTTCTACTGAGCTGCTGCCGTCAGTCCCTCTATGGTGTTTACCATAAGGTGTGGGTCTGAGCATACAGCCTGGCGAGTCGGCCTGTTGTTCAGGGACTGTGTTCTGTCACTGGAGCTTTGAATGCAGGGACCCTGCATCCTCACGGTCATCCATGGGAACATCTCACTGATCCAGGGTACCGAGGATCTGTGGTGTGCCTTTCCCTGGAGTCCTTCCACTTCGGAGTGAAGAGACATGGAGAAATATCTATTGTGATGCCTAAATTACAGAATTGGGCAGATAGCCCAAGCGTGGACTGGACACAGTAGGCCTTCCACTACATTTTAGAATTCCCAAATAGAAAACCAAAACTCGTACAATCTGGAGACCCGCTTATTGGCCTTTGTTTTGCCCATGCCTCTTTCTACTTCAGGAGCTCCTTGGCAATCTGGATGGAGACTTCTCCCTCACCTGCCTGTCTCCCTCTCTCACCGTTCTCTTTATATGCATCCTTAGCTAGGAAAGAAGTTTGCCGCTCCCATTAGGTGGCCCTGGGGCTTCCTGCAGTCACTCATTGCTTCAGCTTCTTCTCTGCTGGGTGGATCCTGTTTCGGACTGTGACTGTGTCTTCAGCTTTCCTCATCAAAGCCCTTCAGGCCTTTGGATGGTTTGGCTAAAAGTTGTTACAAATCAAGAGAAGCTTGGACAAGTTCACAGATGCTGTGAGGTTAACTATGGAATCGTCCAGGTCCAGGTGTGCCTCAGAGAGCAGTTTTGGCTGCGTCTGACCATGTGGAGTCCTTCTGGACCTGCTGGGGCCTGCTTAGTCGCATGTTTTGTGTTCGTCCTGATTCTTGGGATTCTGCTCTGAATGTTGGAAGTGATAAGCAGCTTTCTTCTTATTCCCTGGACTTAGACACTCCCCCAGCTAAGAGATTTGGACATGCTCCCAAGACCTCTTACTGAGAAGAAACAGTTGGTGATCTCCTATTACAAATCTCTGAGAGGGAAAGCCCTTCATCCTCTGTGCCTGGAAAAGTTCTGGTCATGGAGCAGCAGCACAGCTTGAGTGCCCTTGTGTGTCACCTATTACACTGCCTTATTCCACAAGTGTCACATGCTGCTCACCTCTTTGCCCTGTGGTTAAGTTGGTTACAGGCTAGTCTCCCTGGAGGGCCTGACACAGGTCTCTGTAGCCCGAGGAAAAGGTTTCATAAAGTAGCTGATGGAACAGTCATGAGTTCTGGCTCAGTGGCCTCCTTGTAGTGTCGGCTTGGTTGGGGGCTCCAGCCTTTTTCCTGAGCCTCAGGTGTGTCTGCTCTCATCCTGCCCCTCCTGGATGGTTGGGAAAACCCTCACCCCATCCCTTACCCCATCCATCCGTAGGCTAGGGGGAAGGGTCACCGTGGCTGCAGGTGAGAGTTCATCTTCTCAGCCCCCTGTCTTTCCCATGTAGACATTAAAGACATTAAAGCCCTACGTCTTTAATTAATCAGGATAGTCTGTGTTGCCTTTACGCAAGAGAAAAAAAGATGGTGTGCAGAAAGCCTAACACTTTACCCCGGGGGAGCCAGGGAACAAACTAGGATAGAGGCTTGGCCCTAGTACTGCGAGTGCTGAAAAGTAACGGTAGTTTTGTCTGCTTTGAGCTCAAAGGGAGCATGGGTGGATCCTGTGGTGGAGGGTCTAAGTGGTCTATTGAGATGACTCTCACAGCCACGGGACTGGAGAGGGAGAGAGAGAGAGAGTGTGTGTCAGCTTAGCATAACTCCTGTTCATGAGCACCTCTTCGTGGTTTGAAGACTAGAAGAGAGGCTCCTCAGTCCTCATGTATCCTGGGAACTAGTCTTCCCTTTTGAAAAATGTGTATAAGAAAACCGCCCACACATACAAACACTTTAATCCCAGCACTCAGAGGCAAAGGCCAGTGGGTCTCAGTTCAAGGCCAGCCTGGTCTACGGAGCAAGTTCCAGGACAGACAGAACTACACAGAGAAACCCTATCTTGAACAATTGAAAACAAAAAACCAAACCAATTAAAAACAAAACCTACCCCTTCAGCATCCTGCATCCTTCCCCAACTCTTGTTTTTTGTTGCAGAAGCAAATGTTTTCCATGACGAGTGAGGCTATCTTTCTGGTGTTGTAGCCCCAGAGTATGTGCTGGAGGAGGTGGTGCCTGGCCCAGGGTGGCTCTTGTGCACACTCACACTTAAGTAGAAGCCGTGGCCTCTGTGTATGGCACACAGTTACCCTTCCTCTGCCCAGGACTAGATGGGGTGATTAAATGTGGCGTCACTCTCCAAGTCTCGCAGAGATGCCATTTTCAGCCTTTCACATTGTCTTCCATCCCAACCCCCAAGTCTTAGGGTGGCTCTGTTAGAAAAGCAAATTTATTTCAGTAGAAAATTACGGCCAGGCGGTGGTGGCACATGCCTTTAATCCCAGCACTTGGGAAGCAGAGGCAGACGGATTTCTGAGTTTGAGGCCAGCCTGGTCTACATAGTGACCAAAAAAAAAAAAAAAAACAGAAAGAAAATTACAGCTTTGCTCTTCCTGTCAAAAGTGATCTCTAAACATGTATGAGTCAGAGTGTGTACAGCTCCTTGGACATGCCCTAGAAGGCTCAAACAAGGATCTGCCAGGAAACCCAAGGCACAGGGTACTTGGCAGGTGAGAGAAAGGAAGGCCAGATCACGAAGCCTCATGGAACTGGAATTTCTGGGAAGATATCTCTTGTGTGATTCCAGGGTACTTGGAACAATGTTGGCCCATGGTCTTTTTTTTTTTTTTAAGATTTATTTTATGTATATGAGTACACTGTAGCTGTTCAGATGGTTGTGAGCCTTCATGTGGTTGTTGGGAATTGAATTTAGGACCTCTGCTCGCTCCTGCCCAAAGATTTATTTAGTATTATACGTAAGTACACTGTAGCTATCTTCAGACACACCAGAAGAAGGCATCAGTTCTCATTACAGGTGGTTGCTGAGATTTGAACTCAGGACCTTCAGAAGAGCATTCAGTGCTCTTACCCGCTGAGCCATCTCACCAGCCCAGTCTGTCGTCTTTTAAAGGCTTTAGCTTTGAGCCCTCCATGGTAAAAATGGAAGAGTTGATTTTTCTGGTGTTCACTGAACCGATGAGATTGACTATTTTAATGGGAGGGTACAGCTGAACTCTAGGTCTGATCCAGGTCATAGCCAAGAAGCTCTAGAGAAAAGAGACAGCAGAGTAGCCTAAAGTAGCAGCTTAAGCCGGGCTGTGGTGGTGCAAACCTTTAACCCCAGCACTTGGGAGGCAGAGGCAGGCGGATTTCTGAGTTCGAGGCCAGCCTGGTCTACAGAGTGAGTTCCAGGACAGCCAGGGTTACACAAAGAAACCCTATCTTGAAAAACAAAAAACCAAAAAAGTAGCAACTTAAATGTGCTCTAGAGCTAATGCAAGAGTGGCCTTTGTCCCTTCCCCATGGGTTAGCACTTACCGGAGCAGAATAGACAAAGTTCCACAGTATGAATCCTATAGCCAATATCACCACTAAGCATATGATTTTGGAGCGGTAGCGTTTGCAGACAACATAGCAGAAGTTTTTAATAGGTGACTGGTACCACAGTAAAGTGGAGTTATTTCGCCTGCCCGTGACAAGAACAGAGGGCAAGAGCAATCTTCAGGTCAAGTGATCCAGAGTAAAGGGCTTCCCTTTTAACAGATTGGGGAGCCCCTTATACTCAACCTCAAGTCTTATTTTCTGATGGCAACTTAACCATGTAGGAGGAGGTAGCTGTCCCTCTCAACACAGAGGCCCACCAGCCACCACCCTATTCCAAGGAGGAGAAAACTGGGCTTGTGCCTCTGCCCTCCAGGGCCCTTACTCAGGAGGATGAAGTGTAGGGAACTGGTTGGGTTCGGACTGGCCTCTCCCGGCTGGCCTGACTAGAGCTTCCTTCTCTGACAGCATCTCAAGGGTCATCTTGACTTTACCCTAGGAACACCAAAGGACAGAGCAGGGGCTGCTGTGTCAGACAGTAGGGCAAGGTCATTTCAGGACCACTTCCCTACCTCCACAAGGGAAAAGAGGTTTGGCTATAGCCCCCAGAAGTTTGCTAGAGAGGTCCTGTTCACTAAACACATTCCCCAGCCCCTACCGACAAACGCCACTTGTCACCATCGAGGACCTGACAAGGCCACCATCCAGTTACATTTGTCTTCTTAAAGAGAGAGATACGTTTCTGTGGGGTGAAGGGCCATTTGGACCCTTCAGTCTCCATCATCTTGAGGGAACATTGCCTGATGTTCTGAGCCGGATTGGGCATGTCTGATAAATCCAGCTCCAAGACCCCTGAGCCCAGAGAAAGGCTGTTGTCAGTGAAAGGAGTTCCTTATCCCATGTCACAAACCCTACATCAGGACCTCACCTAAGAAGTCGTCTGGGGAAAAGAAGTCATTGTCCCATATCTGGATGATGAGCCGGGCTGGAAACTTCATTGGTGTGGGATCCATGCTCCATATGTAGTCCTGGAGGATAGCAGAAGGCTGTTAGTGGCCTGCCTCTTGGACATTTCCCTCAAATACCAACTTGTCCACTAGTGACAGACTATCAGGGAAGAGGAGTTCTGCCTGAGGACATGACCTAACATCCTGTAACAGCTTGTAGGTCTCTGAAAGGAGGAGGTAATCTCTTGGAGCCTGGGCCTCTTTCCCCCTTTCTCCTCCCCACCCCTTCCTTACCTTCTGGCTTTGGACGCATACACGCTCCGTTGTCAGATAGTCCATGGTAAAGATGAACCTCCAGTTGAAGTTGGCCTCCCCAGTCAAGGAGTGGTAGTGGACATCTGTCTTCTGAGCATCCTTCTCTAGCCCAAAGAGCCACCTGGGAACAGAGTCCTTTTACCTGGGGTTCCTGTGTGTGATGCCCACCCCCCAGACACAAGTGGTGCCAGAGGTGTTCCCCTTAGGACTAGGAGGCTCCAGCAGGGTAACAGATCCAGGGAGCTAGGCGGCTCTCTCCTCCCCTGCCTGCCTTACCCTTTCACGTAGATATCGCTCATTTTCTCTCTACTGAAGGTCTCTCGGACCAGGTCCACTTCAGCCGTGCTCCAGATGATACAGCGCAGTTGGTACCTGCAGCCACTGTGCTCTGAGGCTGGGGTGAGGACCCACCCCACAGCCACAGACAGCCTTGCCGAGGGAGGAGCTGTCCACGGAGTCTGGACTCGGGCAGTAAAGCTCCTTCTAAACTTGATTGAGAATTACTACTGCATGGGCTTGTGGGCAGAGGCACCCTGCACCCTGGGTGCTGAGCTGGGGCTCCAAGCTCAGGAACTGAGCTCTAGCGTACTCACCTTTTAGGCTTCCTGGGACTGATGTTGACTTGTGGCCCAGCAGGCCCCAGCATTGTGGGGAAGATATCCACCCACATCTGTATTTTTCCCTAGAGTCAGAATGGATTTGCTGGTTGGGGGTTGCTGGTCTCTTTGGACTTGGATGTCATGAGGATGTGACACATGGATTGGTCCACCACCCAGGGGCAGGGCTTAGAGGTGACAAGTGACAAGTGTCACCTACTAGGAGGTGACAGTGACCACCTGCCAGCTCCTTTAGCTTTTGGCTAGGAAGGCAAGTGAGTAGGGGTGAAGGATCTGGCTCGGAGAGCCTGAATGGGCATTGGGCTCTCACTTATGGCTGGGTAGGGTTAACGAGGTCATGCTAGACGGCCTGTTGGTAGGGTCCATGCTGGGGCTGGGCCTCATGTACTCACAGCATGGAAGCCCTAAGTAAGAGGGAACTAGATACGAAGGTCCTTTGTGTTGTGTGGCCACAGCCTCAGGATATTAAGCTAGCCACAAAGTAGAGAGTTCAGAGAGAGAGAGACAGACAGACAGACAGACAGACAGACAGACACAGACCGATAATATGAGAATTAGTTGGGTAAATGGTAAGAGGAAGAGAAAGGGTTTGTAAATTCTTAGCCCAGGGAGTGGCACTATTAGAGGGTATGGCCCTGTTCAAGTAGGTGTGGCCTTGTTGGAGTAGTTGTGTCACTGTGGGTGTGGGCTTTAAGGCCCTTATCCTAGCTGCCTGGAAGTCAGTCTTCCACTAGCAGCCTTCAGATGAAGATGTAGAACTCTCAGCTCCTCTTGTATCATGCCTGCCTGGATGTTGCCCTGCTCCCACCTTGATAATAATGGACTAAACCTCTGAACCTGTCAACTAGCCCCAATTAAATGTTGTCCTTTATAAGACTTGCCTTGGTCATGGTGTCTGTTCACAGCAGTAAACCCTAACTAAGACAGGCGCACCCCCAGCCTTGGGAAACAGGTAAATAAATATGTTCTGCCTGTCAAACCACCTGACCTACTTTGATTTTTTTCAAAGTTGACCCATTTGAGAAAGTCATTTTTAACAAGGATGGTTATTTTAAATTTTTCTCAGCAGAAGACTTCATGAATAGGAAAGATTTATAGAAGATAAAGCCACCTTGATGGTTGGACAGTGAGGGGTAATTAAGGTGCTCTTGAAGGGAGGGTCTGTGTCCCCAGGTTCCTTGCTATTGAGAAGAGAGCCTGCAGTTAAGTGGCTGGAACTGAGGTTTGTGCATCTGGGCCCTCTGATCTACGCTACCACCTCCCTATACCCAGGAGAGCAAAACAGTAGCACTGTTGGTTTTCTAGGATGGTTGAGAGCTTCCTGCAACTGTTGTGAGGCCTCCATTTCTTATGGCCCATCCAGGTGTGAAGTTCTTGCCACTGGGGCTTCTTTTCCTACTAACATGCAAAACATGCTTGGCTCCTGTCTATGCACGTAAGTGAGCTGTCCGCCTGCCCTTGCCTCTCACTGTGGACTGTGTCCTGGGTGGATAGATACCCATATCTCCTGGTCCAGTCCAGTCCATAGGAGGCAGGAACAGCCTCTCCAGTCACATACCTACCTGGTCAATACCTGGCTGGCTGTTACTGTGCAACGTTCGAGTCTCTACATGCTCAGGAACCAAGCCCTGGGTATTCAGGATGTACAGTGCCAGGCGCTCCTTCTTGGGCCCCAAATGCTCATAGGTAGGAGGTGTGGACTCTGGATTTGAGACAGGATCATGAAGTCATTAGCATTCCCACCTGAGCACCTTTCCCAGTCCTGCCAGGATGGCTGGCTACAGTCTCCTTCTATGAGAAGAAAGGGGAAAATGGTAAAGATGTTGCTGTTCTCTACCCAAGGGCAAACTCTCCTTTGCCTGCCCTCCTCTCCCTCTGCCCACAGTTCCTTACTGGTTCCCTGAGGCTACACCTATGCTGTCAGGAAGTGTGCTGGGCTCACCAAAGTTCTGCAACTTGAATTTTTTCCCATTGTAGTAAATTGACTCTTCCTCAGGGTCAAATACAGGTGGAGGCAGCCCTTTCTGTTTGGCATGTTGGTACAGAAGGTAGCTCGGGGCCATCTGATCCCTCCACTTAAAGGGCCCTGACCTGTGGGAGTATGCAAGAGGAACAGATGGGGAAGGATCAGGTCCTTCCCACCTAGGTTGAGTTCAGGTGAGGGTGCTTGAAGCGTGGGCAGAGAGGAAGGTCTAGCCCAGTTCCCAGTTACTTCTCCAGAAGCTGTGTGCTCGCACCTCCCCTCACCCAGCTTGCTGAATGGGTCCATACTCACTTGCAGTAGGATTTAGGGAGCCCACAACGGGCCCCAAAGCCAGACAGAAGTCGGTTCTCAAGATCAATGACTGTACTTCCAATTTCATCATCAGAAGTAATTAGGTCAAAGTCATACAGCTGAATCTCCAGGTCCTTCTCCAGCGGGATGTTACAGGTGAGCTCGTACATCCTAGAGCAAAGGCATTGCAAAGTGGCCGTGGACATGTACTCTCTGGCTCACTGGCCAGCATCTCAGCCTAAGTGTCCCTGCTCCAGTTCTTCCTTCATTCACTGTGAATGTGGGCAGCAGAGCACAGGATAGGCCTTTGTCCACCCAGCATCCCATTTCCCTGAACATGGCTGAAAGTAACTTGAAAGTAAGATGGCCGGGGTATGGAGGCCTGCCTGAGTGAGTGTCTTTTTCTTTGGGAGAAGGTGGTGGATCATCCATTTTTCAAACCCCTAAGAGCCAGTGAGATGCTGCTTACTGGGACCTTGGAGGCTCTGCAGGAATGACTCTGCCTGCTGGAGCTGCCCTCCAGCACAGCATGGAGGACTAGAAAGAAGGCCGTGTGTGACTGGGGGTAGCTCACGTGCCAAAGATGGGATCCAGAGTGTTGGGGTAGTATGAGTCCCGGCTGCCAAGTTTTGTCTGTCCCAGTTTCAGGATCACATAAGGGTCACACTGGGAAGGAAGGAAGAGGGGAGTCAGTCATGGTTGGTCAGGAAGGGTGGGGGTGTAGGAGCAGGGTGGGTATGGACTGTGGGAGTGCCTGTGGCTATAAACAGCCTTCGGCATGCACTAGGGGCCACTGGTGACAGATGGGACTACTTTCTTTTCTTTTCTTTTTTTCTTTTCTTTTTTTTATTATTACCAGGCCATTGTAGTCCTGTGGCTGCAGGTTGATGGCTCGTATCAGATATACCCGTACCAAGCATATCTGAGGGAAGTCCTCAATCTCAGGCCAAGCAGAGAACTGACGTGGGGGTTTAGGGGAATCTGGGTCCTCAGGAAAGGGGTAGATGCGGAAGAGGCCCTAGGGGGGAGAAGGTGTTAGTAGTGCTAGCCTAACTTTGTAAAATGTCCCCCAACCCCAGCTGCCTGGGTGTAATTGGGGGAAGGGGGTGGTTGGGCTAAGGGTGAGCAGCTGGAGTCTTCAGGCAGGGACCATTGAGTTTAAGGGGACCATTGGGCAAAGCACTCAAAGCTACTAGATGTTCCCAGACTATGCTGGTGTCAACTCTGTACACCCATCCCTTCAGGTTTGAAGGCCTTGCCTTCCTCAGTCCCTGCCTGCATAGATCCATCTGTGTTGCTGGACTCCTGAAGCTGTTTCTCAGGCTCTGGCTCATTTTCCTCAGGGATGTGCAGAGTCAGGGCTTTTATTAGAGACTTTAGGGACAGATGGGCTACAGATAGACAGGTAGCCAAACTAGCATAGACACACCTTGAATTCCCCTACCACGGGACTGTCCACCTTGGGCTTCTCTTGGTAAAGTTTGAAGGTCTGGCAAAAGTCCTGCAGGCCCTGGAAGGCTAGAACGGCCTCCAGCTCACAGTCATATACCTGTAGGGGTGTACGCAGGACCCGGCTGCTGAGGACTATTTGGGGAATCAAGAGATGAGACACTACCAGCACCCAAGCCTTTCCCTGAGAGTTTGCCCTGTCAGTAGCCCTATGGGCTGCTTCAGATGGAGCAGCTCTTGGAAGGGTCCCTGGTATTTAGGGGACAATGTAGAAAGTCCCCCCTCCTTTGGTGATAGATGGGCTACAGAGAGACAGGTAGCCAAGCTGGTATAGACGCACCTTGAATAATTCCCCTACCACGGGGCTGTCCACCTTGGGCTTCTCCTGGTAAAGTTGGAGGGTCTGGGCGAGAGCTTGTCTAACAGGGTCCCTGCTCTAAGCTGAATGTGGTGATATATGGCTGCAGTTCTAGCACCCAGGAGGTAGAGGCAGGAGGCTCAGGAAGTTCAAGGTCATCCATACCTCCCAAGCAAGCCGGAGACCTGCGTGTGCTACCCAGGGTCTTATTTCAGACAAGGGAAGAAAAAAAAAAAAGCGTTCTGCCATTTGATGGTCCCCTGACAAAGCAAGGCCAAGTCTCTAGCCCCTCCCGATGGAGGCTCAGTTCTACCCCTTTCCCAGAACCCTCCAAACCTTTAGGGTGTGGTAGCTTTTGTAGCTGTAGTTCAGGGACTTGTCTGCATTGCCCGTGGCCCAGGATAGCTTGCTCCACCAGTCCACCTCCTGCTCATAGTCATCCTAACCGAGAAGAGGCCTTTTTATGGCTCTCAGGCAGGGCTAGAGCCCACCCACCTCCCTGAACTTATTGGGGTTGTCCCTTGTTCCCTAGCCTGAGTCTGCTTTACCTCGTCTTTGCTGGAATTGAACCAGAACTTCTTGTAGACAAAGTCTAGGAACTGAAAAGTGAGGAAGGTTAGAGGAGAAGAAGGGGAACAACAGCCTGCCTCACCTGGCTCTGCTGCCCCCATAGCCTTATAGGCCTTTCAGTTTAGACAGAGTGGGAGGGGTGAAGGAGAGGAACCGTGCTTCCTAGCATTCCTTGTCCATCTGTATGGATTCAAAAGTGCTTAGAAATGCAGAACCTCACACTCTATCTGAACCTGAGAAGGCAGAATCTTCTATGTATATGAATACACTGTAGCTGTCTTCAGACACACCAGAAGAGGGCATCAGATCCATTACAGATCCCATTACAGATGGTTGTGAGCCACCATGTGGTTGCTGGGAATTGAACTCAGGACCTCTGGAAGAGCAGTCAGTGCTCTTAACCCCTGAGCCATCTCTGCAGCCCCCGGTAGAATCTTTTTGTATGTGTGTGTATGTGAGAGACTCACCATGTACCTAGGCTGTGATCCTCCTGCCTCAGCCTCTCCAGTGCTAGGATTACAGGCCTAACTACTATGGCCCACCCAGCAAAATCAACCTTCCCTCCCTTCTGTATCTTGTGCTAGGAATGGAACTTAGGGTCTGTTCATGCTAGACAAACAACCTGTCTGTACTGGCTGGTTTTGTGTGTCAACTTGACACAGGCTGAAGCTATCACAGAGAAGGGAGCTTCAGTTGGGGAAGTGCCTCCATGAGATCCAGCTGTGGGGCATTTTCTCAATTAGTGATCAAGGGCCCCTTGTGGGTTGTGCCATCCCTGGGCTGGAAGTCTTGGGTTCTATAAGAGAGCAGGCTGAGCAAGCCAGGGGAAGCAAGCCAGTAAGGAACATCTCTCCATGACCTCTGCCTCAGCTCCTGCTTCCTGACCTGCTTGAGTTCAGTCCTGACTTCCTCTAGTGATCAACAGCAATGTGGAAGTAAGCTGAAAAAACCCTTTCCTCCCCAACTTGCTTCTTGGTCATGATGTTTCTGCAGGAATAGAAACCCTGACTAAGACACTGTCACTCAAGGTGCAACTCTAGCCCTTGTTCTTTTGAGATAGTGTCTTGCTTATGTAGCTCAATCTGTCTGGGACCTGCAATCTTTCTGTCCCGTCTTTCTGAGTGCTGGGATTATAAGCATGTAGCGCTATGCCTGGCAGCATCTGCTTGTGATGAAGGCATTTAGGGACTGCTATGTATTAAAATGTGTTACTCTTGCCTGAGAGCTATAATCGTGATGTATTTGGGGTAGAGGGACTTGGGACAAAATCTTAATGACTGACAACTCTATCAAGATCCTTCAGGAGCCAGGGTCTCAGGTAAGGGCGTCTTAGTCCACACAATGTTGTGTGTTTTCCTGGTGCTGTGATCAAATACCCGACAAGAAGCAATTTACAGAAGAAGGGATTATTCTGGCTCATAGCTCAAGACACCATGGTGAGGAAGAGACAGGGGCCGGTGGCTGAGACAGTTGGTCTCATTGCATATGAATTTGGGAAGCAATGATGAATGCCATTGCTCAGCTCTCTCATTTTGATTTCATGTAGGACCCCAACCCACAGCATGCTGCCGCCCAGATTCACTGTGGGTCCTCCCACTTCCATTACCCCATTTAGGTAACCCTCACAGACATGCCAGAGGCTTGTCTCCTGGGTGACAGTCACTGTTAACCATCACAGACTTCCGAGCATGAGAATCTAAATTCTTGAATCTTTGTAAAAAATGGCAGAATACGTTAGCAATCTTGGGGCTGGAGAGGTGGAAACAGAAGAATCCTTGGGCTGGCTAGTTGACTTGGCTTAAGTAGCAATCTAGGCAAGAGAGACCCTGTCTCAAAAAGCAAGGTCGAGTTATGTCTGGCTTATGCTCGTGTGCACACACACACATAAATACACAATAATAAATAAAAGCGGAGGTGAGCTAGATGAATACCTGTAATCGTAATCCCAGCACCTGGGAGGAAGCAAGAAGATTGGGAGCTCAAGGTTATCCTCTACTACATTAGCAAGTTCAAGACCAGCCATAGACACAAGTGATCCTGTCTCAGAACTGCCTCCTAGCACCACCCCCACTCAGGTGATTCTCACATGCAGATTTGACTGAGGACCAAGCACGTGGCCTTCTCCTGTATAGTTAGGCCTTCTCATAGGAATGGTTTTGTTTTTTGGTTTTTTGGGTTTTTTTTTTTTTTTGAGACAGCGTTTCTCTGTATATCCCTGGCTGTCCTGAAACTCACTCTGTAGACCAGGCTGGCCTCGAACTCAGAAATCCACCTGCCTCTGCCTCCCAAGTGCTGGGATTAAAGGGGTGCACCACCACCGCCTGGCTAGGAATGTTTAATAGATGCCTCACTACAGGGACAAGGTTGTTCACATAAAAGGTATGGGAGAAGGTGGCCTGGGACCCTTACTCACAGTATCGGGCTTCTTCACAGACAGAGCTGTGGAGAGAACATAGTCATGAGCTTCAGAACAGAAGAAGCCAAGGCAGAGGGGCACAAACCTCACAAAGGAGCCAGGGTCCCACCCTACTCCTATGAAGGGCTTCCTGGGGAGAGAAGGGACAAGGCCAGGAGAAAGAATCCTACTTGGCAGCTTTACAGCTGTGTAGCTGAGAGACCATGGGTCACAGAAATAGGGCTGGAGGAAGTCAATGTTGGCCTGACCGACCACAATCTGCTGGCCGTATTCCTGGTTGTCCACCACTTTCACCACCAGGGGCTGTGCATGGGTGTCCTCCAAAGGCATGAACTACAAGCCCAAAGAGGGGCATGTGAGGCCCCTCAAGAGGAGGAGAGTGTCCAGCCCCTGCCCGGGGCCTCTTACCACAGTGAAGAAGAAGGCAGACGTAGGGAAGTTGGGATTCTCTTGGAAGTTGCTGATGGGTTCTGTCCTCAGGGACTCTTCCCCACATTCCAGGAGGAGCTGGGGGTAACGCACGTTGGTCATGTTCCGAAGGCCCCAGGCCATCATCTGTCAGAAACAGGGCAAGGGGCAGACAGCACCTCTTAGTCAGGGTTGGGGGTCAAACTGGCCTGGAAGTGAAGTGCAGCAGGAAGCATGCCAAGGTTAAGAATGAGGCAGTGTCAGAGCTAGACTCTGAGGCTCCCCCGCAGGTCATTCTGCCCTGTGAGGGGGAGGCTGGTTCTCAAGCCCTGGCTACTGGCTGCTCTCTCCATGAAGAAGGTATCATCTAAGCACTGGCTGAATCTGCCACTCACTCATCCCCCACTGGCCTCCAAGCCGGTAAGTGGTAAACCTGCTCATTGCTGGCTTGCTGGCCCCAGACAGTTCTCAGACTTTGAGATCCTGAGGCTGGCTGCTTCTAGAGCTCATGGAAGCAGATGGTGCCCAGGTTTTTCAGAGTCCATATTGCCATTTAGCTTATTGCTGACTTGTGTGCTAGACAGCTCCATGACCAAGCAGTGACCTGGCACCCTGTAATTTCTCTCTCAACTGACAAAGGAATTTCTATACTCTTCACAAGACCCTTCTTGGGGACTGAATAGGGACCAACCACACTGGTTGGCCTTAAGGAGTCATTAGTTCATGGACTACTTGACTGTTACCTGCCAAATCAGAACAGGGCACAGAATAACCAATGTGGGGGACCTCCATTTAGTCTCAAGCAGGGATGGGTTAAATTGTGGCCTGTCAGTCTTTGATTACTCGGTCTGCAATATGTCATCTCTGAGCCTCTATTTCTTCCCCCAAGAAGTCAGTCCCGGATACACAGGGGTCAGTACAAGATGGTCCTAGGTCTCCTGCCTGCTGCCTGGCTTGCCATATTGTCCAAGCCTCCGCCCTCAATTCTCTTCCAAGAATCTTAGGCTTCAAACTTTGGGCCAGCTTGTCAGAAGAGTCTCCCCAAGAACCCCAGGCTGCTCTGGGAGTGGCGTCTCCCTGATCACCCCTCTCAATCTGCACACACCTCAATGGCCATCATTTTCACAGTAGGCTGAATGTTCTTGGGCAGCAAGTAAATCCCGTTCTTACAGGGGATGCTTAGGATTGGCAGATGTAGCTCTTTCAGCTTCTGGAGGGCAGAAGAGGGAAATTGGAGCATGAGGCTTTGGGGGGCTGGTGCCGTTGCTCCTATTCCCACCTAATATGTCCCAGAACCCATGGGTTGGAGTAGGAGGTTAAGGGGGAGGTTGGCCAGGTTGACAGCACTGAATCCATCCTGAGCCTCAGACCTTTCATGAGGGGAAGGGGAGGGCCCTGGCATTTGTGGGAACCTGGAGGTGGAGGTGGGGCAGGGAGGGGCATGAGTCCTGCTCTTCCCATCTGTACCTGTGTCTCTAGGATCAGTTCACAGGATGCCAAGATCTCGCCCTCTTCCTCTCCCAACTGTCTTACAAGGGGATGCCACCTCAGTGGGGTAAAGACCCAGTCTTGGAGGCCCAGCCAGATGACTGGGGGCCACATGCTCCGTCCCCACAAGACTTTGTTTCCCTAGAAGAAAAAGGAGTTCATAGAATATAGACAGTCAACCAGGCTACCAGCATGGGCTTCTGAGGAGGAAGGGGCGTAGGACATGTATACATGGCCTCTGCACACTGGCCTCACTAAACACTCCAACACCTCTATCCCGAAGCAAGGCTGAGGGGTGGGTCTTCCTCCCTTAAGCCCAGTCTGCTGTACCCGTGAGTCATGTTGCCACAATTCCAGCACCACAAGTGGGGGGTTCTCTCTGGTATCTTTGGGGTCTTCAAACAGCAGAAGGTGCTGGAAGATGAGCGTCTGGGACCACGTCGGAGCTGCAGAGCTTCGCAGGGTCTGGGTGCACAAGCTGTGGTTCAGGAAGACCACTTGGATGAAAGGCTCTAGATCATGGAGGGAGAGCAGGATGTCATAACTTTCTTCTCTCCTTGGCAGGGGCAGCCATTAGACCTAGGAGACTTACTACAGGTGGCCCCTGCGGCTGCAAGCCCTTGTAGAATGCAGCCCTTCTAGAATGCAGGCACTGCAGACCCTGAGCATGCCCCACAGGCCAGGGGAAGAACCTTTGCCTCCATCCATGGGAATGCCATGCCCACTATGGTTACAGCCTGGCTTTCATGGAGATGGAGGAGGTCTAGGGATAAGCTCTCTCCTGACTGATCATCCGAAGCAGCAGTGACTGTCCTTTGATATGGCTGGTGATACTCAAGGGACACAGATCTTAGCAAACATTCTAGATCCCTGCCAGCCATTGCTTATCTTCAAGATAACAGTGCCATTAACAGGACAAAGGAGGGGTAATCCGCTCACCTCCTAAATGGTTCTGTGCCTCTTCTTTACATGGGGCCTCCTTCCTTTCCCTTGTCTACAAAGCCTCAAGTGATGTGGTTCTCCAGCATGTCTGTCTCTCGTTTCTTTTTATTTTGTGTGCATTTGTGTCTTGCCTGCATATATATCTGTGGGAGGGTATTGGATCCCCTAGAACTAGAGTTACAGACAGTTGTGAGCTGCCATTTCGGTGCTGAGAACTGAACCCAGAACCTCTGAAAGAGCAGCTAGCACTCTTAACTGCTGAGCCATTTCTCCAGCCCCTATATCAGCTCTTGCCTCCAGGTTCCTGGCCTGTTTTAAGTTCCTGCCCTCATTGCTTTTGATGATGGGTTGTTATATGAAGGTGTGAAGGAAATTAGCCCTTTCCTTTCCAAGTTGCTTTTGGTCATGATGTTGTATCTCAGCAGTAGCAACCCTAGCTAAGACAAGCTTCTTGGGAGAGGGGTCTCCATCTTTGTTACATATTCATCAACCTTCTGTGGAGATGGCGCCAGGCCTTGGGGACTAGCAGATGGGGCTGAATGACAAAGGGGCATTCCTACCCTGAAAGGTCAGGACCTGGTTGTACTTCAGATTCCGGGCCTGGTAGATATAGCAGAAGAGCTGGTAGTAGTGAGGCTCTGGGTAAAGAGAAGTCTCATTTGTTACCTGTCCCTAGACTCCTCATATGCTCCTCCCTACTCCCTGGCCTCAGGCCCTGGTCTCTGGCGCCACTCAGTAGACTCCAAGACCAAGCTTACTGTTGAGGATGCAGTAGATGAAAGGCATGGTGGGGATTCGGGGATCCTCCAGGGTGTGCCTCCAGTCCTTCCAGGGATACCAAGACCAAGTCTTCTCCTCTTCCTTCCTGGGTTGTTTTTTCTGCTCCACTGCCTGTGCCCAGAAAGGCCCCCTGTAAGTTCTCAAGCCTTCCTGACTCTTCTCCAGGCTCTAGCCACCTACATCCCCTCTACAGATGTCAAACTTGAAGAGTTGGAGCCAGGGTCAAAGATGCATGTTCCTGATTCCCTTGGATGTGGAGTAATAAATGTCACCCAAGCCAGGGAAGCCTTACCAGGGACCCCTCCAGGAGGAATATGGGAGCTACACCCCTGTCCTTGTTGGGCGCCAGCTGTCGGTGCCAGCAGCGGCGACGGAAGCAGCTTGTGGGCTGAGGGTTCAGGTGGAACCTGGAGTCAAATGTGCCATACTCCCAGCCTTCCTTTCTCTCCCCAGAGATGTCTTGCTGCAGGGGAGAATGTAGGGTCTCAGAATGGCGTTCCTGTCCCTGCTTTGCAAGTCACCCCTGAATGTGCTCCAACCAGGACCCTCACTCCAAATGCCTCACCATCTGCAGGAAGGAGAGGGTCTCCTGCTCCTGGCTCAGCTCCTGGCCCCGCTCCCTGTGATTCCGAAAGCGCATGCGCACCCACCGACGCCGGCGGTGTGAGTGGTAAGTCTTTTCTACTGAATTCCAGATCTGGGGCAGGCCGGAGGGTGGGATCCCTACTCCATACTCCCAGCCTGCAGGGGCAGCATCATAACCTCTGAGTCCATTTGAACCTGCAGACTTGGGGGCTTTGACATGCCTGAGAAAAGGGCCCTAGAAAGACAGGTCCTGGGGACAGAGGAGTCCTCATGTCCAGGAAGATGTGCTCAAATTCTATCATATAGACTACCTGGAACCAGCTGCAGCAACTGCTTGTGTCTGAGGCCCAGACCTCAAGATTTCCAATCCACCGCTCCTTCCCCAGAGTGACTTTGGGTAAACTGGGGCTCTACAACTAAATCCATGTTCGCAGGCATCCACCAACCAGGTTTGCTCTTGGGGGTGCCTGCTGCATACCAACATTAGGGTCTATCTCTGTGGAACAGATAGACTCTATTCACTAGAGTTTGGGAACCCTCCTGCCTGAGGGCTTGGCCACTCAGAGGCTTCCAGAAGAACCAGACTTAAATACTTCAGCCCTTCGTGCCTGACTTGTCAGGAGACTGACCTTCACTGTCCACTGCATGGTTGAGGTCCACAATCCAATTCTTCTTAAAGTGCCAGCCTGGGGGACACTTCACATTCTCCGGGGCTTCCACAGGCTGTCCATTCTGTAGGGATGTTGAGGATGGAGGAGGGCCACATGAGCTAGATGCTAGATGAAACTTGCCTTCGCTCATTTTCACACACACACACACACACACACACACACACACACACACACACACACCTATCATAAATGTTGCAGCCACCATGGCTCTTTTATTGAGAGGCAAATGGCTCTGTCCTTGTTACATTGAGGGTTGGTTAGACTTGCATGGTTCTACTCAGTGATCTGTAGCCTCCATTAAAATGAAACAAAATTCAAAGGCTGGCTCCTCTGTCGTGGTACCATCTTTCCTGTGCTCAAGAGTGGTCAACCAGACAGAATATTTCTTTCGTGATAGAGTCTGTGTGTGGGCTCGCGTGAGTGTGGAAGTGGGGGCTGGGTGCACATACGTGCTCATGCATGGGGGGGGGGGCTGGGTATCATTCTCTTTGCTCAGAAGGCCATCCACCTTAGTTTTCCAAGACAGTATCTTCTACTGGGATCTGGGGCTCTGCCTGTTAAGTTAGGCTGTCTGACGAGCAAGCACTAGGGACCTACCTATGTCTGCCTCTCCCTGCTAGGATCATAAGTACATCCCACCATGCCTGGCTTTTTATGTGGGTACCGTGGATACAACTCTAACTCCTGGCTTCAAGGGTTCCTTCTGCCTCATCTCTCAGAGCAGCTGCACTACAGGCAGGCCCCACAGTGCCTAGTTCTTTCTGTCATCCTACTTAAGGTATCTGTAGCTTGCCATTCTTGAGTACCACCCCTTCGTTGGTGCTGAAAGGCTTCTATGGAGCAGCGCTCAGACATAGCCCTTGCTGCTGAGCCACCCCAGTTGCTGATTCTTCCCATCTGGTCCTTGCCTTTCCCCCGTGTACCCTATGGCAAGATGGAGACGCTTACCACGTTCGAGTTGGGGACAGCTGCAGGCACCCAGGCACCTGTGGCATTTCGAATCTGGTTCTCATACACCTCTTCCAGTACCTGGCTCTTGTTGATGTCTATGTCTAGGAGGAGTCTAGGCAGCAGTGATACCCCAAGTTCCCAGAGCTGACTGAACTCCCAGGGGTCATCTCTGCTAGCTAAACACCCCTATGTTACATCCCACCTCCCTTGAGCAAGGCAGAGCCTGGCACACGAACAGGATATTGGGCAGGGCTCTTGGTCTTACGTATTCCAACTCACAGGGACTAGAACAGTGGCTTGGGGCCCACTCTAGGTTCCCACTTGACTAGCCCTCGCAGGTGAGACATGGTCAGGGCTTGGACCCTCCTTACCTCCTCTGAGGTTCTACTACCCAGTCATCCTTCCAATGCCATCCTGGGGGAGCCTTGAAGTCTGTCTTGGGGAGAGCCTTGTGTCCCATGACATCTGAGAAGTTGGGGCAGTGGTATAGCCCTTGCTGTCCCCAGTCATCTTTGATCTTGGCCTGATTCTCATACTGGGGGAGGGAAATTCCAATCAGTGCCCATACCTCCTTCACCAACCTTCCAGCATTGGGGATGCTGAGACTCTTGATCCCCAACCTTTAGAAATGTAGTAGCCAGGTAGGACTGGGTCATATCTCTACTGAATCTAGGAGACTGAGGCTTAGCAATCAATACTACCTGATGCTGATCAACTATCAGATAAAGTTTGCCTGCATGTTCAGTGTGACCTGCCTACTCCCTGGTCACTGCAGACATGAGAGATCCAATCCTGTTAAATACTCACCCTTCTGTGCTACCCAGGTCTTTTCTTCTACAACTCCCTCCATACCCTCTACCTCTGCCTTATACAGGACTGGTTAGACACAGCTGTCCCTTGGCAACCTCAGGGAATTGGTTCCCTGGGAATGTCCCTGGGGACTACAACCTATGCTCTAGTCCCTTACATTTTAAAATGGCCTGGCATCTGTGTATAACATACCCTTTAAGTCATCTGTACGTGGCATAAGACCTAACCCAGTGTCAATACTATGTCTGCAGCTGTTAAGGTCACAGCGACAAGGAAACAGATATATTCGTGTTTGATATATGTGGTGGTTTGAATATGCTTGGCCCAGCAACTGGCACTATTTGCAGGTATGCCTTTGTTAGAGTAGATGTAGCCTTGTTGGAGTAAGTGTGTCACGGTGGGTGTGGGCTTTGAGACCCGAATCCTAGATGTCTGGAAGCTAGTCTTCTTCGAGAGGGCTTCAGAGGAAGATGTAGAACTCTCAGCTCCTCTTGCACCATGCCTGTCTGGATGCTGCCATGCTCCTTCCACCTTGATGATAATGGACTGAACCTCTGAACTTGTGTGCCAGCCTCAATTGAATGTTGTCCTTATAAGAGCTGCCTAGGTCATTTTATCTCTTCACAGCAGTAAAACCCTGAGACAGTATAGATGCAGCCATCACAGACTTAACTGAGTTTTTTTTTTTTTTTTAAGATTTATTTATTTATTATATGTAAGTACACTGTAGCTGTCTTCAGACGTACCAGACAAGGGCGTCAGATCTCATTATGGGTGGTTGTGAGCCACCATGTGGTTGCTGGGATTTGAACTCATGACCTTCTGAAGAACAGTCAGTGCTCTTCCCCGCTGAGCCATCTCACCAGCCCTTAACTGAGTTTTTAAGCCACGGCTGGTTCAGTAATATACTGTTGACATAGGGAGCTGACTGTGTTATGATATAGTCTCAACACACGCAACTTAAAAACAAAATAACGTTTTAAATGCATTTTTTTTTTTTTTTTTTGGTGTGTGAAATAGCTCTGGATGGCCTGGTACTTCTCATGTAGCTCAGACCAGTCATGAACTCCTGCCAACGCCTCCCAAGTGCTGGGATTACATGCAGATGCCAACCAACTACAAACAAACAAACCCAAAACAAAACAAATAAAGCAACAACAACAAACGCTTATAATTCTGTAACTTAAAAGGCCTGTGTGGTGGAATCCTGTCTTTCAGACATGACACAGCTACTGTTGTCCTGAAATCTGTTCAGCTGTGACCACCTATGGGAGACTAGTAAGATGCGGGCTATCTGTTGCTTTTTGAGAGTTCATGAGCAGCTTATAAGGCTCATGGCCATCTCTCCTCCCTGTGTGTGCGTGTGTGTGTGCACGCATGTGTGTGTATGCGTGTGTGTGCACATGTGCGTGTATGCATGTGTGTGTATATATATGTGTGTATATATGTGTGTGTATATATATGTGTGTATATATATGTGTATATATGTGTGTATATATGTGTGTATATATGTGTATATGTGTGTATATATATGTGTATATATATATATATACACACACACACAAGTGAGCGCATATATATACAGTTAACACTTGCTGAGAGTAAGCCTTCTCCGGCAGTGTGGCTGCCCATATACTGCTCATGCTTCTGAAAGTAACTCTAATTAAATTCATTTGTCCACCAAACTGGACCTGGACAGAACCAGTTCTTTGCTCTGTCATGGGTCACTTGTCCAAGGTGGACAGACATTTGTTCACATCTCCCCAGAAGAGGTCACACAATAGCCTGACATTCAGACCTTCCTTCCTGTCTGCTGGCAGAGCTGCTTTCCTGGGTCAGCTCTCCTCTGCAGAGCAAAGGTTCATAGAGGGAGAGATGCAGCCAGCCCAGCTCTTCCCCCTGCATCCCTGATGTGCTGTGGGCAGAAGCCTCATCTTCAGCTCCTTTCGCACTTCTTGTGCTCTCCCCACCTCCTATGACCTCCAGTCTGGTCCAAAGATCTGGGTAAGGGTGTGCAGGGGTCTCAAGTTCCCTGTTGGTGACAAATGAGACTCCGTACAACTTGGAGCCCTGATATGTTCTTGTGCCTTGAGAAAGCTAAGCGAAAGCTTTCAATAAACTTCCACTAGAGGGGCTGAAGAGATGGCTCAGCAGTTAAGAGCACTGACTGCTCTTCCGAAGGTCCTGAGTTCAAATCCCAGCAACCACAAAAAAAAAACAAAACAAAACTTTCCACTAGGAATAGTGTGGCCAGGCACCAGAGGGTCACACAGACCCCATTTCTTAGAACTTGTGAGCAGGAACACAAGGCTAGCACCATCCATCATCATTGTCATCATTGTCACTTTGCAGAAATCCCTTTGCCACATTTGATATGTTGTCTCTCTACCCTCCCTTCCTGAACTGCATGTCCCACTGTCATGTCCCACTGTCATGTCCCACTGTCATGCCTGCTCTTCCGTGCCTTGGCTCTGACTTGGCTCCTCCTCCCCCAGTCTCCAACAGCCCTGGATGTCCATCCACTCACCGTTTCTGCATACACCACCATGGTGCCCTGCTGGAGCAGCTTCAGATTCTTGCTGTATTTGACATTGCCAAGCCACATGCAGACCCGGAGGGAGGCTGGGAATGTGTCCTGTCCTTCACCTTCTGGGTACTGAGCCAGAGGCAGATCAATCCCATGGCGGGGCCATGGGAAGGTGTCACTCCCCAGGGAGACAGGGGTGTGGGTGAAGGAGAGAGAGTGAGGGAAGGACTACCAGTTGCCTTGCCAGAATGGGCCACATCCACCCTTCTGATCAAATCCTGGGAGGAGGGGCCTTCACATCAAACTGTGTGCTGAAGTCAAGAGTCTGCAATAGGACAAAGCTCTGTGCTGATAGCCAGCATTGAAAGGGGACTGGGTTCTGCCTTGGTGTTCATAGAGGGAGACATCAGGCAAAGAGAAAAGGGAGGCGTGCAGAAGGTGGGCAAGGCTGCCTGGCGAGCCTGAGGAAGGTGACAATGGTAGCTCTGGTGATGCTAGCCACTAGCTACTGCCTACAGCTTCATCACCATGCTCCAGCACTTTGCTAAGCACCCGAGTCCTCATACCCCTGTGAGGGTGTACCTAAGTCCATGGCCTTTGGAACATGCTGAGGCCAGGATTCAGTCAGACCCTGGACAAAGACAGGGGCTTTGCATGATGGTAGAAAGATCAGAAAGCAGACATATTTGGGATGTGGGAGGCCCAGAGTGACATGTCTGTTGACAGGGTTGATACGGGTGTCTAGGGCAGGCCAGGCAGGCTAGATTTTCCCTGAGAGGCCATAGGAGCCATGGAGGGGCTAGGGGGACTCTTGTTCTCTCCAAGAGAGAAGAGGGTTCCATCAGATGTATGTTATAGCTTGCTTCTGATCTGAGGAGCCGGTATCAAATCTTACACTCATAGAATGTTCTGGAAGTCATCCAGTTGTGGTTCACAGGAGCGATGACAAGGCATTAGACCAAGGGTAGGCAAGGGAGTGATGAAGCGGGTAGGGGATTTGAGGAGGATTTACCACGGATGTGGGCTTAGCAGCAACTTACATGCGGAAAAGTGCAGCCCCCTCCCCTACCTCTGGGGACTGTATGAGCTCAGTTCTACGTAATACAGAAGCAGGGAAAGAACACGTGGACCATGTCCTCAGGGGCTCCGGGTAGGGGCGGGATCCCCAGATGGCTTTCTTGGAATCCCAGGGGTTTTGTCTGGGGGTATTTGGGAACCACATCTTCCCTGAAAGACACCCCTTCTTCCCCACCTGTAAGAGGAGGTTCTGAATCTTCCCACAGAACTTGCCAGACCTCAGGGGTCCTTCTGGGGAGAACAGGACAGTGTGAGCAGGTACCCGAGCATAGGCCACACGCTGCTGCCTGGACATCAACCAGATCAGCACATCCGGGAGGCTCTCCTGGGGCTGCCAAGATGGGAGAGCATCAGGACCTGTGTGGCCAGTTCCCGGCTTCACTGTCCAGCCAGTGCAGCCAGTGCCCACCTCAGGGATCACAGCGTTGAGACGGTGCAACCACTCCTCTGCCGTGCCCACCACGTTCACCGGCTTGGCTTCCTTGGCCCTTTGCGCCAGTTGCTGCAGAAGCTGGTTGCGAAGCTGCCATTTATTCTTGTCCAAGCTGTTAGCTCTGGGCTGATCAGTCATACAAGGCAGAGGGCGCCTGCGGCCAGGACAGGTTAGGAGGAAGGTATGTGTACTGTGGTCCTGCTGCAGGCCAATGTTCCCTTTCTAGCCTGGAGCTTCTACCAGACCCATGGCTGTCCTGACCTGAGGGAGAGATGCTTAGCTCTCTCCCTAGGAAGGTAGCTTACCATGGGCCTGACTTAGGCTCTCACAATGCCCCTTTCCCCTCTTGAAGCCCTGTAGTATGCTAGGTTATGGGGAGATGTTTTCCAAGGAGGAGACTAAACAAACCATTGGGGGTGTGGAGGCTGGGCAGAGAGAGGCTTCCCAGTGAGCTTCAAACAGCACGCTGGATATGATGAACAATGGCAAGAGGTGAGGCGTGATAATGGTGTGGGCTGTTCTAGGCAGTGGAGATCAGCCTGTGTGCTTTAGACATGGAGCATGGTATTGGAGCCACAAAGCCTGTGCAGGACTGGAGTTCAGGGATGTTCTACATGGGCAGGAAAAGCAGCTGTGTGTGCGTTCAAGCTGGGGGAGATCTGAGGAGTGTTCCTGTGGGGTAAGGGTCCATTGGGTGCTACACAGAGCCTTCAGGTTCTAGTTTGAGCCTCACCCAGCTCAGCCTAAGCCAGCCCCAGGCAGGGTACTCAGTTCCTACCGGCAGTCCTCCTGCAGCTCCCTCAACAGTTTCTCCCACTGTTGGAGCAGAGCTGGATCTCTGGGATTCCTTATGGATTTCAGGATGTCCAGGTTGGTTTTCTGCCCATTGAGAGGAAGGGAGAGAACTGGCCTCAGCCTGGAGCTCTCTGGGGTAGGCTGAAGAACTGACATCACCCGTAACCTGGTGATGTCAATTCCAGACTGCCATGTGCCCTGGCAAAGCCAGGACACCCTTTCTTCCCCACTTCCTGTACCCAGCAGAGGAAGTGGGAGGTAAGAGACATGCAGATGCCCATCTGCAAACAGGAGAAACATGCTCTTTGACAAGAACCTAAGCTCTTTGTGATATGGCCCTACCTAGCTTCTCTGACTTCCGTGGTACACCTATGCCCTAATTCCTCTCATGGCTTCAAAAACTGGCATATCACTGTGACTTCATACATATCATTAGCTTTGTGCTTCCATCCCCCAAACTGCCTATGAATTTTTCAAAACCCTACTGCCCTGTCACCTCCTAACTGCTCTCTTCCCCCTCTCAATCCCCATCTCTCTGATCCTAAATCTCTTGACTCCTGTATTTCCATGGCGACCTTAATTGCACTGCACAGTAACTGCATCTCTGCATTTCCATGGCAACCCTAGGTGCCCTGCATAGTAACTACATCTCTGATTTCTGCAGCCAGTGAAGACAAATCTGTTTATTCATCATCATGTCTTCGGTGCCCATTGCTGTATCTGGCACACTTCTCAATGATGTTGAGTCCCAATGCTCTATACAAGTGTGGGATGTGACTGGTTTCCTAGTACTGTGATGTATATTCCTTAGCTTCCCATCTACTTCAGCTCCCTCCTGCACTCTTACCAGTCGATCCCGAACAATGTGGAGGAGGTTGAGGCAGTTCATTCGGAAGCTGACATCCTCCCAGTTGGAGGTCACAGCCACCACAGGCTTCGTGTTGTACCAGGGCACATAATGGTAGCTAGTCCCTGAGACACAGAGACACAGGATGGAGGGGGTAGGATATCTGAGAAACCAAACTAGAAGGTCCTAATCACTGTCTCCTCCTAAAGGATTACTCCTGGGCTACCTTGGTTCTCAGGGATCTGCTAATCATGTCAAGTGGGCCCTCAAGTGAGGCCCTCAAATGCTCTGAGCCCAGAGTGAGCATTTGTACATGGCTGGTTCCTACTGGGTATATACTGTGTTCAGAGTGTCATGTGGCTTTTCAAGCCCCTGGTTTACAGGTAGAAAATCAGGTTGGTGCTAATGTGGTGCTGGGAACTGGAAGAACCATAAGAGCCATCTCCCCTACAGTACACTTTTTCTGCAATTCCCTGCTGTGTTGGCCTTAAAGAAACAAAAATCACAACTGCTCAAAATGTTTAAGCAGCAGAAAACCTGGTAGGCCAATACTCAAACCTTGAAAAAATTGAGCTTCTTTAGTAACTTCAGGGCGTGAGAATATGACAGTAAGCTGGGCCCTACCCAGTGTGGACAGTTTAAAAGGATTCACCCTATGTTCTGAAAGATACATTGAGGTTCTAACCCTGCTGTCTCAACATACCATCTAACATGTAAATGGGGTCATGGATGATATAATTAGTTGACATGAGGTCATTCACTGTGCGTCAGGATGGGTCCTTAAGCCAATGTGACTGGGAGGCAGACAGAAAGATAGTGACCCAGGATTATCAGGAGAAATCAAGGGATGCTACAGAAGAATAGAATGACTCATCTGCCAGATGAAGAACACCAAAGGATTGCCCTTAGCATCCTCCCAGAGAACCAACTGTGACTCCTTCACCTCCAATTTTCACTTTCCTATTATCTCCTTGTTATTATTGTTTTGTTTTTAAGACAGGATTTCTCTGTGTAGACCTGGCTGTCCTGGAATTCACTCTGTAGACCAGGCTGGCCTCAAACACAGAGAAATGTCTGCCTCTGCCTCCTGACTGCTAGATCAAAGGTGTGTGCCACCACAATCTCCTATTGTCTTAGTTTAAATTTTTTAAAAATAATCTTCTTGTTTTTGTTTCTTGTGTGTGCGTGGTTTGTGTATATGAGTGCAGGCCTTCACATGTGTGTGAAGGTGAAGGTTGGAGGACCACTCTCAGGAGTCAGCTCTCTCTCCTTCCCCCATGTAGGGTCTGGGATTCGATCTCAGATCATCAGGCTTGCACAACAACCACTTCTGCCCACCGAGCTGTCTCCCCACTCCAGAGTCACCATTTTAAGCCACCCAGTTTCTTGGACAAGGTAATGTCAGTCCTAGAATGAAATGTGGATACCCCAAAACCTCTTCTCTCAGGGTCAGGATGAATAAGAGATGGCCCATCACCCACAAGGGGACAGTGAGGACACCTGCTCATCTCTACTATGGCTCTAGGTGGAGGGGACACACAACTCAGCTTAGCACCCTGAGACATGCTACTGCTGATTTCTGAAGGATGCCAAAGGAGCAGGTTAGAACTGGTTCCTTTGGCAGTGGCCAGGTCCCTGGAGTAAGGAACAAGAAGATTTCCCTGGAGAATGAAATTTGAACCAGACCTCAAAGAATTCCCACAACATGGAGAGAAAATTAGCAGTTTAAAAACAACACACGTTTCCTAACCCAGCAATTCCAGTTCTGCTGTAAATACCCTACAGGGAGGCGAATACAGCCTGACTAAGGGATGTGCAGAGAAGGCTTGCATAGCAGCTGTAATTGGAATGGGCAGAAGTTGGAAAAGGCTGAAATTGCCATCTGCAACAGAAGAGATAAATAAACAAGTTGTGATGATCAGCCATCCCTTAGGACTGTTGAGGAACTGGTTTAAGGATACCCTGTGTTACCAAAATCCAGATGATCAAGCCCTTATATAAAACGCATAGCATTTGCCTGGGCTCTACCCTCATGTCCCCTATACTCATATAATCTGCAGAGTATTATTAGCTCAAGAGTGGTAGAGTCTATGCAAATAGCTGCTACTCTGCTATAGGGCATTCTTTACAGGACAGTGACAAGAAGAACAATCTACACATGTTCAGCATAGATACAGGTAGGTGTGTGTGTGTGTCTCTGTGCAGGTGTGGTCTGTGTAGAGTAAGTATGAGGATGATGCTTGTACACAGTATGGGGGGAGATCAAAGGACTGTGTCAAACGTGACTGTCAAATGCCTTCTTTAACTTTCTGCCTGTTCTTTTGAAGCAAGGAATCTCCTAAAACCTGGAGCTTGTCTTATTCATTATTTTATTGTGTTTGTCTCTGTGTCACATTTGTGTCTGATTCATGCAGGGGCCAGAAGAGTGAAATTGAAGTTATAGATGGTTGTGAGCCACCCTGTGGGTGCTGGGAACCTAACCCAAGGCCCTCTGCAAGACAGAGCATCCAATGCTCTTAACTACTGAGCCATCTCTCCAGCCCCCTGCAGCTCAGTTTACTTGGCTAGGTGGCAACCAACATGGCCCAATGATCCTTCTGTCTCCACGCCAATCTCAGGTTATAGGCTTCTTACAGGGGAACTATAATATGAATTCTAATCCTGAGGCTTGCACAGCAAGCCCTCCCAAATGCCGAACCATCTCTCCAGTTCTTGTTTTGGTGCTTTTTAATTTCTTTGTCTCAGGTAATACTTCTTATATATACATTATATTTATACATTGCATGCATACATTGTAATACTTCTTGTGTATACATTGCTGGTTCGTTCTATCTATCTATCTATCTATCTATCTATCTATCTATCTATCTATCTATCTATCTTCAATCTATAGGATCTCTTTACATAGCCCTGGCTGTCCCCGAACTCTCTATGTAGACTAGGCTGGACTCAAACAATTCACCTGAATTGTCTGCCTCTGGAGTGCTGGAATCAAAGGCCTGCACTACCATACCTGGTTTGTTTTAGTATTTTTGATGCCCAATTAGTTAAATCTGGTTGTCCATGCTTACATGTGCCTGACTATATTCACACAATGGCATACTAGTACATAGAAGTGCAGGTAAGAAAGCTACAGCTGGGCTGGAGAGATGGCTCAGTGGTTAAGAGCACTGACTGCTCTTCTGAAGGTTCCGAGTTCAAATCCCAGCAACCATGTGGTGGCTCACAACCAGCCATAATGAGATCTGACGCTCTCTTCTGGAGGAGTGTCTGAAGACAGCTACAGTGTACTCACATATAATAAAGAAAGAAAAAAGAAAAGAAAACCCAGGGTCTCTAGGTGTGGTAGGACAAAAAGAAAGAAAGAAAGAAAGAAAGAAAGAAAGAAAGAAAGAAAGAAAGAAAGAAAGAAAGAAAGAAAGTGATAGCTATATCCAAGTGTATGTTGATCTGTGGCCACATTTCACAAACTGATGAAGAAGGCGGGGCTTTTCAAAAAGAATATGAATGATGCATGTTCTTTAATATAGAAGGGTGAGATGGAAGTTAGTACAATGACCCCCGGTGGGTACCGGTAAGAAGCATAGGCCCCTAGGGTGTCCATATCACACTTCCACAGCTGAGTGCTATTGTTTGGTGTGTTTGCCCCAGGATTAGTCACTGATCTCTCTGCTTTGGTTTGTGTGGTTTTCCATGAGAATGTTATTCTTGAATCAAATTTTTACTTAAAAAAAATTTTTTTTTGAAAAATCGTGCAGCCCTGCTGAGCAGGATGGCAGAGGAAGCCACCCGTTGTCTTTCTGTCCCAGGGGCTATGGTTGGTGTTGAACTTGTGCTGACTATGAATACTTATTTATTGTAAAAATATACTTTGCGTCATGTGCACAGAGAAAAACAGTGAGGACAAAAAGGACAAAGCCAGCGTGTGTACTGTAGGGTGTGCCTCGAAGTGTGGGTGGTGCACACGGTGGTAGAACGTGCTGCTGAGAAGAACAAAGTGGGAGAAAGGAGGCGCTGCTGGGCCTGCCTGAAAGATCTAGAAGTTTCCAGATGTAACCTGGAGAGACCCAGTATGAAAGATATGGACAAGAGACTTAAAAATAGGGGGGTTGGGAGTTGGAAGGATGTAGAGTGGGATATAAAAGAGCAGATTACTTCCAGAAGGAAACAGAAGAGAAAACTAGAAAGAATGATTCCCTTTAAAATGTCAGGGATGGCTGGGAGACATCTCAGCTCAGGACTGAGTGAATGGGCTTCATAATCAATAAAAAGAGGTCCACGGCTTAGGTTCTGAGTAGGAGCCCTGGGTTCCAAGATGGCGACTTTCCTTTTCCATTCTTAGAAAACTTCCAAGTGCAACAAGGCAGAAAATAAGTCCATTTCCAGCAAACAGGGAGACAGGGATAACCTATAGACTCAAAATATACATAAGGACTGCCAAAAGCAACCGGAGTGCCACAGAAGCACTGAGGAGCAAAGACAGCAGAAAGCAGGAGCCACAGCGGGAAGCAAGGCTTGCTGGGAAGAGGCCTTGAAGATTGACCTCAAAAACCCACTCCCTAAGGAAGCAAGACTCTGAGGATGAAATGTGAGCTCAGCACACAGCCAAGAGAAAACAAAAACACCCTAGAAAGACAACTTTGGGAAGCCCCAGCGTGACATTTAAACCTTCTAGACAGTTCACTGAGGCATAAGAATTTCTCGAGTGACCAAAATGAAATGGAAAGACGGAGTCAAAAAGGGAGTGGGGGGAGGGGACGGGCTGTGTAAGGAGGGGTCTGGGAGGAGGGGTACTGCGATCGGGATGGAAAGTGAATAAATAAGTAAATTAATGGGGAGAGGGGGCCAGGGAGAAAATGATAACTAGAAGAGAACTAAGAGGAATCGGGAACCCCATCCGTGGCAGCCCCAGAAGAAGGTAAAGCATAGAAGAGTTCTTTATCTTAGAACATAAAGCCAGTCAGTCAGGGGAAGGTTGGTGCTGTTAACAAACAGTAGGTGAACTCCACAAAATATGTATGCAGATTGATTCAAAGTGAGTCATAGAGCTAAATATACCCCCCCAACATTTTTGAAGGAAAAAAAATAGGAGAAAAAATTTCATATCCTAAGGTAAGGCCAAGTTCTTGAGATATGACGCCATGGGGGAAAAATTGGATTTGACCTAACTTTTAAAAATTGGCACTTTCAAAAGATAAAGAGGGGGATTGGGAGGTAGTGGAACACTTGGGAGGCAGAGGCAGGTGGGGCTCTGTGAGTTTGAGGCCAGCCAGGGCTACACAGAGAAACCCTGTCTCCAAAACAAAAACCCAAAACATACAAACAGACAGCCAAAGAGGGCTGGGGAAACTGCTCAGTGTTAAGAGAGCTTCCTGCTCTTCCTGGGTCCATGACCTGTGCCCATGTTAGATGGCTTACAACAGCTGGATGCTCCAGCTACAGGGGACCTCATGCCTTCTTCTGGATTCACAGTCACTTGAACCCATGGACACAGACACATTAAAACAACAACAACAACAACAACAAACCCCAAACCTTTAATCCCAGCACTTGGAAGGCAGAGGCAGGCAGATTTCTGAGTTCGAGGCCAGCCTGGTCTACAGAGTGAGTTCCAGGACAGCCAGGGCTATACAGAGAAACCCTGCCTCAAACAAACAAACAAACATACATACATATATACAAAAAAAACCCAAAAACCTTAAAAAGGGGGGATAGATTAGACATTTTAGAAAGAGACTACAATACATGGTTAAGGTGCCAAAGTAATTCAATGCAGAAATCAAATTTTTCTTAGCAAATAGTGTTGAGCTGGCTATCTAGAAACAATGAATTTCAACTCCTCCCTCACATAACATATAAAAACTAAGTCAGGACCCATGGGTAAGGACACTTTGCACCAAGCCTAATGATTGAGGTCAGTCTCTGGATTGTGAAGGGGAGAACCAACTCCCACCAGCTGTTCACTGCTCTTCTGCCTTGCAGTGAGCCATCCTGGGACTTGGCTTAGGCAGGAGGATCATCTCCCTCCCCCCAAAAAGCCAAAGACAACAAGAAAACCTCTAGGGACCTCTGATCTCTAAGATACATCCTTTCACTAAAGAAAGACATGTGGGGCTGGGGTGGAGCTCCTGGGGTGGACCAACTCCACCTGACATTCAAGAAGTCCGTTTGGCCATCAGTGCCACATAAAGCGGGTCTTATGGCACATGAATGTGAATCTAGCCGTTAGAAAGTAGAGTAAGGAAGATCAGAAATTCAAGAAACTCAATTACGTCATAGCCTGGGCTACTAGAGACCTTCCTGTCTCAAATAACAAAACAGAAAAGGAACGGCTAATCTATATTTTAAAGTGAGTGATAAGCACACGATACACAATTCTGACAAAAGATTTGATGTATAAACCAATAAGAAAGATACAGCCAAATGATTATATGCTAGAGGAAAAGATGGAGAAGGGGATAAGGTAAGATGGTGTATATACACAGATGCCCAACCTTCGCTTATGATGAGAAAGAGCACATCACGGTCATGTGAAATGGTTTTTCACATCCAATAGCGTGGCAAAATCAAATCCCTGGCAGCATCAACTACTGGTGAGAACAGAGAGTAAAACGAATTCTCATCCCATGCCGTTGGGAGTGTAATTTGATATAATCGCTTCTGCTCTGAGACTTCCCTCCCACCCCACCCCTAGGTATATAATTTAGAGGAACCCCCATCCTTGTGACCAGGAGACATGTATGAGAATGCTTACAACAAAGTTATTATACCAACCAGCTTATCTATATACACTATATAATTTGTGGTCTGATCACACCGGGGGATGCATTTGGGAATGGAAATAAAACGTAGCTACCCAGAGTCAAGTCCTGTTGGGCAGAAGGCATAAGGCAGATGTAGGTGTAAGGATGGAGTCCTGTCAGATACAACAGAAGAAGAGCATGCTGTTCCTGAGTTCCATGCTCAGAGGATCAAAGCAAAAAAGAAAGCCAAAGGCTGATGAGCCTAAGAGAAGGGCTTGTGGTTATTTCTTGACCGCTTAAGGCTTTGGGTACCTTCTATGTATTAGTGAGATGATAAATTTGTGAGAAGTCACTTTATCCTTCTATAAGCTACACATATGCATCTTTAGATACTTTTTGCATACAAATTTCTCACTATAAAAACAACATAACTTTGTTAAATGGAAGAAGCCAGCTGGTTGTAAAGGACCATATGTCAGACTAGGAAAATGTATGGAGACTTAAAGTAGATTAGTGGTTGTCTACAGCCGTGGAGATGAGAAAGCAAGGAGGAGGACTAATGGGCCTAGGGTTTCTTTGGGGAGAGAGGAAAGCAATTCTAAAACAGGGCTGTGGTGATGGTTGCATAACTGAAAAATCCTAAAATCCATGCGATTGTATGCTTCGAAAGGGCAAATTATATGTTGTGCGAGTTACATCTTAACAGAGCTTTTACTTAAAAGTGTAGGTAGGGAAGTGTGGCCCACAGAAAGCATCCTGACAGGCACTGAGGTGGTGAAGCTGACAAAGGGGAGGGGAGACTAGTCAGGAGCTTTCAATTCTTAACATGAACCCACATCACCTGCAGGCCCCAACAGTGTGCTAGTCTCTATTAGTAGATTCTTTTGATAACTATAGATCTGGAGTGGGGTTAAAATCTGCCTTTTTAACATGCTGATACTGTTGGTCCAGGGACTGTACTGGACAGATTTAAGGTTCCTGATTAGTTCACAATGGATGAGGGGATGGATGGATGGATAGATGGATGGGGTGTCTGGGAGAGTGGACAGCTGAAAGTTGAATGGTTCAGTACATGGATGGGGGCCTGGAAAGATGGCTCCCTGGATAAGAGCTTGCAGCACACCTATGAAGTCCAGAATTCTAATACTATCGCCTGGGTGAAAAAGCAGGTTGTGGCCCTGTGGGGCTGTAGTGCACATGGTGCAGACAGGAGGACTGCTGGCCACCAGCCTCACCCCACAAGAGACAGGGACAAGCCTCTGTCCTGTAAGAGACAGAGTGAGATGGAGTGACAGAACACAGGACATGCAACACCCTTCTTTGGCCTCTGCAAATGTGCACACAAGCTTGTACATGGGCATGGACACCACAGCTGAGCAGAACGATGGATGAAGAGTAGAGAGATGACCAGTAGATAATTGGATGGCTGGTGGTTTTCTATTCTTGAGGTCCCCACCCCCTAGCTACGCACTGTTTGGCACCCTGAATGTCATCATCAAGTGACCAGATGTGGTGTTCATGCCTGTCAGTCTAGCACTTTGCAGCCTGAAGCAGGAGGAACCATGACAGCCTGGACTGCATCGTTATTCCCTACCTAAAAACAACTGGGAGTGTTCAGGAATGTTCTTTGAGCCAATTCCCTCGGAAGAGCCTCACACACACATGGGCCACCTCAGTTTCTGCTTGAATCTGACAGTTACCATCATATATCACCGGGCTGTGCTGTGTGGTGGACACAAGAAGCTTGTAGTTTGGATCCATCTTGTTTCCGTAGTGCCCCATGCTGACCTCAAATTGAATCAGGTCCTTAAATTTGGGCATCATGGTACAGGAAAGAAAGACAACGCACAGCCCGTACTTTTGGCGATACTGCTGCATCTAAAACAATAACCACAAACACAGGCATCCTGAGTACATACAGGATGAGTAAGGTTATCCTGATAGGCAGGGGACAGAGTACCCTGTTTCTTTCCTAAAGTGTTCTATACTTCACTCTGGGATGAACTAGACCACTACTGAAATTGTGCACTGGCTGATCAAGGGCAGCTGCTCCCAGGATCTCCTTCACCTGCTCCACTCCCCCCAGCTGGTCCATTCCCTTCCTTTCTGAAGCTGGGCAGGAGGTTCTCCTTTGTGATTAGGTTTGGCTCTGATTGAAAGAAATAGAATACCACACACATACAAACATACACACACAGACACACACACTCAAGATTTCTGCTTTCTTTTCCTCCCCTCCCCTAACCCCTCCTGGTTGTGGCACCATGTTAGGGTTCATCCTTGGCTCTGTTCAGTCCACCTACTCTTCCCGGACCATTGTTCCTAAGACCACAGATTCGGTTGTGATGGGCTTATCACTGCCTATGTGGCTAGCAGGTTCCAGGCTGTATGTGTATGTCTTACAAGCTCACACTAGAGATAGGATCTGTCATCTTCCATATTCCTTTCTCTCTCTCTCTCTCTCTCTCTCTCTCTCTCTCTCTCTCTCTCTCTCTCTCTTTAAAGAGATTTATTTATTATTATATGAAAGGACACTGTAGCTGTCTTCAGACACACCAGAAGAGGGCGCCAGATCTCAGATCGCATTAGGGATGGTTGTGAGCCACCACGTGGTTGTTGGGATTTGAACTCAGGACCTTTGGAAGAGCAGTCAGTGCTCTTACCCACTGAGCCATCTCACCAGCCCCCCATATTCCTTTCTTTATTCAGGAAGTCCATCTTGGTGCCAGACACTATTGACCACCCTGTCTCCCAAGACTGAAAATGGACATGAGCGTGTAGGAGTCAGCCTCACTTTTGTCTTCTTCTCAAGGGGTCTCTGGACACTGTCTCTGAGTTTACAGGGTCCCTGACCACTAGGGATTTGGCTCGGCATGAAACCTCTGGAAGACGCTTGGGAAATACTCCAGTAGACTGACCAAGCATACTTATATTTCTAACAGATTGGTGGCCAACGTCTCTTGCAGTATCAGAAATGCCCACCCCCCCACACACACACAAAATAGATATCTGGGGGATGCAGAAAAACCCTTCTTGTCCTGGGTTCCTTGTCTCCTGTGATTACCTCCACCTGGGTCACTTCCTGAGACAGATCCTTTATCACCGAGTCTTGCTGTGACTTGATCTTGGTGATTATCTCCATAAAGATTCGGCCACGGTAAGCTAACCCATCCTTAACAGCATCGAGGATGCACTGGAGCAGCAGAGAGGGGCAGTGATCAAAAAACCGTAAGCAGATCTCCCTGGAGCCCACCCACATAGCAAAGGCAAGACTATCCAGGGACAGTCTGCTTGGGGATGGCTCCACCCATCCCCAAGAATCCCAGGGTGCCTCAGCGCAGAAGAGTGGCCCTCTTGTTCACGAGTTCATTCTGCCAGCTGACCTGGAGGAACTTGAACTATACAAGTGTTTGGAGCTTGGAGGGGCTGGTAATCAGCAGAGTGAGGGTTCCCAACCTGGCCAGTCAATGTATGCTCTGCCTCTGAGTTGAAAGGAATTGGTCCAAGAACAACACAGAAGCCCCCAGAAAAGGCCAACTAGGGGGATCGCCTGGCCTTGTGGGCAAATTCCCACAAGAGCTGACTGGTGGGAGACAGAGGCTGAGGAGCCATGGGGTGTCATGGACGAGACAAAGCTTGTGACAACTCAGGGCTCCTCTCACAAACTCCCTTCCAACCTGATTAAGCAGTCCCACACTTTCTCTTCTATTTACCTTATTATTTTATGTATGTGTTGAGGGAGTGGAGTGTGTGTTACGGCATGAGAGTGGGGTCAAAGGACGGCTGCTCAGAATTGGCTCTCTCCTTCCACCACGTGGGTTCCAATATTAGATGCAGGTCACGGGTGTGGTGGCAGCAAGCATCTTTACTGATTGAGCCATCTTGCTAGCCTCCCCCCACACCGCCCTTTTAAAGATAAGACACTGCTAGGTAGTCCAGCTGGCTTCGGACTTATGATCTTCCCAAATCAGCCTCCCTTCTCTCTTTTTTTTTTCCTAAAGATTTATTTATTTTATGTGTATGAGTACGCTATAGCCGTCTTCAAACACACCAGAAAAGGGCATCAGATCACATTGCAGGTGGTTGTGAGCCACCATGTGGTTGCTGGGAATTGAACTCAGGACCTTTGGAAGAGCAGTCAGTCTCTTAACCTCTGAGCCATCTCCCCTCTTGTTCCCTTCTTGACTGAGCCAATTTGAGTTGGGGTTTCCAGCACCAATCAGCAATCTTGAACAACCCTGTATTTTTTTTTTTTTTTTTTAAACCTGGTGTGCTTTTCCTACTTGTGGGAAACCTACCAATGGTTTCATCTTCAGTATTCCTCAGTGACCAGCTATAGCATCCCATTTATCCTTTTCTGGAACTACGGCTTAGGACTCTTGTTTCATGGCTATTTATGTACCCATCCCCATCCTCTTCTGGAAGAGGGCAGATAGAGGCCAGGCAGAGTCCTCCCGGGACATCTCTAATCCTCTGGTGCTTCAATCAGTCAACCTTCCCTCTACTGCCCCACGCCCTGCAAGCGGACAGGAAAAACTTACAGTGCCTTCCTCTGTGGTCCTGAAAGGGAGCTTTTTACCTCCCCGGAGAGTCAGGAAGCTGGGGCCAAAGCAGGGCAGGAAGCCAGAGTACATCCCTGAAAGGAGATAGAGTGAACTCAGGGGTTTGGGTGGGAAAGGTGTGAAAGGAGGGGTGCCAGGAAGGGATGGGTCCCAGGAAGGGAGGGGTCCCAGGGTTTGCTCACCTTGGATCTCCTCACCGGTGGATGAGATCTGGCTGAGGCACAAGCTGGCAGACCCAATCTCATCCTGGCAATTGTGTTTGGAGCTGGGAAACACACTGCAGTTTGAGCCCCCCCCGGCCCAGCTCTACCTCTTCCTCCCCAGAGCTTGGGTCTGCCTCTAGCTTGTTTACTCACCAATCCACGACTCTGAATTTGATGTAGCTAGAGAGACAGGGCAGCTGCAAGGGAAGATGGGTGGGGTGGGGTGAAGGTACACTAGTGTGGGGTGGTCCTCAGGGGACCTTGTGAGCAGTTGGGAAAGTCTGCCTCAATCACAGACAAGCCAGATTTATCCCTGTGCTTTTGGCTCTCAGGCTTCCTACATATAGGGGCTGCTGGCAAGGCTCTGGGGTGGTATAACATCATGCTGTATTTATTTGGTTTGTAAGATTTATTTTTGTAGATGAGTATTTGCCTGTGTCTAAGTACACCATGTGTATGTCTGAAGACGGCACTGGATGCCCTGGAACTCAAGTTACAGGCTGCTGTTAGCCCCCACATAGATATTTGAAGCTGAACTTGGGTCCTCTGCAATAGGGACAAAAGTTCTTAACAACAGAGCCATCTCTCCAGACCCTGTCTTGTAGTCTTGATATTAACATGAATCTCAGTGTGTTGAAATTTCAGGGCTAGGGCTAGTGAGACGGCTCAGTGGGTAAAAGGGATTGGTGTGCAAGTCTGATGACCTGAGCTCAACCTCTTGGAACAGGCAGCTCTTTCAAGCTATGCTTTGACCTCCACACATGTACCCCCCTGTTGGAAAGGCAGTCTGTGTTCTGGTTGAGCGAGGCTTACTCCAGAGACCCAGTAGAAAAGTCTACAAGGGACAGAACTGTAAGCTAAGCTCTCAGACTTTAGACTCCCTAATCCTGTGGCTATCAGTCATGTAGGCAACGCCCAAGCTCCTGGTGTTCTGGCTGGACTCCACCCCCACAGTTACCTGGCTACAGCCAGGTATGCCCCGCCCCCTATAAAAGGGGCTGCCTCTCTCTCCCCTCTCTCTCTCTCTCTCTCTCTCTCTCTCTCTCTCTCTCTCTCTCTCTCTCTCCTTACTCTCACTTCTCACCCTCTCCCCCCTCCCTTCTTCCTCCCTCCATGTGGTCATGTCTGCCCTCTGCTTCTTTACTCTTCTCTCTCTCTGCTTTTCTACAATAAATGCCTTAAAACCATGAACTGCCTCCTTTTCATCTAGACTCTCCGTGCTAGAGCAATGGAACAGGCCTTCCCCTAAAGAGCCACGTCTAATCTCTCATAGGGAAGCCTCCCAGCGTTTCCAGTCACGAGACCAGACCAAGGAAGGACTCTCCTCTGCACAGAAATCACCTAGCGCCTCTCCCCCTGCCCCTTCTCCCTTCAGCCCTAGAGCTGACCGAGCTGCCCCAGGGCCCCCACTTCATTCTCAGCTCTTCTTCAACATCCAGCAGTGTTCTGGGGTGTCCAAGACTGCACTTCCCGCCCCCCAGCAGGGTCCGGAGGCCTCACCCAGACTGACACCCCTCCCTTGGCGGTTCCAGTGCCCCCAAGCTCTGTGTCCCCGGGACATAGGTTGTCTCTTCCCTCTCTTTATTTCCCCATGGCCAGCACCCAAGAAACCCTTGGTACATGCATTTCCCCACACATGTACAATATCATGGGTATTCTGGGAACTCAATTCAGGTCCTCAGTAAGAACAGTATGTTCTCTTTATCTTTTTTTCCATTAATTTATTCACTTTACATCCCGATGGTGGTCTCCCTCTTTCCTCCTCTCCCAGTCCTACCCTCCCACAGGTAACAACCCACTCTGGCATATTAAGTCTCATGAGGACTAAGTGCATCCTCTCCCACAGAGGCCAGACAAGGCAGTCTAACTAGGAGAAAGGGATCCAAAGGCAGGCCACAGAGTCTGAGTCAGAGATAGCCCCACCCCCAGTTGTTGGGGGATGCATATGAAGACCAAGCTGCAGATCTGCTACACGCGCACGGGGCCTAGGTGTAGTCCGTGCATAAATCTCTGTGAGCCCCATGGGACCAGACTACTTGACTCTGTAGGTCTTCTTGTGGTGTCCTTGACTATTAAGCCATCTCTCCAGCCTGTCCCTGATTTCTTCGTGTGGGTGAAAGGACACATCTAATATCTAGAATTCAACTGTATGGCCCTTTACTGTTCTCCACTGAGCTGAGTAACATATCCTGTGCTTCCTTGTGTTTCCTACCAGGCAGAGCCTCTTTTGCTATGCTCAGTTCACCCTAACCTCCATCCACACCAACTGTAACACCAGACTTTCCCTTTTGAATGCAACAAACAGGAGGGAAGGCATGATGGAGTAGCCATACCTGAATCTGGAAGGTGAGGATTTGGTTCCATATCGGGTTGTCCGACTGGCTGTGTGGCTTTGTGCTGAGCTGCGAACATCCCAAGGCTTAGTCAGTACTAGCCTGGCCCTCCCCTCCTGCTACTGGCCCTCCCTTCCCACCTCCCTGTCCAGTCCACTTCCTGCAGTGCCTAGATGAGTAGGCTGATTCCTAACCCTTAGCCTAAAGTTATCCTTGGACAATAACTTCTCAAGAGCCCCAGCTCCATTCCCTTGATTAACTTAAAATGTTTGCTTCCATACCTTTTTAAAGCAGTACCGGGGACTGAAAACCCTCAGTTTTGCACATGCAGGGATTTTGTAGCTTTTTGTTTTTCTTTTATGTGTGTGTGTGTTTTTTTTTTGGGTGGGGGTTCTTTTCCTTACTTACTTATGGGTGTTTTGCCCGCATGTGTGTCTGTACATGATGCCTGGTGCCAGAGGAGATCAGAAAAGGGTGTTAGTGCACCTCTGAAACTAGAGTTACAGGTGGTTGTAAGCCACCACACTGATGCTGGTAATGAACCCAAGTCCTCTGGAAGAGCAGCCAGTGTGCTTGACTTCCAAGTCAGCCCTAACTTTGTTTTTCATTAAGCAGGTTTCATGAAGTAGCTCTGACTGGCCTTGAACTTAATGTTGACCAGGCTCTGGCCTGGCATTGGCAGTGATCTTCCTACCTCCCAGAGAGGACTGCCAACTCTGATACATGAAGCATATACAAAGGTTTTGTTAGGTCAATTCCAACAGGAAAAAATGGCCAAAAAAACATGGCTGGTGGCAGTAACAGCCCCTCCCCCCTCTCTTTTAAAATTGAGGCATGTCTCATATAGTTAAGGCTTGTCTCCAACTCCTGTCTCTCCCTCTAAAGTGCTGGGGCTACAGGCATATACTACATATCATATTTTGTTTGCATTGGATTTTATTGAGATGGGGTATCACTATGTAACCCTGGCTGGCCTGGAGCTCATTATATGTAGACCACCCTGGCCTCGGCCTAGGGCTCTGCTCTTCCCCCTCTCTCTTCCTATGCACTGCTTTTCCTAGGTGCCACCTTCTCTAGGCCTCAGATCCTTTCTGTACCTACCTTGTCCCCAATTAGTTCCACCTCCAACGCAGGAGTGACTGACTGGTGGCTGTCTAGAACAGGAGATTAAAAGGACTTCTGAGACAGGTGCATCTATTTTTATGGAAGGGTCAGGAAAAGGAAATGGGGGAGCTGAACAATTTTTAATTGGCCACTACCCCCTCACTTTAGTTTGGTTTCCATTTTACACAATGGTTCCAGGGTATGCATCTCTCCTCTCTCCCCTCTCTCTCTCCTCTCTCTCCCTCTCTCTCTTTCCCTCTCTCTCTCTCTCTTTCTCTCTCTGTGTGTGTGTGTGTGTGTGTGTGTATGTATTTCTGTACATATAGGATGTCTTAGAGAAGCCCAAGTCTGCATCTAGACACCAAGACTAAGTCAATGACTTGGAACCTTGAAAATGTATCTTGGGAATTATATGCCAGGCGGTGGTGGCACATGCCTTTATTCCCAACACTTGGGAGGCAGAGGCAAGCAGATCTCTTGAGTTAGAAGCCAGCCTAGTCTACAAAGCAAGTTTTAGGACAACCCAGGCTACAAAGAGAAACCCTGTCTCAAAAGAAAAAAAGAGAAAAGAAACAATTGTGAATTTCAGTGTAACCTATCCCCCATTCCAAATCTTAAGTTGATATTAAAGAAGGAGAAGGAGAAGGAGAAGGAGGAGGAGAAGAAGAAGAAGAAGAAGAAGAAGAAGAAGAAGAAGAAGAAGAAGAAGAAGAAGAAGAAGAAGAAGAAGGAGAAGAAGAAGAAGGAGAGGAGGAGAAGAAATCTGGTCTGGATCTGAGGAGCCTGTCACAGGGAAACATGGAGTTCCTCCTCCCTTCCCACAGGCTCTAACTGAAATGGAGGTCCTCTGCGCAGTAGATGAAGAACTGTAAATAAGCCAGGCGGACTGGAACTTCTTTTGACTTGAAGATCTGGACTTGGCTGTCACGATCATAGGGCAGCTTTTGATCTACCTGCAGATGCCAGAGAAGTGGATGGGGTCAGGCTCAGAGGCAGGGAGAGCATAGCCAAGTTCACCCTCTATTGACTTTCCCGACTTTCCATGTGATGCAGGGAGAGCCAACAACCCTTTATGGTGCACCAAACAAAGGTGGTGTAGGCCAATGGCCACTTGGAAGGCTCAGGTGTCCCCAGGAAGGCAGCCACATAAGATCTATTACTGGGGATTGGGAAGAGGGTGGCAGCCTCACCAGCGCCTGATCCCCCACACCGAGGGCACAGATGGTGACTTTTAAGTAGCCTCTAACTCCGCTGGTGGTCTGATTTCGCTGGCAGAGGCCTAGCCATTTCCTTAGGAGTGTGTGACCTGGGGAGGTAAAGCCAATGTGAGACCCTCCAGTCTGTTTGTCTGGCTCTCCCCACCTCTCTTTTCTTGAACAGCTTTTGTTTCCAGGGAAAACAGGGCAGGTAATGTCTCACAGGCACCGGCTCTCATCCAATGGTAGAGAAGAACAAAAGTTCCCTCTACTACTACCCAAGGATGGTTCCCTCACAAGGCTGCTAGTGCCTCTGGGAAGGGAGGAGCCTCTTTCCACCCTGGCCCGATGCCAGACATATGGAGGCAAACAGCTCTCCACCCACAGATCCAGTGTCAACCTGGAATGTATGTTATGGCAGGATCACAGTAGAATTCCCCACTTACAGTCTCAGTCTCTCGTAGACTAGTGGGTACCAGAGCTGGGATGGATGGGTTGCAGGAGAGCAGAGGAAGGATGTTAGTGGGCACAGGAGGTAGCAGCGGGATAGGAAGGGATGGGATCTCTACAGCAAAGTAATGGTGGGTGACAATAATTGTGTGTTTCAAAATGATAGCGAAGATATCAAATGTTCTCAATACAAATAGATGATAGCAAGTGTGAGCCCAGTCTAGGTATATATGAGATCTTATCTCAAAAAACAAAACCAAAGCCGGGCGGTGGTGGCTCACGCCTTTAATCCCAGCACTTGGGAGGCAGAGGCAGGTGGATTTCTGAGTTCAAGGCCAGCCTGGTCTACAGAGTGAGTTCAAAACAAACAAACAAACAAAAAAACAAAACCAAAATGTCAGAGAGGGCTCAGCCTTAAACAAGATATCCCACTCCTCTCATGTTCTCTCGAAAGGCTAAAAGACCTTGTGGAAGACAGGCAGGAAGGGACCGTGGATAAGAAGGTGGGCTGAGAACCGCCATCTACCGGGCACAATGCAATGATTATGATCATGAACTCACAGCAGTGGTGGTTATCAGCTCTGAGCCCATGGAAGGCTGGCTCTTGTAACAGTCACAGATGGAGGAGAAGCTCATGGCTCCCTGTCTATCATTGCTGAACTACTGGCTGTTGATAACTTTAGAACATGTGGAGTCACTGCCTTTAGTTGAGCATCCACCATTGAGCCTACCAGGCTCCAAAGGGTAACTCTAAACCCATGGTCACACAGATGGCCCTGGTTAAACTCAGTGGATCACAAAATAAAATAAATATGTAAATATGAGAAATATTTATAGGGACATGTACTAGCTGGCTGATTTTGTTTCCGTTAGACACAAGCTAGAGTCATCAGAGAGGAAGGAACTTCAGTTAAGGAAATGCCTCCATGAGATCCAGCTATAAGGTGTTTTTTGTTAGTGATTAGTGGGGAAGGGCCAAGCCTATTGTGAGTGGTGGCATCCCTGGGCTGGTGGTCCTGGGTTCTATAAGAAAGCAGGGTGAGCAAGCCAGTAAGCAGCACCCCTCCATGGCCTCTGCATCAGCTCCTGCCTCCAGGTTCCTGCCCTGTGTGAGTTCCTGTCCTGACTTCCTTGAATAACAAACAGTGATGTGGAACTATAAACCAAAGAAACCCTTTCCTCCCCAACTTGCTTTTTTGGTCATAGTGTTTCATTGAAGCAATAGAAACCCTAACTAAGACAGTGAGGAATAAGGGTAGAAAGGGGTGGGAGAGAGATAAGAAGGTTGGGTTGAGAAAATACTCAGCAAGCATTTTGTATGTGTGTGTAAAAACGTCAAAGAACACATTTAATTAGCTTATCTATCTATCTATCTATCTATCTATCTATCTATCTATCTATCTATCTATCTATCTATCAAAATAATGTTTAAAAGAGCATGGTATGGGGCATATGTGCATGATTCCAGGACTTGGAGTCTGGTTCATGAGTTCCAGGCTAGCCTTGGCTACATAGTAAGATCCAGTTTCAAGAAAACCAACAAAGCTGTTATTGGCTTTACAAATTAGAAATATAACTTATGTGTTCAATACAAATTGAGCATTTGACTTCTCCTCCCCCAATGTGCTGAACTTTTCAGAGATAGATGCTATTAGTACAAGTCATGATAAAACAGACCATAAAGTAAGTAAATATTTTCAAGCAGACAAATACTTTGTGATACCTTCTCCCTATTTTCTGGGGATTCTGAGGGATTTTAACTCTTGGCCTACTTTTTCTCAGAAGGCTCAAATGTTTGCATTATCTGTCACCTACCTGGGGAATGGTAGATAAACCCAATGTCTGTCTGAAAAAGATGAGAGTAAAACACAGATTAGCTCTAGCTTGGTTTTTGTTCTTGTTTTTGTTTTCAGACAGGTTTTCACTGTACCACTCTGCCTGTCATGGATCATACAACATTGACCAGGCTGGCTTTGAACTCACAAGAGATCCACCTCCTAGTTCTGGGATTAAAGGCATTGGCTACCATGCCCAGTAAGCTTGTATCTTAAATGCCCCCCCCCCCAAAGCACCATGCAGTAAAGGCTTGGTCCCCAATCTGGCCATGTGGGGATGGTAGAGCCTTTAGAAGCTGGTGCCAAGAGGGAGGGCTGTGGGTCTCTGGTCAGCATCATTTTGAAGGAGGTTTGGGAAAACCTATTCTTCTCTGTCTTTCCTTTGCTTAGCTGCACTTTTTAAATATATGTGCCACCACAGGCCCAAAGAAACGGGATTAACATCTACAACAGGGAGCCAAAATAAGCCCTTTCTCATTCTATGCTGAATATGACTGGTACCTGGTCTAGCAAGGGAAACTTGTGAAGCACAAGCCAAAACCAAGATTTGCAATAACACCTAACCCAGTGGCCACACTAGAGCAGTGCTTAAGTGTCCATTTAGTCTGAACTCTGTAGAAAACAATGGAAGGACCATTGTCCCCGATATAGAGGATGCTACTGATTTTGAAAGATGTCCCGAAGGCTTAACAGCTAGTCATCTAGGAAGCCTGTGCTGGAAATACCTAGAATATACATTTAACTCTTCCCTGCCCCTGGGTAAGGAAGGGAAGCTCTATGCTAGGGATGAGGACGATCCAGTGATCTCTGGCAGAGAGGCTATAGGTGGCTTCCCTTTTTCCTCCTGGGAGGGGCATTAACCTAGGCCTGAGGAAGATGCTACAGGAGAGGCAACAGTGTGAATAGACCAGTGCCAGGTTCCACAGATCCATAGCAAGACTGCGTAATAAGCCTCCTTTCAAACTCACTGGCTTGTATTAGATAAGCAAAAGCTTCTTATACACACACACACACACACACACACACACACACACACACACAAACCAAAACATAAAAACAAAAAGTATAACCTAGATTAGAGCACTTTCCCAGCTTATACACTTATACAAGGCACTGGGTTCAATCCCTAGCAATACACACACACACACACACACACACACACACACACACACACAGATACACACCACACACACACAGATACACGCACACATACACACAGACATACACACACACAAATACACATGCATATACATGCACACACACAGATACACATACAAACACACAGAGACACACATACATGCACACACACACATACAAACTACATACACACCAACACACACAGATACACAGAGACACACATACACATACATATACATATACATATACATGCACACACACCACATACACACACAGACACATACACACAGTGTACAACCCACAAAAACTCAGATACACTGAACTTTACTAAACTGGCTTTTCCCCTCTGCCCTTCTCCTATCGTGGGAGACTGAACCAGGACACTGTACATGCCAAGCAAGTCCTTTATTTCTGAGCTACATCCCCAGTCTTAGACTTCATCGAAACAGAAACTTGTGATTTTTGGTCATGGATACACATCATCTAGATGTAAAAATAGAAACACTGGACTGGCAAGATAGCTCAGCATGTCAAAGTCTTGCTGTGTGAACCTGGATCCTGAGTTTCATCTCCTGACCTAATGATAGAAAGAACCAACCTCCAAAAAATTGTCATCTTACCTCACACATGCACCATGACTTTTATTTTGTAGCAATGCATGCATGCATGCACACACACACACACACACACACACACACAGAAATAATAAATAACATAAAAATAAAAATTCTGGGGACTTGAGAGATGGCTTAGTTGGTAAGTACTTACTAAACAAACAAGGGCCCCAGTTTAATCCTTACAGCCTATATAAAATCTAGGTGCATGCAAGCACAAACACACACACACACACACACACACACACACACACACACACAAAATGAAAATAAATAAAACCTTTCATCTTTAAAAATAAAAACATTGGGCAGTGGTGGCGCACGCCTTTAATCCCAGCACTTGGGAGGCAGAGGCAGGCGGATTTCTGAGTTCAAGGCCAGCCTGGTCTACAGAGTGAGTTCCAGGACAGCCAGGGCTACACAGAGAAACCCTGCCTCGAAAAACCAAAATAAATAAATAAATAAAATAAAATAAAATAAAAACATTAAAATTAAATACAAATACTAAGTTGAGCATGGTGGCTCATGTCTGTCATTGCAGCAATTGGGAAGCTGAGGCAGGAGGATGGCCATGAGTTTGAGGCCAGCCTGAACTACATAGTGAGTTCTTGGACAGTTTGGACTATGTCACAGAATACTTTCCCCCCACCCCACGCCCACTATGTCCTCAAAGGCACCAATCTCTTTCTGGAGTTCTTCAGCACCCAGGGTGACCTCCTTGGGCCCGGGAATGGAAGCCGAGACTTGTCCAGTGTCTACAGTACAGGACAGTGGGTACCGATCCTTATCTGAACCTGACAGGCTGCGTACAGTGTTAGGACAGTTGCTGTTGCTGTCAGTATCCTACAGCTGAGATCCACATGTGGATCTGTGTGAAATGCCAAGTCCTTTTCCCTGGCCAGGATCCTGAAGCCCAGAAGTTTTCCCAGCCACCTCCTTCATCAGGGCTCACTTGGAATCTCCCAATCTCTGCTTTAGATCTTGATGCCGCAGAGTCCACCACCTGCAGGGAGTTTCCAGAAAGATCTTATTATTCACAATGCCAATAGCAAGGATATAACTGAGGGTCGGAGTGTCATGTAGCTGATGCTGGCCTCGAACTCACTGTGTAGCCAATACTGACCTTGGGCTCCTGACACTTCTGCCTCACCTCTGGAGCTCGAGCGTCCCAGGCGTTAGGCCACACCCACCTCACTGAGTTTCCTAATGGAATGCACGTAATTTTTCCTAGGTAGTTCTCAGAGGAACCTTGTGAGGTTCATATTTTTAAATTTAACCTCATTGATGAGGATATTGATCAGAGAGATCAATTCACTTGCCCCAAAGTAAGCTGTTGCAATCGGCTCTTTTTAGTACATATTGTTCTGGTTGTTTCCACTGTGTTATGTGCCCAAGAACACGAAAATGGCCTTTTGGGGGGGGACTCCCCCCTCTGCCCTGTGCTGGACACCTACCCAGAAGGTACTGGATGAATATAGAGTCACCATTGTCACTGGCTCCCTCTTGTTGGGGGATGGGGTATGTCACTCTGGTGATAAGAGAATTTGGCTTCCCTGTTCACCCAAGCATGCAGCTTGGGCCCCGCCAGTTGGCAATCTCTAATATCACTGGTTGGATGAGGTGTTTGGACCACAAAGGGAAATGAAAGTGTTGGAGATGCTGCCTTGGAGTCAGGCAGACAAGTGACTCCAACTCAAGAGTGTTCTCTGATACTGAGGACAAGAAAATGGTCCCGATTAGCTGGGGACCAGTTTGACCCCTTACCTCTATTGAGATGTTCTCCTCAAAGAACTTTACGGGAACCTCATGGAAATTCTGGAAGAATATCTGGAGCAGAGAGAATGGAGGCAGGATAGACAGTTTCTTCCACTATTTTATCCAAGGACCTAGTACACTTACAGCTTTGGGATAATACGCTTCCTCTACCGCCAGCTTCTCCCCTCTCCCTCACTACATGCCCACTTCAGTGACTCTCTCCTTTGATCACCCCCAGACTCCCCAGAACCAGAGGACTCCTAGGCTCCCAGGGGGTGTTCTGCCCAAGGCATCTCTAAAGAACCTAGCCGTTCAAAACCAGCTTACTGCACCAGGGTAGCTATTTGAGCCTTGTGCTCCTTCTGGATTGCCCCACCAGTCTGCTCCACCCTTCTCTCTTTGTCAGCTAGAACCTCCTTTCCCTCGTCACTCTTGGACTTAAGTCCTCCATGGCTGTCAGTCGCTATCTATGGTGGGACCCTAATCTGCACTGCGTACTCCCAGACACACACTTCAGCTACAGTTTGGCATAAAAAAAAAAAAAATCAAACCTGTTTCTTACTCCCAAGTCTTTGAATTCTCTCTCTTTGTCCTTTCTATCTTCTGGTAAATTCTTTCTTTATAGTTTTTGTAGCCTTTCCTAGGCCCTCTCTACTGTCCCAGGACCTGGTCCTGTGGCTTCCGTCTTCATTCATCTATTTACCAACTAATCTCACAAGCATTCACCCTAGCACCTTCTGTGTCCCTGACACCATGCTATTGGGGCTCAGCAGTGAAGAGATGTATATGAACTGGGGTTGCTTTCCACAGCCCCACTAACAGTGCTCCCCAGACCTGTCTGCCCTCCCCTGGAATTGTTTGTGGATTCATGTGCTGTGTTGCCATCAGACCACTAGCAGAATTCTCGGAATTAACCCATCCTATTTGTACAACACTGAGCATAGTACGTGGTGTGTAGTAGGTGTTTGATAAATGCTTGTAGCTTACAGACAGTCCACTTAGGAAGCAAGCTTGCTAGCTGCTTCCGGGGAATGCCCAGCTCCTGGTTGGCTGCTTCCAGGGGATGCCTAGCTCCTGGCTGGCTGGCTCCCCTGCCCTGCGTGGCTTTTTCAGCCTACCTCATTGAAGAAAGGATTGTTTCCCATCTTGATCCGAGTGAGATGCTGCTGGCCTGCGATGTTTATCTTCACTACAGGTTTGATGTTGTTGCCCAGGAGCTGTCGGGCTTCAAAAACCTTAACCCGAACCTACAAAGGGGACACCCAACAGATCTGATCATGGCAGTGTAGATTTCCCTCCTCCAAGGGGGACTCCTCTCTCAAAAGCAAACCTTTCAAGGAAACAACACCCCAGATACTCCAGATAGAGAGATCCTATGGGAGAAGGCTGGAAAGAGCTGAATGTTAAGGAGCAGGCTTGGGTTATCAAGGGTCTAGTCAATTACCATAAGGACCCAAACCCCTGTGGCCACATGGACTTTCTAGTCTCTCTCTCTCTCTCTCTCTCTCTCTCTCTCTCTCTCTCTCTCTCTCTCTCTCTCTCTCTCCCTCTCCCTCTCTTTCTCTCCTTCTCTCTCCCTCTCTTTCTCTCCCTCTCTCTCCCTTTCCCTCTGCCTCCCCTCCCCCTCTCTCTCACTCAGATTTACTTATTTTATTTCGTTGAGTTCACACTGTTGCTGTCTTCAGACACACCTGAAGAGGGCATCAGATCCCATTACAGATGGTTGTAAACCACCATGTGGTTGCTGAGAATTGAACTCAGGACCTCTGGAAGAACAGTCAGTGCTCTTAACCTCTGAGCCATCCCTTTAGCTCTCCTTTCTAGTCTCTTACCTGAAAGTGTTGAGGCTTGGAAGCCAGAGTCCTGGGCATGGGGAAGCCAGAGACCATTAGTTTCTTCTGGGTTGTCTCATTTGCCGTTGAGCTTAGGAGCTCCTGATTGCCTAAGGAAAAAGTCCAGGGTGGACAGTTTAGAAGGCTTTTAAGCCTTTCCCCCTTTCAATCACTCTGTCCTCCATGACCTACTCCTGACTAAAAACCTGACTGTGATAGAACACGTCTCTCCCTGAACAAGCTCATGGGCCCCTCATTCTCAACAGAAAGGGATCGTTGGACCCTTCTCTTCATACATGGGGACTCTTGGAAATGGCTGTCCTTATGTCTTTCTGGCCCTGTTAAGAGAAGTCTTACATCCAGAAATGAGAACTAGAGATGGAGAGATGAGAGGCTGTGCTGGCTAGTTTTGGTCAACTTAACCCAAACCTAGAGTCATCTGGGAAGAGAGATTTCCCCATCTGATTGCCTGTAAGCAAGTGTATGGGGGTTTTTCCTTAACAATTGCTGTAGGAGGGCCCAGCCCACTTCGTTGGGTTCACCCTTGGGCAGTATAAGAAAACTAGTGAGCAATCATGGAGAGCCAGGTCTGTGCTTCAGTTTCTGTCTCTAGGTTCCCAACTTGAGCTCCTGTCCTGACTTCTCTTTATGGTGGACTGTTGAAATGAACCTTTTCTTCCTCAACTTGCTTTTGGTCATAGTGTTTATTGTAGAAATAGAAATCAAACTAGAACAGCGGCATTAGCTAGATGGATGATGATCTGACCATTAGGTCCATAAGACTTCCAGGGATCCTGCTCATAGTCTTTTGGTAGCCCTTAAGAATTGTGTCTTAAAGGTCCCAAAGGGCCCATTCAGATATTCTTGGGAATGCTCTAGAAAAGACATACCTGTTCTCTTAGTATCCTGGTCGTATATTTGGGCCACCTGCAGGGTGACAGTACACTGCAAAGCAAAGGCAGGGACTTGGAAGCAAGATCTTGAAACCCTTAAGGTATAGCACTAGCCTTTCTAGTCTGGCTGGGCTCATGATGCCCTCCTCCATGGGACAGGGCTATATACTGTGTGTGTGTGTGTGTGTGTGTGTGTGTGTGTGTGTGTGTCTGTCTGTCTTTGCAGCCATAGACTGGTGAAGATATAGTAATGGGTTACAATGAAGGGGGCTTGGAAGGTAACTGAATTATAATGATATCAATGACAGAAGACCCAAGAGGCTACTGAGAAGAGGAAAAGGTGACTCAGGACCAGTCCTGAACCATGGTGCTAACTAGGGTGTCCACCCACGACAATTTTAATCTCTCCTGATCTAGGAAAACTACTATCAGTACCTCTTTTTTGTTTGTTTGTTTTGTTTTTTGTTTCCAGGACAGCCAGGGCTACACAGAGAAACCCTGAGGAGAAGGGGAGGGGGTAATGGGGAAAGGGAGCTTAATGGGGGAAGTGGTTTATAAGGATGGGACTGGGAGGAGAGGACGGGGCTGCAATCAAGATGAAAAGTGAATTAACTAATAAAAAAAGAAAAAAATAGGATTATCTATCACACAGGGTGATAAATTTAAAATACCTGAAAAAGAAATTCATTAAGCCCCCTTTCCCATTACCCCCTCTTCTTCTTCTTCTTTTTTGGTTTGGTTTTTTGAGACAGGGTTTCTCTGAGTAGCCCTGGCTGTCCTGTAGACTAGGCTAGCCTCGAACTCAGAAATCCGCCTGCCTCTGCCTCCCAAGTGCTGGGATTAAAGACATGTGCCACCAACGCCCAGCCTATCAGGACCTCTTAACTGACATCCTTCCTTCAAACACTCCTCACCCACCCTCCCACCCACAGACTATTCCTCAGGACTGCCCACTGACTACCCACTACTTGTTTAAATGGTTAGGAACAAGTCTTAGCAGTACACACCACACGGCCCCTTGCCTCTGGCTCCTGCTTGGTCTACACCTCTACCTTGTACTAATAGCACAGGCAGCCTGCCCTCCCTGAACCTGTCTTCTCTCCATGCCCTTCTGCAGGGGAACCTGCCTCTCCATAACAAACTCATGTCCTTCTGAGAGACTGGATACGTACATGAGTGGTAACCACACGACATATAACAGGATCCTCGCTGTGGCCACGAGTCCAGAAGACCAATCTGTTATCTACAGAAAGCAGCCCAGGAAGCCAGCCTGCCCTATGCTAGACTCTAGGAAGTCAGTCTGCCATGTCTAATAACTAACCAAGGAGCCAAACAGTGACTGTCAGCCCCTGGTGGCCGGGATTTGATAAACAGTGAGAAGACAGATGACCTAACTTCTACTTATTTATGTTGTGTAAGGTGAGGGAGGCATGTCTGTGTCAAAGTACAAGTGTGCAGGCCAGAGGATAGCTTGTAGGAGTCGGTATCCTCCTGCCTCCAGGTGGGGCCTTGGGTTGAACTCAGGTAATTAGGTTTTTATCTCATAGGTCCAACCAGGAAAAGCCAAATATGAATTTAAACCAGTCTCTTGGGTGAGCTTGTTGGGGGGCCCACCGAAGTCTTCCCTTCTCTCTCTCAGAAAGCTTTCCCCTTCCTCCCTGCCTGCCAGCATTCAGTCTGGAATCCCAATGTCTAGCACAGGGACTGACTCCTGGGGTGAAGGAAGAGTGGATGGGAGATGGATGGTGTGAGGGGGAGCAGACGATGATGATGACAACAACAGCAGTGTGACGGACCCTCCCAGGGTGCAAAGGACTCCTTTGTGGTGGAGCACTTGGGTGCTCCTGGAGTGAGAAGTTCAGCTACACCAGCAGCCCATGTTCCTCATGCCTAGCTGCCTGGTGCCTGACTCACATCAGTGGGCTTCATGGAATGGTTGAGCAGGACCAGCTTCCTCACAAACAAGACTTCCTTTGGTCTTTGCGCCAGCTGCTTGAGCGGTACAGTGGCCAGGCCAATGAACCTGGGGGAGGCAAGAGGTAGGTGTGAGGTTCCCAGGCAGGGTAGAGGGCTCCTCATGTGTCCCAGGCTGTGTTCTGTGGGTGATTTCTCCCCACAGCTTGAAGAATCCAGGTGAGCAGAGCATCCACCAGAGACGGGTGGGGATAGGGTCTCTCCATGCTCTGTGGGAAGCTGCTTGGGAAATCCCAAGAAAACTACATCATTGGATCAAGGATGGTAGGCACCTGGCCAAGATGGACCAATCTATTCTATGTGTTGGAAAAGGCCCACAGTGTGCCGTGGATTCACTCCTAAGGGGATGCTAGTCTGGGTTGGATACGAGAGAATTGGGCTTTGACCAGAGGTTAGGATTAGGCCGACATTCAAGAACTGTGGCTTCAAGACAGAGCTGCTGCTGGTACCCAAGTGTGCACTCTAGGCCATCTTCATCTCTTGGTTCTCCTTTAATACCAGCCTCCAGTTTTCCTTGGCTGTGTGGCAGGGGTGCTGTCCCTTCATCTGAGTTAGTCATGGGTTAGAAATGTGTTAACAGCTGCTCCGCTGCGGCTTTGGTCAGTGAGCTGGTCTCCTACCGCCTCTTTCTGCCTTACCTTTCTTTCTTTCTAGGACCTGAATCCTGAAGTATGACTTTCAGGAAGGAGTCATTTTCCAGTGGCTGATTCCAGAGGTGCCAGATTAGGGTCTGTGAGGGGCAGAAAGAAATCAGTATTTTCCGTTGCTATTTTCTTTTATTTTGAAATTGGGTGTTTTGAGACAGGGCCTTGTTATGTATCCTGGCTGGCCTTGGAACTCACTAGGTAGGCTATTAGCCTGGAGCTCAACGTTTTCCTAAGTCAGTCAGTCACAGGAGTGCTGGGATTAAGAGTGTGGGACACCATGCTGGCCAACATCCTACTTCCTCCTTCTCATCCACCCTTCTAGGAAGTGGGGGCAAGTCTAGGGCTGGACTGGACCTCAGGAGTTTCTGTTGTGTCTACTTTCCTAAGGAGACTGCACTGGCTACCTTGTTCCACATGTGGGCTATCCCACGTGTGTTCCTGTCCTGAAGCTTTCTGGGCATGTTAAGAGTTGAGTGACTGTCAGGTGAGACAATATGAGTGACCAAGAGAAGAGAGGATGCTGCACAAAGAGCCTTGTCTCTGCTTCAGGATTCCAGGATTCATCAAAATGGTGTCAATGGATTAGTGGGTGGACCATGCTGTGCTGTGTCCCCAGAGGCAAGAGAGAGAGAGATCAAAAACAGCTGTGGACTTTTGCAGCCCTTTCAGATTAGAGGCTAACCTAGGCTAAGTTGCCTCAGTCTTAAGAAACTCAGGTGAGACTCCCTGGAGATCCCTAAGACCTCTGGCACCAGGCTAGTGCCTGTCCCTGCCCCTTTGCTCTTGGAAGTGTTCATTCCTCTTCCAGGATGGCCACGGTGTGTCTACCTCATTCCATATGGGGTCATTTCCTTCCTCTACATGAGTTCTTTTCTTCATATCTGCAAAGACACCAAGGGGTTGGTGTGAGTTGGGGGAAGTATTTCGGTGTCTGGGTTTGAATGGGGTCAAGAGAGGTGGAGTACCCTAGAAGTCAAGTCAGTTGGCAGCTGTAACGTGGCATCTATGGTTTCTTTTTCAGGTATTTCAAATTTATCACCCTGTGTGATAGATAACCCTATGTTTTTCTTTTTTTTCATTAATTAATTGATTAACTTTTCATCTTGATTGCTGCCCCCTTCTCTCCTCCCAGTCCCATCCTCATAAACCACTTCCCCTATTAAGCCCCCTGCCCCATTACCCCCTCTCCTTCTTCTCAGGAAAGGGAAAGCCTCCCTTGGGTACCCCCTGCCCTGGCACATCAAGTTGCAGCAGGACTAAGTGCATCCTTCTCCACTGAGGCCCCATGAGGCAGCCCAGCTAGAGGATGGGAATCCAAAAGCAGGCAACTGAGTCAGAGAGAGCCCCCACTTCAATTGTTAGGGGACCCACATGAAGATCAAGCAGCACATCTGCCACAAAACCATCAAGCAGCACATCTGCTTTGATCCTACCAAAAAAAATGTGTCCTTCCTACAAGGTGTGCAGGGATAAAGGTGGAGCAGAGATTGAGGGAATGGCTAACCAATGCCTGGCCCAACTTGAGACCCTTGCCATGGGAGAGAGCCAACCCCTGACATTATTAATGGCACTCTGCTACACTTGCATATAGGAGCCTAGCACAACTGTCTTCTGAGAGGCTTCATCCAGAAGCTGATAGAAACAGACACAGAGACCTACAGCCAAACATTAGAAGGAGCTTGGGAAATGTTGTAAAAGAGCTGGGGAAGGAGTACGGGAGCAGAACAGGTCAAGGAGACCACAAGGAGACCTACAGAGTAAAGTAACCTAGGTCCATGGGGCTCACAGAGATTGAACCACCAACCAAAGAGCATGTGCCACCACCGCCGGGCCCACACATGCTCTTAATCGCAGCACTTGGGAGGCAGAGGCAGGTGGATTTCTGAGTTCGAGGCCAGCCTGGTCTACAGAGTTCCAGGACAGCCAGGGCTATACAGAGAAACTCTGTCTCAAAAAAAAAAAAAAAAAAAAAAAAAGAGCATGCGTGGACTGGACCTAGGCCCCCTACACATATGTAGCAGATAACTCTATTTTCTTTTCTTTCTCTCTTTCTTTTTTTTTGGGGGGGTGGAGACAGGGTTTCTCTGTGTAGCCCTGGCTGTCCTGGACCTCACTCTGTAGACCAGGCTGGCCTCAAACTCAGAAATCCGCTTGCCTCTGCCTCCTAAGTGCTGGGATCAAAGGTGTGTGCCACCACTGCCCGGCAGGTAACTCTATTTTCACTTTCCTTTCTTTCCTAGGACATAGTACCCTGAGTCTCAAAGCCATGTGGGGCTATGATTCATTCTGGCCAATGGAGTGTAGGAATGATGAGCCATCTTGCCTGCCCTTAAATATTTTTGACTCTAAGTTCCCAGATACAGGGTCCACAGATATGGAGGGCCATCAGCACTGCCTTTGTTTCAATGGACTTGATTTTCTCACTCCCAAGATGCTAGGTGCTTGGTAACAGGTTTTGAAACAAACAATCTACCTCTTGATTGTGTCCCACAGGACATCATTTATGTAGCAGAATTGACCTTTCAGTGCCTAACAGGTAGCCTTTTGAAGTGGGGTCTCACCTCTGAAGTAGACAGTCAGGCAGGCTTTGGGAGCGGGGTAGAGGGGAGGGTTAATCGAAGCGGACTCCGCGACAACCCTCAGCATCCTGGACACTTGTGCCATCTCCTCCTTCTCTGCACAGACAGGGTCACCTCTTGCTCCTCAGAGCTCCTGCGTCCCAGGTTCCCCGGGTGGGTGGAGCTTAGCAACAAGAGGAACATCACAGAGATAAGAGGTTCTTGGTTCCAAAGAGAATCTCAGGAAGAGTTGAAGGACATGTGACGGAGTGTAAATAAGACAAGAGGCCCAAGGCCCACACAGACAAATGTTGTCCCGGCTTGGAGGACTCCTCCTTCCTTTTCTTCTGTTGCTGACCTTTTGACTTCAAAGTCAGGCACAGGGGCTGTCGATTAGTGGGTTAAGAGCACCGTCTGCTCTTCCAAAGTTCCAGAGTTCAAATCCCAGCAACCACATGGTGTGCTTACATATAATAAATAAATCTTAAAAAAAAAAGTCAGGCACAGAATTCTCTTCTGTCTGGAATGAATTATTGGCAAAGTCATGCAATTTAGATGAGAAAATACAAGAAGTGAGACCATCAAAATTTATGTACAGGGACGTCAATAATGCCTGGGGGGGGCTTTCTTTTCTTTCTTTTTCTTTTTTTTAAGATTTATTTAAGATTATGTGTATGAGTACACAGTGGCTGTCTTCAGACACACCAGAAGAGGGAGTCAGATTCTGTTTTTTGTTTTTTTGTTTTGTTTTTTTTTTTTGAGACAGGGTTTCTCTGTGTAACCCTGGCTGTCCTGGAACTCACTCTGTAGACCAGGATGGCCTCGAACTCAGAAATTCACCTGTCTCTGCCTCCCAAGTGCTGGGGTTAAAGGCATGCGCCACTACTGTCCGGTTGTGAGCCACCATGTGGTTGCTGGGGATTGAACTCAGGACTGCTGTAAGAGCAGTCAGTGCTCTTAACAGCTGAGCCATCTCTCTAGCCCAAGGGGAGGTCTTTCTAATGGAAATGCAAATCATGTGGCCCCAAATCAAAGGTTTTTTTTTTCCTTTGCTTGATTTTTTTTTTTTTTAATTCGGGGGACAAGGTTTTACATAGCCCAGGTTGACTCTGAACTCACTTTAGAGAGGAGGCTGTTCTTGAATTCCTGATCCTCTTGCCTCTGAGGTGATGGGTAGTTTGATTTTATAATAATTAATGCTAAGGAAGCCACTTCATATAAAGGCATGCTAAAAAATGGCAGAAGTGGTCTCAGAAATGATTGCACAGTCTGTCCTGATCCCAAGCTAAAATTCATTTAACGATTGTTTTACGAAACCCAAGTCAGCCATTCAAAATGCAATTTCTAAAACCAGGCATTCTATCACAATCCAAAGAAATGCTACTTTGATACATGCTGAGAGATAGGAAAATATTAAGAGCCTTTGTTTTTGTAATAAAACTATCAGGTTTCTGTAAGAGCAGAAAACTTTGCATCTACAGCGAAAACAGTGCAATTGATAACATACATTCGTCTAAAATCTGAGCCAAGGGGTTTTCCGAAAGCATTTGTTGGCGCCGTAGCTAAATGGCGCGAGCCGTGAGAAAGTGCATGTTGTGTGCTCAGAACCAAGGCTGCGGGACATTGTGGATGTAAGTCATGAACTGCCAGAAACACCCCTTGAATTAATTTTCAGTCCTTGCACACTTAGAAACCTCTTGTCGTAGCTGAATTTTCCCGACCCTCTACCTTATTCAAGCTTAATGGAAAGGCAACTGAGCATTTAAAACACTATGTTCTATGCTAGGCGTGGTGGTGCAGGTTTATAATCCCAACACTCAGGAGGAAAAGGGGCAGAAGAATCAGAAGTTCAAGGGTAACCAGGAAGTGGTGGGCATGCGCGGAAGACAGATCTCAATTTGAGGCTAGCCTGGCCTACAGAGCTTGTTCCAGGACTGCCAGGGCTCCGCAGAGAAACTCAAACAAACAAACAAACAAACAAAAAATAAACAAATAAACAAAACAAAAATCGAATCAAACCAACAACAAAATTCAAGGTCTTCCCTGGCTGGCTAGCTCCTTTGAGTCTAGCCTGAGATGGTGGGACCCTGTCTCACCATCCCCTCCCATAAATGAGTAAATAAAAGCAACCAACAACACTGAGTTCTAAGGCCTGGAGGTGGGGGTCGCTCATCATAATTGCCTTCAAGAAATCAACTGAGCTCTTGACAGGTGGCAGAAATAATCACCTGGCAACCTGGTGAGTCAGGGTTTAGGTATTAGCACATTTCGAGATGAGAAAAAGGTCGAAGCTTTGCTTGCTGGAATCTGCTGAGCCAGGCAGGTAAAAATTGAACCTTACATCCGTCCTCTACCTCATCCTAGTCAGAGCTGTACCAATTTCTCATGAAACTCCGCAGAGCCCTAGAGTTGTCTCCCAACATTCGGCAAAGTTTTCTTTCCCTCCCTCTCCTGCTCTCCCCATCTCTCTGGTTTGTTTTGAGGTTTTGAGACAGGGTGTAGCCCAGGTTGTCCTGGAATTCACCGCGATCCTCCTGTCACAGCCTCCTGCGTGCTGGGATTATAAATAAAAGTCTCGCCGGGCAGTGGTGGTGCATGCCTTTAATCCCAGCATTTGGGAGGCAGAGGCAGGCAGATTTCTGAGTTCGAGGCCAGCCTGGTCTACAGAGTGAGTTCCAGGACAGCCAGGGCTATACAGAGAAACCCTGTTTCAAAACAAAACAAAACAAAACAAAAAAAACCAAAACCAAAAACAAAAAACCCAAAGTCTCCCCTCTGGGCTGAAATAAACCCCGCCCACACACTGCATGGGATACTTGGAACCCAACTCTGTAATAGCGAAGGGGACGAGGAACTGACTACGGCGGGAAAACCGACCGCTGGGGATGGTCTGAAATATCTTGCTCTTTGCCCTCTCTTTTCCCGCAGAAAGCGCAGAGGGAGAACGTCTCTGCCACGGGAGTAGCGCGCGCTTTCGGCGCTCCCCTACAGAGCCCGCGAGGTCGCGGGCGCGGATCCGCTCCGGGCTTTGCCGATCGCCGCCGCGCGGTTCCGGGAGGGTGATCCACTTCCGCGTCTTCCTCAGAGCCCGCCGCACCGGGCGGTAAGGCGCACGCGCACTGGGGTCCGGCTCGGGCGAGCGCGCGGCCGATCACTGCGGGTGAGACGCGGGTTTGCCCCGGCGCGGGTGGCGGCCCGTGGGGTTCCAGGCTGCGGGCGGCGGCCTCGGAGAAGCCCTCGGGGCTCCGCGGGCCTGCGGGGCCCCGGGGGCTGGAGCCGCGGGCCGGGCCGGGCCGGGCCGGGGTTGGCCGGGCGGGGCGCGGGAGGCAGACACGGCGCTGGGGCGGCCGAGGCGCGGGGCCGAGGAGGGCCCGGGAAGGGGAGGCGGGGCCGGGCGGCTCCTCCTCGCCGGGAACTCGGGATGACCTTGGCCAAGTCGCCCGGGCCCTCGGTCCACCGCCCGCGTGGGCCGTTTTTAGGTTTTGCGGTTCCATGGCGGGAACCCAGAGGAGCGGGCCGTTTGCCGGGCGCCTCGCCGAGGGAGGGCGAAGGAGTAGAGGCCTGAGGGCCTGGCCAGGCCGAGGGCGGGCTCTGTTTTTTCTCTTCCCAAAACTCCGGTGTACCAGGCGGTAGATGCAGACCTTTGGTGGAGTGTGACCCTAGGAGAGTCTCCTTGACCTCAGCCCAAAGCGATGGAGCCTGGAGCCCTGCTCTGCACTTAGCTCCCTGGAGGCCCGCGGTGCCCGCCTGTTGTGCCGGGGGGCGCCCGAGCGGACCAGCCCCGCGCACGTCCTCTTTTAGGTGGTGGAAAGTAGGGACCTTTAGCTTTTGAAGAATTAATGTTTGTAATCCCTCTGGTTTGCAGAAACCTTTACCACCCAGGAAGAAAATTGCCCAGCAAGTTTAGTTTTTTGTTTTGTTTTGTTTTGTTTTGTTTTGTTTGAGACGGGATCTCGATATATTGCTCTGGCTGTTCTGGAACCTACTCTGTAGACTAGGCTGTCCTTGAACTCCCAGAGATCCGTCTGCTCTGCCTCCCCAGTGCTGGGTGCTGTGACTAAAGGCGTGTGTCACCACGCCTTGGCACTTGCAAAGGTCGTGGGTTTTGTTTTTGTGTTTTGATGCTAAATTAATCAGTTTTAATTACCATCACTTCATAAAAGAGAAGACAAGCAAGCCACCACATGCAGTAACAAACGGAGCCTGCAGAGTTTCCTGAGGAAACACATAGGAATAGAGACAGACAGGGCTCAGGAAGCCATCTGAACATAGGGAGGCAGCATCCTTCCAGAGTGTTCCCTGACCCAGGGGTGCTTCAGGACCTGGGGCAGGCTCAGCCGCTCTGAGGGATGGTACCCAAGAAGCTTGGAGATCAAGTCCTGGGTTCCTGCAAGCACTGATGAAGGAAACTTAAAATCCACCTGGCGGATGCGGCTGTATGTCTCACTGGAGGTGCTGCTCTCAAAGGTGGCTTCCCCACCAGCAGCTCATAGCAGAACACCCCAATGCACCACAGATCAACCATCTCATTGTACATTTTCCCCTCTATCATTTCCGGGGGCAAGTAGTCCAGAGTCCCACACATCGTTTTTCTTCTGAGAGAGGGGGTATGCACAGACTACCGGAAGTCTGCAACCTTCACCTCACCCCTGAGTCCCAGGAGGTGATTCTCTGGCTTGATGTCCCTTTGAATCACCCTGTTCTCATGGCAGTAGGTTGGGCATCTGACAACTCCTCTATTATCTCCTGGAGCATACTCCAGAATTAAGTATACCTGAGTGTCATCATAGAAGTAGTTGTACAGGCGAAGGATATTCGGGTGTTGTAGGTATTCCTGGATCTCCACTTCTCTGCAAAGTTGGTGCTTCAGTCCCTCCTTCCCTATCTCAGACTTGAAAAGGACCTTCAGGGCCAGGATGAAATGATTTTCCTTGACCCGAGCCAGGTACACATGCCCAAATATCCCTCTACCCAGAGGACACCTGATTTCAAAGTCATTGAAGGTGAAATGCTTCCTGATTGAGGTGCTGGGCTTCATCTTGCCAGTGGCTAAGGAAAGAGAGGAAAAATGGACATGGTGATGCCCAATAGCATCCTAGTCTATGGGAGGTAGACACAGGAGGCAGGAGTTCAAAGTCACCCTACCCCATAGCAACTTTGAGGCCCACTTAGTCCACAAGAGACCCACCCTATCAGAGACTGGGGGAAAGTGGGAGGGTTAAGGGGGAAGGGGAAGGGGAGTCAAAGTTGTAGGGGAGGACATGGAAGGGAAAGGAAAAAGGGAGGAGAAACAGAAGGACTGTAGGAGAGAGAGATGGAGAGTGAGCCCAGGAAAAGGAGAGGGAGGAGTGGAGAAAGGAGAGAAGGAGAGGAAAGGTGTTTTTGTGAACTGTGGAGTCTTCTCACTTTACAGTTACAAAATTGTGTATGGCACTGGCACTGTTCTGTTTGGTACTGGTGTGGGAGGGCACAAAGATATGCATAGTCAAGATACAATGCTGGGCATAAATGCATGTTTTGATAGGGAAAGTTGGGAGAAATGGAAGCTTTTGAATTGACAAGCCCCTTTTCACTGCAGGTGACTAGCATGCGGATATCCATACCCTGACTTGACTGCCTGACTACTGACATGGCCCACCGGGGTGGGGAGAGGGACTTCCAGACTTCAGCTCGGCGGATGGGTACCTCCCTACTCTTCCAGCTTTCAGTGCATGAGCGGGAACTGGACCTCGTTTTCTTGGATCATAGCTATGCAAAACCGTGGAGTGCCCACCCAGATGCCAGTAGTGCCCGCCCCACCCGCATGCTCTTTGTAACTCCCCGTCGGCAGCAGGAGAATACTATGTGAGTTTGAGAATACCATGTGAGTTTGGGTTTCCTTCTTAACGGCTACTTCTGCCTGACCTTGGCAGTGATGCGTGGCGGGGCTTAGATGTTCTTGGGAGTGATTGGGGCTGCAGGGTGAATGGAGAGACTGGATGAGCAGCATAAGAACTGTCAGGGCAAGTGTGGACACCTTCACAGAGGTTTCCAAATGTGAGTTAGGGAGATGCGCAAAGGAAAACACAGCCTAGCATGCTTAGTTAAGAGTAAGAATTTCCTCCTGGCTTTACTGCAGCATCTAGTTTGTTTAACAGTGGCTACAATCTATCATTGAGTCCCTGGCTTCAGTAAGGAGACTGAGAGAGAGTTCCCAAAACATTGTTTCATTCATACTTCCCTACAGAAAGCCACCTTTGGTTTAATCTTAACCCTTCCTAAGTCTCTATATTTCCAGCCACCCTATGTCAGGGTAAGAACATTTCAAAAACTTACTCTCTAATAAGTGATTTGGTTATATTTGACCTAACTAATTAGTTAATTTTGAACCTTCTGATTTCACCATATCAGGATTTGTTGAAATGCTCTTTTTCTGATCATTACAGATTTTTGGATAAGAGATTTTGTGTTTGTTTTGACTTTGTGTTTAATCTTTCCTCAAGCACGGGTTATGTTTTTGTTTTGTTTTGGTGGAGGTTGAGATCTTCTTGTATTTGGGTTCTACACACACACACACACACACACACACACACACCACTCCCCAGACAGTAACACACACACACACACACCACTCCCCAGACAGTAAGTAGTATAGCTTAAGATGATTCTTGAGCTCTGATCATCCTACCTGCAACTCTCAAGTGCTAGGAATATAGATAGGTGCCACCTCCATCAGTTGGTGTGTTTTCCTTTGATACAGGGTCTTACTGTGTACCCTTGGAGCTTTGAGCTTGCTGTGTAGTTCAGGTTGGCAGCCTCCCTACCTTCAGATTGCAGTCATTGCTGTGGCTTAGAACAGTACTTTGCTTGTTTGAGATAGGGTTTCTCTATGTAGCCCTGGTTATCCTGGAACTTTCTATGTAGACCAGGCTGGCTCACAGATTCCCAAGTGTAGACCTATAATACCACCCAGCTCAGAAGAGTTTTTCTTTTCTAATGATAGTAATAGGTTTTTGGCTTTCAGTTTCTTCAATGTCCATGAGCTGTGACTTTAGGGGAAAATCCTAGCACATTCCTGATGCTTCTGGCCTGGGACATAACTGAAAACCGCCTTTAAGTAGAATTTGAATTTTTTTTAACTATATAAAACTTCTTGCTTTGTGTTTGTATCTTAATGACTTTTTTTTTTTTTTTTTAATGAAAATCAGTGATTTAGGAACCAAATTACTGTATTGGAAAATTGATTTTATTTTTAATTGTGTTTACAAGTGTGGTATGTTCATTGAATACCAGTGTCCTCAGAGGTCAGAGGCATCAGATCTCGCTGGAGCTAGAATTAAGCAATTGTGTCACCCACCCCACGTGGGTGCTAGGAATCAAACTTGGGCTTTTCTGCAAGAGCATCAAATGCTCTTAACTGCTGAGCCATCTCTCCAGCCCCGAGGAACTGAATTTTTTAATTGTTTTATTTTGTGTAGCTGTTTTTTTTTGTTTGTTTGTTTGTTTGTTTGTTTGTTTGTTTTTT
>NW_022196896.1:64118003-64163685 GCF_008632895.1 Mastomys coucha | reverse complement strand
CAGGCTGACCTCGAACTCAGAAATCTGCCTGCCTCTGCCTCCCAAGTGCTGGGATTAAAGGCATGCGCAGCCACCACCTGGCATGTAGCTGCATTTTTAAAAGACTTTGGAGCCAAGTGGGTTAGCACATGCCTATAATCCCAGCACTTGGTGAGGCTGAGGCAAGAGCAGAGTCAAGAGGTTAAGGCTAGGAGCTGGAGAGAGATGGGTCAACAGTTAAGATTACACACTGCTCCTGTAGCAGACCCAAATCCAGCTCATAGCACCCATGTCAGATGCCTCTGGCCTCTGTGGACACTGGAGCACATAGCCACATATATGCATTTAAAATATTAAACAATAATGACTGAGTTCAAGGCTAGCCTGGGCAACACAGTCAATTCCAGGCTATGATCAAACTTTCAGAAGAAAACACCAAAGTCAGGCTGGAGAGATGGCTCAGCAGTTAAGAGAACTGACTGCTCTTCCAAAGGTCCTGAGTTCAAATCTCAGCAACCACATGGTGGTTCACAACCATCTGTAATGAGATCTTACGCCCTCTTCTGGTGTGCCTGAAGATAGCTACAGTGTACTTACATATAACAATAAATAAATCTTTGGAAAAAACCCAGAAAGTGTAATGACCTTGCCTTTCCCAGGCACTCAGCAGGGAGAGGAGAGAGCTAGATGAGAGGATGTCATGACTGGATCACAATTTTCTTGTGGATATGAAAATCACTTAAAGCTAATCATGTTTATTAGACATGTTTTAAACATTGGCAACCAGCTGATGGTTAAGCATCTGTGTTGTGTGAAGTGTGTGTGGCCTGGTCCTATTTCCTCACCTGTTTACAGTGAGTCAGACGTTCCAATAGATGTGGAGACGGTCACGGCAACTCCTGTTCCACTCTATGACAATCAGAAGGCAAGAAGTGTGATGAATGAATGTGAACGGCATGTGATCTTCGCCAGGACAGATGCAGATGCTCCTCCTCCTCCAGAAGACTGGGAAGAACATGTCAACAGGTAGGCCAGTCCTGCATAGATTGGCCAAATTGGGGCTAATGTTAGTACTTGGTAATTTTGTAGTATCATCGTCATTGAAACGTTGACTGGAATGCATCTCCTTTCACTTATGGCCATGCAGTGGGAATGTTCTCTTCACGGTGCATTGTGTCTCTGAGGCTCACTGCCTTTAGCACATGGCAGGAGGGTTGCAGTGAGCTGCCTCGCTCACTGTCCTAACTCTAGCACACTGACCAGCAAACACAGTGGCAGATGTCTACAGTTGCAGCACTGTGGAAGGCCTAGGCCTTCCCTAAATAACTAAATAACTAAATAACTCCCTAAATAACTAAACTTATGTTTGTAAGATTTGCATTGATATGATATACAATTAAGGTAATAAATGTTTTGGAATCATATGTAAAGTTAATACCTTGAATTGCTTTAAAATTAGTTTTATACTATATTATAAATTAGTTTTAAAATATAGTTTTGCAAGATTGGAGATATAACTCCATGACAGAAGTTAAAATTTTTCAAAAATAATGAGAGGGGCTAGAGAGATGGTTCAGAGGACCAAGGGGGATGCTTCTGGCCTTCTCGGACACCTGCAAGCACATACCTATATGTGTGCACACACATACATACACACAGACGCTTAAAAATACAACTTTAAGGCCAGCCTGGTCTACAGAGTGAGTTCCAGGACAGCCAGGGCTACACAGAGAAACCCCGTCTTGAAAAAAACCAAAAAAAAAAAAAAAAAAAAAAAAAAAAAAAAAAAAAAAAAAAAAAAAAAAAAAAAAAAAAACCAAAAAAAAACAAAAAACAAAAAAACCAACTTTAAAAAATATGGGAAACAGGGCCTAGAAAGATGGCTCAGAGGTTAAGAGCACTGGCTGCTCTTTGAGAGGACCTGAATCAATTCCCAGCACCCACATGGCAGCTCAGATCTGTCTGTGACTCCAGTTCCAGGGCTTCTTACAAGCTTACACAATCATCCGTGCAGATAAAACACCAATGAACATAAAATAAAAATGATATATTAAAAAAACATGAGGAACAAATGTATGAGAGAACTGAAGTACTTTTTAAAATTTGTTAATCCCTGGTTATGATCTAGGTCTGGGAGCTAGTCATTATTAGACATAATAGTAAATGATAATGCCTTCCTTTAGTCACTCCTCCTTTTAAAAGATACATTTTATATTACTGAGAAAAAGTCTGTAATAGTATGCCAGTGTATGCCACATGTATGCCTTGGAAACCAGAAAAGGTTGTTGGATCCCCAGGATCCACTTGTGAGTTATCTGATGTGGATGCTGAGTATCAACTCTTTCCGCTTAAGAGCAGCAAGTGCTTAGAACTGTTGAACTGTCTTTACCCACTTTATTGATTTCCTTTTGAGACAGGACAGGGTCTCTGGTGACATAGGCCCACGTCATACTCCCTAGTAGCTAGGGTTGACCTTGAACTCTTGATCCTTGTGCTGGGATTATTGGTGTGTATCACTCCCATGCCTTTCTTTTATTTATTTTTATACATTGTTTTACTGTTAGAGCCAAGGCCATCATGCATGGTCACTAGTTTCTTAATTTATAAAGAGAGAGAAAACCACCAGCAGGGGCTGAAGAGGTGGCTCAGTGGTTAAGAGTCCTGACTGCTCTTCCAGAGGTCATGAGTTCAAATCCCAGCAACCACATGGTAGCTCACAACCATCTGTAATAAGGAAAAAAAAAAAAAAAAAACCTATGGGCTGGAGCAAGAGGGAGAAGGGAAGGGAGGAAAAAAACACAAGACAGAGGAGACAGTGGAGTACTTGGCCAGAGTGTCCATCCCTGGTAGAGAATCCCAAGAAGCCATTTTGTTCCATCTGGGGTGGGTGAGTAGGGATTGTCTACAGAAGAAAGATGGGCACACCGAGTAGACTAGGGTGCCTGTGGTCTCTAGAGTGAGCTCTCATCCTTCTATTAGGACCCCACTGCACACTAATAAACTGTTACTGTGTCTTGGTGAGATTTGAGAGGGGTTGTATTGGTAGCCCTTCAGCTGTCTCTTTGTGTAGGTCCTGTTTGCAGATAGCTGATTCCATTATTTGTTAGCAATGACCTTAAGAGGTCAGTGTTGTTTGTTGTATGGCTTGTTTGGAAGTTGCCATTTATGTGATTACAATCTTCTTATTGCCCTCTTTCCCTTGATATTTAAATTGCTGCTTCCTTTCTTTCTGCATAGGGCATGTAACATTACAGGTTTCCACACTGAGAACTCCATGGACACCTCTATAGCACTCTAGAATATTCAGAGAGACTCCTGACTGATTGGCTTGTATCTTAAGAGTAAGAAACTTCCATTCCTTGTTGGGGCTCTTTCCCCTGTAGAAACTGCCCACAGATCGTTCTGTGTATAGGAAACAAAATCTCTTACCACCACCCCCCAATTCTAGTCTTCTCTAGTGAGAGTGGATACTGTATGAAATAAATGGTTTCAGTCTCTGTTTGTCTAGATCAGGCAGGGGTTGTCAAACTGACCCATGTGCCAAATTTTGTCCATTGCTTTTGTATGCCTTAAGAGTAGTTATTATGTTTTTAAGTTGGCTGGAGAAAAAGAGATATTATTTTGTGGCACATAAGATTTTCACTTCAGTGTCTATGAATAATGATTATTGGAATACAGCTACTGCCCATGACTGCTTTAGCACTAAAACAAGAGTTTTGTAGTTGTGTCAGGGACCGTATATTCTATAACCCTCATATATTTACTCTGTAGTAAAGAAAGTTAGCTGGCTGGATATGGGTAATGTTCTTACATTTGTGTGTCACAGTCATAATTCAGGGATCTTTGAAAGTTTTGTTTGGTGGCAGAGTAATATATCCTGAAGATGTTGGGCCACCAACACAACCACCACTCCTCCTGCTTCCTCCCTACCCCCTCCCGTGCCTCATCTGTTTCTCACGTGGAAAGTTGCATTAGTTGCTCTGCCTTTGAGGAGATACTTGACAAAATACTCATTCACTTGCTCAGATGAGGTAGGGTTTCTCTGTGTAGCCCTGGCTGTCCTGGAACTCACTCTGTACACCAGGCTAGCCTCAAACTCAGAAATCCGCCTACCTCTGCCTTCCAAGTGCTTACAGAGGGCCAGATTTCTTTTTTTTTTTTGGTTTTTTTTTTTTTTTTTGGTTTTTTCGAGACAGGGTTTCTCTGTGTAGTCCTGGCTGTCCTAGAACTCACTCTGTAGACCAGGCTGGCCTCGAACTCAGAAATCTGCCTGCCTCTGCCTCCCAAGTGCTGGGATTAAAGCCGTGCGCCACCACAGCCCGGCAGAGGGCCAGATTTCTGTTTCCAGTACTCATGTGGTGGCTTACAACCACTCTCTAACACTGTTTTAGGGGTCTCAGTGCCCTTTTCTGGTCTCTGTGGGTATCAGATATGCACATACATACATACATGGAAGCAAAAACATTCATACACATAAAATGAAATATTTTTAATTCTTTTTGACATTTTTGCATTGAATCAGTCTTCCTTGGAACAAAATCAGGGAATTAATAATTACCCTTGAAAATACTAGGTTTGCTGGCTTTGTGGGATATGTCTGTAATCCTAGCCTTTGGGAAATAGAGATAGGAAGATGCAAACTTGAGACCAGTGTGGGTTACATAGTGAGACCTTGTCTCTTAAAAAAGAAAAAAGGAAAAACAGGGCCAGTGTACTCTTGCTTTCTTCAACTAGCCTGAGCCTGAGGTCAGCATATCATTCAGGTTGGTCAGACCAAGGAAGACAAAAGACTGTGATGTCATCTATGAAATGGGAAAGTGTGTGTGCTGCACTGGTGAAAAGTAAAGAGTCAGGCCCAAGGGGAGGGGCTGTTGACTCACATAGTTCCCATCAGCTCCTAAATGATATCTTTAGCATGCTCTTTATCTTAATATTGGGTTAGATCTTTCCCCCTGCCCGTTTAATTTTTTTAGCCTCCCATGAAGCTGACAATGCATAGAACACGTTTCAGTTTTTGGGTCACTTGGTTGTATGTGAAGTAACAACCTTAAGAATTTTTTTCTGAGTCTTTAGACTCAAAATTTGTGGCTTTTAAATTTAATTTCATGTGTTGTTGCAGTCGTTTCTGCATACATTTTTTTAATGAATGTAAATTTTAATTATAAAACCAAGAGTATGAACAGCGCATTTAAAATCTCAATCATTTGGCAACTCATTATGTCATTGCAAGAAACAGATCCAATCTTTAAAAAATGTTATTTTATGAAAAACTTAAGCCAGACAGTTTATTCACTATGGGAGTTAAATCATGTTTAAAAAAGAATCTGGCTATAAAACCAGTTTGTATGACGAAATAACTGTATAAAATAACATGACAGTCTAAATAGATTTTTTTTTTTTTTTTTTTTGGTTTTTCGAGACTGGCGAAATTTCTCTGTATAGCCCTGGCTGACCTGGAACTCACTCTGTAGACCAGGCTGGCCTCGAACTCAGAAATCCGCCTGCCTCTGCCTCCCAAGTGCTGGGATTAAAGGTGTGTGCCACCACTGTTTGGCTTTAGTCTAAATAGATTTAACTCTTTTGTTCAGATCATATTTTTTTCCTCATATCATTTTGATCTCATAGTGAAATAAAGTTAAAAAATGAATAGGGAAGAGCTGAGGAGAGGCCCAGAGGATGGATCCTTAGCCTCTATGTAAAAAAGCTGGGCAATGTGATATATGTCTGTGACCCCAGGTTTGGAGAAGGAGGAAATGGGGATCCTTGGAACTTCCTGGCCAATCATTTAGTCAAGCATAGGATACCAGGGTCAATGAGACTGTTTAAGAAAATAATAATACGGAGAAAGATAGGACCCCCAAATTCAACCTCTGGCTTTCACACTTAGACACCCCACTCATATGCATAAGCATGTATACATCACACACACACAGATAATAATCTTAGTGCTTACAAATAGGGTAGAATTTATCTGGGTGGTGATGGCGCACCTCTTTAATCCCAGGACTTGGGAGGCAGAGGCATATGGATCTCTTTTAGAGGCCAGCCTAGTCTAGTGTATTCCAGTACAGCCAGGACTACACAGAGAAACTCTATCTTGAAAAACCAAAACAAAACAAAACAGGGTAGAATTTAACTAATGATTAAAAACTAAGAAGTACATTAAAATGACACTGTATCTGTCTCTGGAAAGCCTTTTCTATTCTGTTTGTATACATTGTTTCCTCCCACTGCTACATATGCACATCTCAAGCCCACCTGAGAATCACTGTTAATGGAGAGATGCTACTAGGGTAAATATGCTGTGCATTTCAGTAATGTGAAGAAAAGGAGAGTATGAACCAAAGGGCTAGGGACCAACAAGCCTTCCTATCCAAGTGGTGTTAAGGCTTTCCATCTATCTATGAAACCCAAAGTCTCTAACAGTAGACATGATTCTGATGAAGTCACAGGAGTCACGACAAGAGAACTAGGGGAAAGGAAAAAAAAAATCACAATCTAGAAATATAAACCTACTTCTAGTTCCTTCCACAGAATTGCAAGAGAGTGAGTGAGCAGCTTTGGGAACTACAGCATTTATCTGTAGCAAGGAAAACTTTACCTATAGAAGGCACTCCTTGTAAGGTGTGGTGCTGCAGGTCTGTAATTCCAGCATTCGGGAGCACAAAGCAGGAGGCTCAGGAGCTTGCCATGAGCCTTGGTTACGCAGCAAGTTCAAGGCCATCCTGAGCTATTTGAGAATCTGTCTCAAGAAAGTAAGTTCTAGAGATGTACTTGGCTGGTACATAACAGATGATCCTGTTATCAAGGAGGGAAATGAAGGCATTTCTGAAGAGGGATTGCTTGATTTTTCCTCTAAACCTAGGTTGCTCTCATTAATGTTCATAACTAGCCTGAATTTTAAATAATGTAGAAATCATCTAGTCCATGTCTGTTTTTTAGACAGGAAGACTCAGGGTACATAGCCTGCTTTTTTTTTTTTTTTTTTTTTTTTTTTTTTTTTTTTTTTTTTCGAGACAGGGTTTTGCTGTGTTGTCCTGGCTGTCCTGGAACTCACTCTGTAGACCAGGCTGGTCTTGAACTCAGAAATCCACCTGCCTCTGCCTCCCAAGTGCTGGGATTAAAGGCGTGCACCGCCACTGCCCAGCTCATAGCCTGCTTCTTATTACAGAATGGAATAACATCCTGCCTCTTGGTTAGGCTTCTCCTGGACCATATAAGTTAAGTGGTAGGTGGAGATTTTTTGTTTTACACAGAGAAAGGGAGTTTCTAGTAAATATTAGCTTGTTCCTGGGGAACCAGGTAGTTGAACAGAGTAAACTAAAAGGGTAATTTGTCCTTCATATATATAGTCACTGGGTCATGATACTAGTAGTTATAGACCTGTAGAAGTCTCTTGTTGAGTAAGGTCAGGTGTGATGGAAAAGTTGCTCATCTCCTGTGAAGTAAGAGGTGGAGACTGGAAAAAAAAAACCAAAAACCAAAAAAAACAAAAACAAAAAGCCGGGCAGTGGTGGTGCATGTCTTTAATCCCAGCACTTGGGAGGCAGAGGCAGGTGGATTTCTGAGTTCAAGCCAGCCAGAACTACACAAGAAACCCTGCCTCGAAAAGCCAAAAACAAACAAAGAGGTGGAGACTGTTGACACTGTTTCAAGCAGCTTCTCTGCAGCTTGACCATGATGTGTTGTTCCTGTTGCTTAGTGTGCGGGGGACCAAATGGATTGAGCTGTTCAGAACACTTAGATTATGTGTGCAATCACTCTGTTCATTCAGCAGTGTTTTAACTCCTCAGTGTGTCCAGCACTTGTTGCATGTACTGGGGATATAGCAATAAAACACAGCCTTAAACATCTTGGCTTTCTTGGCTTTTGCATTCTAACAAAGGCAGCCAAACACATACGTAGAATGGCTAGAATGTGAAATGCTGAAGTAATTGAAATTAGGGATAAGAGGGATCAAGGAAGTAAGTCTCAGTAGAAGGTGATATTTAACAGTGGTGTTAAGGAAAGGAAAGATGGCATTACTGTGTCAGTTCAGGGAGTGAATGAAAAGTATCCAGGTGCAGGACTGCACTGGGTGCACACAGGTCTCTGCAGGGGAATGGAGGTGTTGATCAGGGACATAGGAGCACACGCAACTAAGCTGAGTGACAGTCATTAGATGATGAGATTGGGAGATCCGGGATCCACAAGGGTTGGTACAGAACTGTAACTTTTTTTTTTTTTTTTTTTTTTTTTTTTTTTTTTTTTTTTTTTTGCATTTTATTTGTTTTGTGTGTGCGTGTTTCACATGTATATGTGTATTCAGGCATTTAAGCATACATGTGGACTATGCAGCTATGCTCACGTGCATTTATACAGGTGGAGGCCAGAGATTATATGGTATTTTTCTCTAGCCTCTATTTTTTGATATAGACTCTCACTGATTGATTAGGTGGGCTGGACAGCAAGCCCTTGAGATCCTTCTTTCTTTGCCCACCCCTCCACCCCAGAACTGAGTTAGATTTGTGTCCCCATGCCCAGCTTGTATGTGGGTGGTAGGGATATCCTTGTGCTCGAACAACAATAACCACGTTACCCATGGTGCCATCTCACCAGCCCATAAATGTAATTTTACTACCAGTTGTTGGGAGTTTTGTTTTTTGCTTTGTTTTTGTTTTTCAGACAGATGGTTTTTTTTCTGTGTAATAGTTTTGGCTGTCCTGGGAGTCACTGCAGACCAGGTTGGTTTTGAACTCACAGAGATCTACTTATGTCTACATCTGAGTGCTAGGATTAAAGGCATGTACTACTATGTCTGGCTTGTTAGGGGTAGGTAGGTTGGTTGGTTGGTTGCTTCCTTCCTTCCTTCCTTCCTTCCTCCCTTCCTTCCTTCCAATATTTTATTTATTTTATATATCTGAGGACACTGTAGCCATCTTTGACACACCAGAACCTCTTCAGATCTCATTACAGATAGTTGTGAGCCACCATGTAGTTGCTGGAAATTGAACTCACCTCTGGAGGAGTAGCCAGTGCTCTTAACCGATGAGCCATCTCTCCAGCCCTTGTTAGTAGTTTCTTGATTGGAGAGAGAGTAAATAGGGTTTAAATATCGTCTGTTGTCTTTCTCCTCCTGCCTCTTAAGATTACTAGTCATAGCTTTGATGTCAGGATTACTGAGTTGCTGGGAGTGAGGTGAAGTGCCCTGATATGTTAGCAGTGAAGTGGGGCTGGGAACAGTAGGATAAACTTGTAATTGCAGCTTACAGCTGGGCTTAGAAGCTGCCATAAGGAAAACAGACATTTGTATGTCCTGATGTGCTAGGATAAGAAGATACTAACATCATTTCACTAATTGTGTGACAAAAAAAAAAGTGGAAAAGGAAAACCATTAGTGTTGGGTACAATGTTGAGGCACTGGAGAATTGTTACAATTCTGTTACATCTTTGCTCTTCAAACTGGTTTAAATGGAGCTCTTACCTTACTGTCCTAGCTCTAGTATAGTGCATTCAAATGCACATTGATAACCGTGTGGCATGTGTTGTAATCCCAGCACTGTGGAGGCTGAGGCAGGAAAGGAGTTTGGAGGTTGAGTACATTTTGAAGGGAGACCGTACTGGAAAATAAATAGAATTGAAACATGTCTTTAGTTACTAATGTGATTATTTTAGCCACCAGATAAATAAATAGCTTTTTGTTTTGTTTTGTTGGTTTCTCTGAACCTCACTCTGTAGACCAGGCTGGCCTTGAACTCAGAAATCCGCCTGCCTCTGCCTCCCAAGTGCTGGGATTAAAGGCGTGCACCACCACTGCCTAGCTAGTAAATAGCTTTTGAGCACTGAAAAGACTCCATGATTTATCGAGACTTGCAGTGTATTATTGGTAAGGTAATTGATTCATTGGTGGAATTGGGACCAAAAGCTAGAGTTGATGCTTTAGCTCAGTGATCTTAGACTCTTTCATAATGAGAACAAAAATATGACAGCATCTCTTTACATGGTCGACATACATGGGAAACGTCCTCAGGGTTGCATTTTAATTCCTCGGAGTTTCTTTTATAGGACTGGCTGGACCGTGGCTCAGAATAAGCTATTTAACAAGATCCTCAAAGCACTGCAGTCTGACCGGCTTGCACGATTGGCCAATGAAGGGGTAAGACATCGGAAACCTGTCTATAGTTGACTCTCTCTCTTAGTGCAGGCCTCACTGGCTGTTTGTGTCCTGTGTGCTCTCTCCCCTCAGCACCCAGCTTGCTATACAAGTGTAAATAACTCTTGTTTTATTCTTTTTGTGAATACCTTTCAGGCTTGCAATGAGCCTGTGCTGCGTCGTGTTGCTGTGGACAAGTGTGCAAGGAGGGTGCGGCAGGCGCTGGCAAGTGTCAGCTGGGACACCAAGCTGATCCAGTGGCTGCACACCACCCTCGTGGAGACCTTGAGCCTGCCCATGCTAGCTGCTTACTTGGATGCTTTGCAGACACTGAAAGGGAAGGTAAGGCTGCGGTTGGTTTGCCATAGTAGCACAGCCAGTGTTTGCTGTGGGTTCAGGATGTAGGTTTGGGCAAGGCCATGTGATTAGGTCAGCAGGGAGGCTAACAATTTGGCTATTAAAAATGGAAAAAGGGTATCATTTTCTGTTTTGTTTGGTATAAATTTCTTCAGTCGTGCCATTTTTTGGATAAGGTGTGGTATCTGAAAACCAGAATACATACTTGCCGTCCATAGTCTTGCAGTTCTTGCCTTGAGTCATTACTAACTTGAACTGTGGTGGAAGAAAGAGATGAGGGTAAACAAGGAGGACCAGGCTAAGGTGTGTGAGAGGCAGCTCTGTAACTCTCAGAGGACCAGGGGCGTACATAGCAGGGAACTTCCTGAGTTAACTTTTCTCATAAAGAGATGGTCCGTAGACTGGGTATGGTGGTACACACCTTTAATCTCAACTGTAGAGGCAAAGGCAGGTGGATCTCCATCACTTGGTCTACACTGCAAGTTCATTGTGGCTCAGTTAACTCAGCGCTCTTTCAAAGCACCAGGCTAATCCTGCAGAAGGATTTACTCTCAAAAGGTGAGACAGACAAACTAAGTTGGGCGTGGTAGGGAGGGATGTGCAGTGCTAATGCCATGGGGCTGGGGGAGGGGGAGCCCTAACTGGTGATAGAGCAGGGAAAGTAAGCAGGAAGTCACATGTGAAGCACCAATATATAAGGTGACACAGGCTTAGGAGACGCAGGACTCTATCAAGAGATAAGGTATGAGCCAAAGGCACTGCTGAATATAGTAGATCAGTCCGGGTATGGTAGTCCATTCCCATAATCCCAGAGTTTGGGGAGCAGAGATAGGAGAATGAAACAAAGTTCAAGCCTGTCTGGTCTACAAAGCTAGTTCCAAGCCAGACAGGGTTACCAAGTGAGACCTACTCTCAAAACAACAAAAAGCAAGGACATGTTGTGGGGTTTATTCCAGACCCAAGTAGACTTAAGTACCAGATTCCAGGAAGGAAGGAGTACGCAGTGACAGAGGATCACTACCCCCAACTGGCCATTCTTTCTAATTCCCTTTAATCACTCAGGTTACTTATAAGGGAAGGGAAGGTTGGTTTGCCCTAGTAGCACAGCCAGCGTTTGCTGTGGGTTCAGGATGTAGGTTTGGGCAAGGCCATGTGACTAGGTCAGCAGGGAAGCTAACAATTTGGCTATTAAAAATGGAAAAAGGGTATCATTTTCCGTTTTGTTTGGTATAAATTTTTTCAGTCGTGCTAGTTCCTTTCAATGTCTCTTCTCCCTTTGTAGTTTACTTACTTAATTTTTTGAGATAGGGTTTCCCTCTTCTGGCCTTGAATTAGATACCCTCCTGCCTCAGCTTCCTAAGTGCTGGACCCAGATTTCAAATCTTAAATTTACTTATCTGAAATATATTTATGTGAAGGACAGATGAGGGATTTCAAGTAACATACCACATTCTTCATTTTATTTTAGTTATTCTGTGTGCTAGAGATTAAACCCAGGGCCTTGCAAATCCTAGATAAGAGCTACTCCCAGCTTCAAATCAGTCTTTCTCCCTCTCCATTTCCCTCTTCCTCTCCCTCCCTCCTGAGTAAGGAGTAGCTCATCTGCCTTTGGAGTTTTATGCCTGCCTCACACCATATTTTCTGTTCTGGGAAAATCCCTTTGAAATTCCTCTGAAAACAACCTCTCACATTTAAAACCTTTCCTTTCTTTCCTTGAGATTATTTTGATTTCTCTGTGGGTATTGTGGGATTTATGAAGATATTTCTTTGTAGTATAAGCATCAGCATGTCTGAAACCTATGTTTATATATTGGTGAGGTCACTTTTTGGGGAGATATTTAAAAACAGGATATGATGTAAAGCAAAATATATATAATATAGTAGGATATATTTGGGGGGAACAATAACAGGGTTCATTATGCATGTCTCAACTTGAAGGCTATTTGTCTGTTGAGGCAGGGTCTTTTGTATCCCGGGTTGTGTAGTGTTCCAACCCACCCCCCAGTATAGCTGAGGTTGATGTCTGTCTGTCTTCTGATATGAGAAAGTACCTGAAGTATAGTCATTGGGGAAAGGGGATGGCAGAATGCACTTGTCCCTTGGTATGACTCACCAGATTGCCTTCCAGAGGATCAGCTCTGCTTTGCTTCCATGGGAGTGCACTTTCTGGCTGTGTACTAATTTGTGGCTGTGCATAAGAGCTAGGAGCTCAGTGGGATTCTTCGTGCAGCTCATTGCAGCTGAAGGGAAGGTTTCTCACTTCACACTGGAAACATCTTTGCTCTTCCTTCTTCATAGATCCCAACTTTGATAGACCGGATGCTTGTGTCGTCCAACACCAAAACTGGGGCTGCAGGAGCAGAGGCCTTGTCGCTTCTCCTCAAGAGGCCCTGGGACCCTGCTGTTGGTGTGCTTTCGCATAACAAACCAGTAAGTTGGTTGTTCAGCCTTAGCTTAACATCAGCAGCTAGAGGCTTGGCAAGAGGAAGATAAGTGGCTTAACTTTTCTTATTATAGCTTGGGTTCTTTTTAAAGATTTGTTTTTAAAATGTGTGTGTGTGCGAGCATGAGTGCAGATACCCATGTGCTTGTGGAGGTCAGAAGAGGGTTCGCATCCCCTGGATGGAGTTAGAGGCAGCTGTAAGCCACTTGATCTGAGTACTGAGAACTGCACTGCAGTCACCTTCCCTGGAAGAACAGTATGTGCTCTTAACTGCCTGAGCCATGCCTCTAGTCATAAGCAAAGGACCAGTGCTTGGTTCAAGAAGTGTTTGCTACAGTTGTTGCAGGCTTATAGGCGAACACCTCTTACTCAGTGGTTCTGGATGGGATTCTGTCTCCTCAGAGCAAACTCCCTGGTTCTCCTTTGATTCTCATCGTCTCCTCTGGTCCCTCCAGCTCTATGTTCCCTGCCTCACGCCGCCACCGCTTCTGGCAGTCACAGCTCTCCTGCTTAGGCAAGGTAATTGTAAGGGCAAGATGAATTCTGGGTAGGAGTATGTGTATTCTTGGAGGATTACAGAGAATAGGGTGGGGGAGGGGTCAGATTTGTTAAACTCAAAGTGGTTTGTTCCCCTAACTAATTTTGGTGTTAAGTGTCACTTGTCTAAGGGATTTGGGATGTTAAGCAGGATCAGGGTTTGAACCATGGCACTCGTGGCATGGATGCTCTTTCTTCCCTTAGGTCATCCCTGTAGCCACCCACCTGCTGAACAATGGCAGTGGGGTAGGAGTTCTGCAGTGCCTCGAACACATGATCGGGGCAGTGAGAAGCAAAGTGCTGGAGGTGAGACTGTCCGGGGTTAGTTGACTTGAGATGTGCCCATTGTGAGATTGTTCTGTGCCAGGGAGTCTCTCATCTTACTGTCTTCTTTCTCTTGCCACAAAGATTCACAGCCATTTCCCACACAAACCCATCATCCTGATTGGATGGAATACAGGAGCTTTGGTGGCCTGTCATGTAAGTAGTTTCTGATGTATTTGGAAGTTACTGAAAACCCGAAGGTGGTTATGGGAACTGTCATTACTTTGAGATCTTCATTGTTTGTCTTAGTACTAGATACTTTGCATAGGAAACTACATTTACACTGTTGAAGACAGTCTTAGTTTTTGGATGATATTATAGAAATGTTACAGTAGGAAGAATTGAATAGTAAATGAACGCCTTGATCTCTTCACTCAGCTTTTTCAGTGATCAGCTCATAATCAGACTTGCTTGTCTTATTCCTGCCCACTTTCTCTGTGCTCCAGATTATTTTGACAAAACTTGCAAAGTGTAATGGCACATGCTTGTAATGTCAGCTCTAGAGACTTGAGACCTGAAGATTGCCTTGAGTTTCAGGCTACCTTGGACTATATATAAGTTCTAGGCTACTTTTTTTTTTTGGTTTTTTTTTTTTTTTTTTTTTTTTTTTTTTTTTTTTTTTTTGAGACAGGGTTTCCCTGTGTAGCCCTGGCTATCCTGGAACTCACTCTGTAGACCAGGCTGGCCTTGAACTCAGAAATCCGCCTGTCTCTGCCTCCCAAGTGCTGGGATTAAAGGCGTGTACCACTACTGCCCAGCTACTCCAAACTTCTTAAGAGAAGAAAACTAAACAATCTTAAAAGGTCCCAATATATATTTTATTTATATATGTTTGAGCATGTATCTCTGGGGGAAAAAAGGTTCCCTTTCCTCCCAGACTTACTATACTCTCTCCTTTTTTGGTTTTTTGGTTTTTCGAGACAGGGTTTCCTGTATAGCCCTGGCTGTTTTGGAACTCACTCTGTAGACCAGGCTGGCCTTGAACTCAGAAATCCACCTGCCTCTGCCTCCCAAATGCTGGGATTAAAGGCGTGTGCCACCACCGCCCAGTCTATGCTCTCTCCTTAACATTTCAAATAGATACAAATTAGTTTTGAATTTGATATTGTCTTCATGTTTGTCTTTTTTATAAATATCAAGAGACATTTTTTCTTGTGTGTGTATATCAGTTTGTATAAGTGTGGTTGACTGAGAGTCCCCGTTCTTCCAACCAATGCAGTCAAGGTGATGTCTAGAGTAGTGAGAACTAGCATCTGCTACCCTCCACGCCCTGGACAGAACTCTCAGGGGCCATGTGCTTTGACAAGTCTCAGCAGTGTGGAAGTGTCCCTTAAAACTACTTGTGAGAGATTTCTTCTTTTAAGGGACAGTGTTGGCATTTGTGTTTCTTCTGTGTTTGAGGTGTTTCTCTGTGTGTTCTAGAGGTGGAGCCCAGGGCTTTGCACATGAGATAAGTGTGCTACTCTATCCTTACTCTATCTCCCAGCCTGGGTTTTTTTATTGTATAAGTAAGGAGGGCTCTAGTCTAGGTTGTTGACAGGGCTAAAGTGTGACCTCCCTCAGGCTCAGGTGTGTGTGAAGGGCCTATCAGGGTTCCAGTTCTCTAGGTGGTGATGGCCTGTGCTCTGTACACTTAATCATGTATGGCTGACAAAACTGAAGGCTAGAACAAGTAAGAGAAGCTGGGCCTGACTGGTGGCTCTGGGCTCCCCAGGTCCCCTGCATTCTGGGAGGCTGGGGTGTAGTGAATGTACTTGCCCTAACCCCGAGTGGTGCCTTTATGTACAGGTGTCTGTGATGGAGTACGTCACTGCTGTTGTCTGCCTTGGGTTTCCTCTGCTTACTGTGGATGGACCTCGGGGGGTAAGAGGGACTGAAACTGGCTGGTCTTTGGCAGTGGGAGTAGGGAACAGCAGAAATGTGGGACAAGGAAGTGCATGCTGATTCTGTGTCGGGTGAGGCCTCCTGCAGGGTCACGGCAGACCCTTCTGAACCTTCCCGAGGACCAGTTGGTTAAATCTAAACTGCTACCTCTTCCAGGATGTGGATGATCCCCTCTTGGACATGAAGACCCCAGTCCTCTTTGTCATTGGTCAGAATTCTCTACAGTGTCATCCTGAAGCCATGGAGGACTTCCGGGAAAAGATTCGAGCAGAAAATAGCTTGGTAGTAGTTGGGGGAGCTGATGATAATCTCAGGTGAGTCCATCTCCCAAGAGATGAGAGGGAGCATATTGGAATGTTAGAGAGTGTTTGTCCATGGCAGGGTAATGACAGACTAGTCTGACTGAAGGAACAATGAAACTTGCATCCTATAATCCCGCTATGTACTCAGGAGGCTGAAGCAAAAGCCAGCCTGGCCCTTGAACCTGTTTCAAAAAACTACAGCACTAGTACAAGAAATCTGAAATCTCCTTTGTCCCTCATCTGGAGTTGCTTGTATAAATAATATAGAACTTTGTATAAACAAAATATAACCAAAATGTCAATTTGATAGTATTGTCTAGTCTAAATAACAAACCTAGATTTCAACAGTATCTCCTGAGAGGAGGGGACGGGGGCGGGGGTGGTTGGGGGGGAGAGAGAGTGAGCGCCTTTCTTCTTTTTTCTTGTTTGTTTTGAGACAGGATTTCATACCCAGGCTGTACTCATATTTACAGTGTAGCTGGGAGTGGTTTTGAGCAGGATCTTTCTGCCCTTATGTCCTGAGTCTCCATGCCCAGTCTTTAGTGTTTGTTTTCTGGAACCTTGACACTGTTGAAGATGGCTGGTCAGTTATAATATCAGTAGTTCTTTTACATATTTTCTTCTGATCTTTTGAAGATATTTAGTTTTGTCAGGAATACCACAAGGTGACATAGCTTCTCAGTGTTTTCTATCAGAGTATACATGATTCAATTTGTCTTCTTACTACTGATAATAACGTTGATCACACAGTTGGGATAGCTACTGTGGGATTCTCCACTATGAAATTACTGTTTCCCCTTTGTAATTACAAGTCATCTTATGGGGAAAACATACTTTGAGATTCTTTGTCATCAAACTTTTCCTGGGATAGGCATTTTAAAAAATTTCATTCCTTGAGGACCAGTGTGAACATAGATTTACTTGTGTTAAGCTTGACTGAAGTATCAACAAAGCCAAATTTGGGGGAGGATTTAAGGGAAGGTGACTCATGACTTTGGTCATCAAGACAGTCAGTCGTTCATTCAATCTTAGGAAACATCTTGCAGAAAAGAAATTTTAAGACAATCTCACTATGTAGCTCTGGCTATCTTGGAACTATCATTATGTAGACCAGGCTGGCCTGAAACTCAGATCCACTTGCCTCTGCCTTGAGTGCTGGAGTTAATGCTGTGCACCACAGTGTCCAGCTTTATCTGTTCATTTTAACTGAACAGCTTAGGTACATGCCTGCTCCTGTCTGGTTTGGAGGAGTCTTTTTGGCCTTTGTCATTTGCCACTTGATTGTTGGTGTTTAAGTAGTGTTCTCATGCAAACATATTAGTTTTGTAGATACTCAAATAATTTTATCCGAAAGAGAATATGAGTTGTCATAAGGGATTGAGAAAGGATGGGGCGCTGGTGTGCTTGAGCTGTATCATGAGGCTGCTATGAAACACTGGCACGGTTGAAAGGTCATTGGCCTGAGAGTTGGGAAACTTCAGTTAGTCTTAGTTCCTTTGTGGAGATGCTTGGTAAGTCACTCAGCTCTTGTAACTCGCTATCCCCATCTGCAAAGGACACTGTAAACTCAGCTCAGCTACTAGTCCTTCCAGAGGAAAGATTTTGGGATTCTTGTCTTTGATAGCAAACTTTTCATTATGTACACTTTACATTTTTTATTTTATTTCTTTTTAATTTTTTTGAGATGGGGTCTGTTGTTGTCCTGGCTGTCCTATAATTTTCTATGTAGACCAGGCTGGCCTCAAACTCACAGAGATCTGCCTGCAGATTCAGGAGCACAGCTTCCTGAGTGCTGAGATTAAAGGTGTATGCCACATCAACCTAGCTAAAAAAAGTTTTTTGAATTTTTGAGTTACATTTTTATTACTGGTTTTGTGTGCAGGTATCCCCATGCCCTGACACTTTACGAAAGTCAGGACAACATGCAGGAGTTAGTTCTCTCTTAAACCATGTAAGTCCTGAACAACTCATGTTGGCGGATCAACATGAACAAAGGTAGCATTTGTATTAAACATCATTTAATTTACTTTGGAGGATTGATAAAGTTTTGTTTTTTTTTGTTTTTTGAGACAGGGTTTCTCTGTATAGCCCTGGCTGTCCTGGTACTCACTCTGTAGACCAGGCTGGCCTCAAACTCAGAAATGTACCTGCCTCTGCCTCCCAAGTGCTAGAATTAAAGGCGTGCGCCACCACTGCCCAGCGTTATAGTTTTAATAATATTGCTCTCCATTGTATAACTTAGGGGCCTGATTTTCTGTTTTCCAGGAGCCTCAGTCAGAAATCAGGTTTTTGTTGCTTTTAGGCAGGGTCTTACTTTGTAGGTAAAAATTTTTTACAGCTCTTCTTTCTCTCTTTCTCTCTCCTCCCTCCCCTTCCTTCTCCTCCCTTCCCCCCAGCCCCCCTCTGTGTGTGTGTCTGTATTTGTAGGACAACTCTCAGGGTCAGGTCTCTTCCACTCTGGGCTGCAGAGTTTGCACTCAGTCATCATGCTCTCTCTGCTCGGTCATCTCACTGCTCTCATTGTTTCTTTTTTGCTTCTTAGAATAAGCAAAGCAAAGAAGAAATCAGAGGGCCTGACTCAGAGCATGGTGGACAGATGTATTCAGGTAAACAGTTTGCTCTCCTTTCTGTTGCTAGGTTTTGTCTTACTGGCAGCAGCCTTTCTCACTCTGGACCATGAAGGGTATCCAGTAGGCTCTGTGGTAGACCTAAGTCATGATCAAAGAATGGGGAACAGGGAGAAAGAAGAGCAAAGGGGAGATGAACTGAGATATGGGTGGGCATCTCAACAGAGTGGGGTGTGGAGTATGCCTAGAGCTTTCACACAGTCACCTGCTTGTCTTCCCCAGGTATCGCAGCTAAGCTTGGCCTTTGTGTGGCTTTGGGAGTAGAAAGAACCATCATTGGAGAATAGAGTTCTATTCATCTTGGTGCTAAGAGGGTCCTGTTCTCCAGGGGGGATAAGATAAGCCTTTGTTCCTTTTCACCCTAGGATGAGATTGTGGACTTCCTGACTGGGGTGCTCACTCGTGCTGAGGGTCATGTGGGCTCTGAGCCTCGGGATCAGGATGCTGAGAAGAAGAAGAAACCCCGGGACTTGGCCCGAAGAGACCTGGCCTTTGAAATTCCTGAGCGAGGCAGTCGTCCTGCTTCCCCAGCTGCCCGACTCCCCACATCCCCCTCAGGCTCAGAGGTAGTGTGTGCAGGGAGAGGTGCCTTTACTGAGGTCTTCCTTTGTGGGGATGTCTGGGAATCCCTCTAAGGGGAGATGCAGGGAGCCATGCCAATGATGGTTGGATGCAAATCTCTTTGGACCTTCTCTACTCAGGATCTCTCTAGTGTGTCCAGCAGCCCCACCTCTAGCCCTAAGACCAAAGTGACCACAGTGACCTCTGCCCAGAAATCCAGTCAGATTGGGACCTCCCAGCTGCTGAAGAGACATGTGCAGAGGACAGAAGCTGTGCTGACCCACAGACAAGCCCAAGGTACAGATGGTGTCCTGGCCTGTCAGCCCCAGTGGGGCTCTGTGTCCTGCAGCTAGTGTCATGTGGAGTTGGGAAGTATTAGCTCTGCAACTTTTCCAGGGCAGTGTGAGAGGCTCTCATATTGCTTCTAGGCAAACTCAGGTTGAAATGAGTCCCAAGGCTGTATGATAATAGTCATTTTGCTATTAGTCACAGCCCTCCCTGTTTGGTGTGCTGGAGATGTTGAGCTAATAAGCTGACTGTGTGTGTAGTAGCCTGACCTTCTAATTTCTAATTGGAGAAGCTGTGTATTTTGCCAACCATTCCTGGAGTCAGGTCAGTGTTCTGTGGTTAAGCTTCAGTTAAGGCTGGGGGACATCACTGTTGTTGAAATCAGGGTTTGTAGGGATCCAGGGGCTATGTGAGTAAGGAGCTGTACAAAAAGAGAAATTCAGTGAATAAAGAAGCATCGGTGGCTCTGTCCCTAATGTCTGTCTGTTCCACTTCCCTCCATCCCAACATGGTCCTCTGCTCACCACCCTTTTTACTTTTAATGAGGCCAAAGGCTCAATTACTTAAACTAGGACTTCTTATGAAATGCCACTAGCAAATGTGAGTGGGTGGGTGAAGACAACAAAAGGGGCTGGGTACCTCGGGTCTGTGTACATGCTCTGTAAGTGGTGCTTGGAACTGGTGGGATTCCCTTAGAATTTGGTGATGGCAAAGCCAACAGGTTGCTAGATCTCTGGGTAGCATGATTACTAGAGAAATGTAAGGTAGTCTGGAAGGCTGAGTGGTGGGATCCACGAGTGTCAGTGGGCACAACAGCATCCATACAACCATGGCTTAGGCAGAGCTCTTGGGTGGGTGGGGAACAGTAGTTAACAGAGCTCTCACTGCCTGTTGACCCCTCTCTGTGGAGATGACTTGCCCTAGCTTGTTGAGGCTTGGCAACAGCCCTGTGTGGCAATTACCCAGCAGAGTCAGGTTCCAGATCTGTGTGGTTCCCCTAGAAAGAATGGTTGACGGTTTTCATCTTTTCCTTGTTCCCGCTCTGTTCCTCCATTCTCTAGCTGGCTGTGATTCTATAATTCTTTCTGATTCATTCCAGCACAGTTTGCTGCTTTTCTGAAACAAAACATGCTGGTGAGGAAAGCTTTTCCTCCTGGCACCTCCTCCTGTCTCTTTGGTGAGTATTGCTTTCACCTGCTCGCCTAGGCTTGCTGCTCTCCTCCCTGCCTCTCAGTGTTCCCTGCTCTCCACTGGTTTTTCTCTTCTTCTCTGTCTCCCAGCTCCTTGTACCAGCTCCCTTGTTCTCCCCGTTGGTTTCTCATGGTGGTGTTTCTTGCTTTCTCACTTTTTTCTGCTATGCCTCTTGGCTCTGAGTCTCCCTTGTATGCCTGTGGCCTGCTGCCTTCATGTAGCCTGCATTTCCTTGTCTGTTTCTCCCTACCTTGGTTGTTTCCATCCTGATTGCTGCAAGTACAAGAGCTACTTAGAGCACTCCTCTGTCTTAGGCTAGTACATTCATCCCTAAGCAGTCCTTTGACTCCCTCACTGTAGCCCCATGCCAGCAACCCCCATGTTCATTGGCCTGCTGTTTTGCTCACTACAAAAGAGACTTCTGAGGTTACAGAGTAGGAAACTGAGAAAGTCTAAAGGTTAGCGAGGCAAGGGAAGCTTGCCTTTATGCACAGTGATCTGTTTAAGTTAATGGAAGTCCATATCTCTAGACCTGGTTGTGACATGGGCCACTTCTACCTTATTCAGGCAGCTGCTGAAATGCTACCTCACCCAGTAGTTCCTGAGAGCCAGCAAGTTAAGGTGACAGTCTGTCTGCCCTACCTCCATTTGACAAGCAAAGCCCTCAGCCTTGAGTACCTAATGCATGATGGTTGCTGAAGCCCTATGAAAACACCCTTATGCAGAGGGCTAGGTGGGCTGCCTATGGATGTTCCTCATAGGCTGTTTACTGTCCCCAACTATGGGACAGCTTGAGAGAAGGTGTATAACAGGGAAATGACCAAATTCTCTGAGTCTGGAAAGTGCTGAAGAACTGACTACTTACTTAGTTCTCTGATGGTGTTGGTTTTGCTTGCCTTTTATCCTTTGGTTCCCGACAGCTCAAGTCCCCTTGTCTCCCTACTCCAGGGCAGCTGAAATGGGCTGAGGTATCTCTGAGATGCTCCAGGCCAGGTCCCCAGTGGGTGGGACAACCTGTACCTGTGTCACTTCTCCTGTGCAACTTCCACATTGCTCTTTTGGCTGGCTTGGCTTGTGGTATTTATAAGTTATGGAAGATCTTACCTCAGCTCTGTTTCTTAGTTCCCATTTCATCAGAACCAGTGGAGGACGTAGAGAAAGAAGAACTTCGGGTCCAGCTGAAGAGGCACCATCCTTCCAGTCCTCTTCCTGGCGCAAAGCCCTCCAAGCGACCGAAGATCAAAGTGTCCCTGATCTCCCAAGGGGACACAGTTGGAGGGCCTTGTACTCTTTCTCAAGGTGGAACACCTGAAGGTGAATCTTTTGTGCTGTGTTTGATAAAGGCTAACCAGCCTTCCCAGGCTTGGCAGGCAACAGAGCCTCTGTCAGTCATTGAACACCTGAAACAGAGATGGTCTGAGGTCACACATGGTGGGAAGTGATAATCACCTGTCTCAAGAAGGGAGACAATAAAACAGTACATGTGGGGCCATTTAGAACATTGTACACTTTGTCCGTTTGGGGTTTTAATTAAGGTAATAAGATACTCTGGAAAGCTTTAAAAATGGAAGGAAGGAAGAACCCTAGCTCTCCTGTAATAGCATAGCTGTTGTTTTTCACCTTCCGGCTTAAATTCAGCCTTGGTTTAGGGGCAAGGTAGACTGAGCTTTGGTCTTGGTTGTTCTGCAGCTGCCGGAGGGAAGCCCATCACTATGACCCTGGGAGCTTCAGCAGGAGCTAAGGAGCTCACTGGACTTCTCACTACAGCCAAGTGAGTCTGCCTTTGGTCTTCCAGTCCCTCCTCCTCTTCACTCAACTTCTGCTTCATTTGGTTTTCAGGGCAGTTGAGAGATTCTGGAGTCAGTTGTAGGCGTGTGACTTTTTTCTGAATGGGACCTTTCTTTGATTTCTGTCAGTCTTGAGTTCATTTTACCTTATGAGATTGCAGAACATCCACTGACTTTACTTAGGACTTGCGTTCTTTAATTCAGGCCTGGCTTTTAGAAGGATAGAGGTGGGGCTTAGAAGCTGATTTCACTTAGTGCTGGACTTCACTCGGGGTTCTCCCTGTGGCTGTGGGCTGCTGCTCTTTGGATGACAGGGCTCCTTCCTTTATTTCCAGGTCAAGTTCTTCTGAAGGTGGAGTCACAGCCAGCACTGCCCCATCTGTAGCTTCCAGCAATGCCACACCTAATGCCATCCACACGCTGCAGAGCCGCTTGGTGGCCACTTCTCCAGGCAGCTCCCTTCCAGGTATCTTGTAGCCCATCACATTCTCTACTGGGAGTCTTGGATCTGCTGCTAGAGGGTGGTGGTCTTAGACCAGGAGTTCTGAACTGGAGTGAGAAGGAGTAGCTCTGCTCTTCCAGTGGTGGCAGAAGCTAACGGAAGCTGGAATTAACTTGTCTTTAGTGTCTGTAGGGACTGTGTCCTTTACTGTGAGGATGGGCAAGGCCTGTGTTGTTTCTTTTTCATACCTCCAACTAGATAAAGCTGGAGGTGGTGCTGAGCTGGGCATCAGCAAAGGGAGATATGTTTTACCTCTTTGTTATCTACTTTTTCTGAGCCCAGCCTGCTGAATTACTTCTCCTTTAAGATTTTTACTTTGAGGTTGTTAGGCTATGTGTAATGTGGTCAGGTGTCTGAATCTACTTGATTTAGTCTTTCTATTTCTGTAGAAGTAACTGAATTTGTGTTTCTGAAAAGTGGGATTCAAGCTCTCCGTTTTTCTGTACAAAGTGCAAGAGTTAGAACAGGTTGGGATGTGTAGAACAAATCCAAGGCAGTGTCTGGCATAGCACCTGTCCTTGTGTGGTAACTACTGTGTGTGCTGGGAAGGCTTTTCTGGTATCTTTCTGAGGGCAAGGGAGTGCTTAAGAGCAAGTGTAGGTTGTTATAGGATGAAAGTGCTATAGGCTGCTTGTGGGTAATACACGTGACTGACGTCTGCTGAATCTGCCATGTCCTCTCCTAGGGGCCGCTTCAGCCAGCAGCCTCCTCCAAGGCCTCAGCTTCAGCTTGCAGGATATTAGCAGCAAGACCTCTGGCCTCCCAGGAAGTCCCTCCCCAGGGCCAGCCCCACAGGTATATTAACTGCTGCACTCTGGGCAGTGTGGGTTTAGAACTTCTTAGGGAAGGGAGGTTATGTCTGGTATGAGTGGGTTAAGGACAAAATACATACTTCTCAATACATACTCAAGAAACTACCAGACATTATAATCTATAACTTATTCTATGGGCTGAGATGAGTTTCTTGGCATCTCTGTCTTGTATCTTCATCTATAAAATAAGGTAATAATATTAGCTCCCTCATACATTTGTGATGATTAGAGATAATATAAAGATTAATAAAGATAATAGAAAAATCCTGGAAGAGTACCTTAACATATGCTGAATGGGGTCTCCAGGCTCCAGTGTTGTTTTGGGTGATAACTTCTAATCATCTGGTTGTGTGTCCAATAGGCCACCAGTGTGAAATTGCCAACCTCAATGCAGAGTCTGGGTGCCATCACCACAGGCACGAGCACCATTGTCCGCACCATTCCTGTGGCCACCACTCTCTCCTCCTTGGGTGCCACTCCTGGTGGGAAGCCCACTGCCATCCACCAGCTGCTGACCAATGGGGGCCTCGCTAAGTTGGCAAGCAGCTTACCTGGCTTGGCTCAAATTTCCAACCAAGCATCAGGTAAGTCTCATGGAAATGATGAGGACTTCCAGATCTGGGTATTTCCAGATCTCATATAGGCAAGGTGTCTTATCCTTGATTCTTGGATTCAGCTTTGTGGAATCTGTTCTCAGAAAGGTCTAGGGAACACAGGCTGGTGCCTTTCAAATTTACTGACAGCGTGGACCTACTTACCCAGGAAGGAAGCCAAGATGTTGTTCTGGGGGAGAAACTGTTACCTAAAAGTAAAGGCTAGAAATCAGTCCCCGTCTTACGATCTCTATGTCTATCTGTCTCATACGTAGGCTTAAAAGTCCCCACCACCATTACTCTGACGCTCCGTGGCCAGCCAAGCAGAATCACCACACTAAGCCCTATGGGTTCTGGAGCAGCACTATCCGAGGAGCCCAACTCTCAAATGCTGCCATCTAGTTCACAGGTGAGTTGGCCTGGGCAGATCTAGTCCTCTGGAACTGTGGGGCTGGCCAAAGGGTTGACCATAGCTGCCATTGCACTGAATTTGTTGGCAGACCAGATTCACATCTGAGGTTTCTAGCCTTGTCACTTTGAGCAAGGCAGGACCTCTTTGAGTTTCCTTCTCTGTAAAAACTGGCTGTTGGGAGGATTGAGGTAGTGCATCCCCAAGGGCATCCGAGGCGGGGTATAGTATTTTTGAGTATTTCTCTTCTTCCCTTTCTCCTCCCTCTCTCGGTTTCATCATTCAGAGCTTGTGAATAGAGGCTGATTCTTATACTGTGTCTTCACTGCTGTCTTTAGGGTATAACTAGGGTTTTTTTTTTTTAGGGTTTACCCAGGAAGTAGCCATTGATTCCTCTTAGCTGATTTCCATTATGACTTTTTAAAGTAAAGTAAATGCTCCTAATCTACAAATGTTGATCTTACGAGCCATCTAGAGATAGGAGGCAAAGCAAAAATGGCCTGGTCCAGCACTGTACTCTTCTCCAGTAGCTTAGTTCACCCAGGCTTTCTGCTTATGAGCAAGGTGTGCACAGACTGAATGTCTGCAGGCGGGCAGGCCCAGTTCCTGTCTTCTCTACCAGATCAAACCTGCCTGGGCATAGAGGAGCTGGGTACTACTGCAGACACCCTACAGACCCTGAGCCATTCTGTGAAAAAGGGGTTGAAAGCACCTACTACGTTCATTCATTCCTTCCTCCCTCCCTCCCTTCATCCCTCTTCTTCCTTCCTTTTTTTCCCCTACATTGTGTGTGTGTGCACAAGCACAACCCCAATTCCGTGGTCCATGTATGGAGATTGGAGAACAACCTGTTCGCTCCTTCTACTATAGGGACTGGGGACCAAACAGGTTATCAGACCTAGTGGCAAAAGCCCTTACCCACTGAATCGTCTCTATGGCCTATGGAGTTTTTTTTGTGTTTTGTTTTTTGTTGTTTTCAGACAGGGTTTCTCCGTGTAGCTCCTTGGAACTCACTGTAGACCAGGCTGGCCTCGAACTCAAAGATTTGCCTTCCTATGCCTCCCAAGTGCTGGGATTAAAAACATGTACCACCATTGCCTGGCTTTTGACCTAGTACTGCCCAGCTATTGGCCTAGTGTTTTTATCTCTTTTTTTTTTCAATTACAAAAATAATTATGCTTGCTAAGTTATCGGAACATTACAGGAACAGTATAATTTAGGGATGTTTACCGTTTTCAGTGCTATTCTCATAGATTCTGTAATAGCTTGACAGGGCAAAGAAAACTTAGGGTAGGAACTCAAGACCAAACCTGCCGACAGGAACTGAAGCACAGACCAGGGAAGAACACTGTTTAATGGATTGTTCTCCATGGCTTGCTCACTTTGCTTTTCTCATACACCCCAGGACCACCTACCTGCCCAGGAGTGGCAGTACCTATGGTGAGCTGGGCCCTCCCATATCAAGCTTAGTCAGAAAATGCCCTACAGGTTACATACATGCAGTGTGACAATAGAAGCACTTTCTCAGTTGAGGTTCCTCTTTCCAGATAACTCTAGCTGTGTCAAGTTGGAGAAAAACAACAAAAAAACCCTAGGTCATAGGTGGGGATTAGAGGGCAACTTTTTACAGTTGGATCTTGGTCACCTCTATGTGAGTTTTTACATACAGTGGTTTTATGTTAATCCTTTGTCTGTTACACAGATTTTTTGTTGTGGTTGTTTTTGGTTTTTTGTTTTGCTTTGTTTTGTTTTGTTTTGTTTTCGAGACAGGGTTTCTCTTTGTAGCCCTGGCTGTCCTGGAACTCACTCTGTAGACCAGGCTGGCCTGGAACTCAGAAATCTGTCTGCCTCTGCCTCACAAGTGCTGGGATTAAAGGCATGCACCACCACTACCCAGCTACACAGATTCTTAACGTTTTATCCCGCTCAGTAGATTGCTTTTATTTTGTTATTCTTATTTTTTGTGTATGAGTTTTATCTGCATGTGTATGTGTGCATTCTTGAGACCCTCAGAGGCCTGAAGAGGGTTCCACATCCTTTGGAATTGGACTTAAGAACAATTGTAAGCTACCATGTTGGTGCCAGGAATCAAGTTATGACCCTTTGCAAGAACAGCAAGTGCTTTTAAATACTGAGCCATCTCATCAGCTTTTACATATTATATTTTTTGAGAGAGGATCAGGCCCAGGCTGGTCCTGAATTTAATATGCAGCTAAGGATTGCCTTGAACTTCTAGTCCTTGTTTCTCCACCTCCTGAGTTTTCTAGTTACAGGTACATGTGTGTCACTTTCCCCAGTTCCTTGTTATTCTTGATAGTACTTAAGATTTAACCCAGCGTCCCATGTGTACGCTGCCTGCCAGAACTCTAGTCTAAGCCATTTTATCTTTCTATTTAATATTTGACTTTTAACTATTTCTAGATCTTGTATGTATTTGTGTTTGTCTATCTGTCTGTGGTAAATGTTGTCTGTCTGTGTGTGTTTTGCTCACACTTGTATGATGGGGCCAGAGATTAGCATTGGGGTTATCTTTCTCATTCACTTCTCCACTGTAGTTTTTGAGACAGGATCTCTCAGTGAATCTAGAACTTGTCATTTATGCTAAGATTGGGCAGACCTCAAGCTCACAAGAGTATAGGTGTTCACTGTGAGGGTTTTATGAACAGGAATCTGAAGTCAGGTCCTCATGCTTGCTCAGTGCTTAGCCTACCACGCCATCTTTCCAGCTCCCTTTTTGGTTTACTTTTTAAGACAGGGTCTTGCTGAATTGCTCAGGTTTGCCTCAAGGCTGTGATCATTCTACTTCAGCCTCCCAAATAGCTAGGATTACATGCATACAGCTAAAATTTTTCTTTTGAGATGGGGTCTTATTGTATAACTCTGGCTGGCTTCGAGTTTGATAATGTAAACCAGGCTGGCCTCAAATTGACTGAGATCACCCACATCTGCTAGGATATGCCCAGCCATCTTTGTTTGTTTCCCTTTAGAAGAGCAGCATTAGCTGCCCTTATATTTAGCTCTCTTCATTTCTGTCTTTGGGGCAGAGTCTCACTGTAGGAGATTCTTAAGCCTTGGCCTTGCGAGTCCTGTGTGACCTCAGGCGTGCACACTATGTTCTAATTTATTTACTTTTTCACACATTGAAGTAAAGGGTGAATCTGTTTATCCTTAAAAAACATTTGAAGTTCTCTGCTTTAATATTCTGCATTATTCCACACATGTGAATCTGTTGTATGACCTTGTCCTTTCTCTTTGTACACTAATCTTTTGTTTTCCTGATAGTGCAGTTGCCATGCCCTCTTAGAATCATCTGCAAGTGACGATTGAACATAAACAGTTCCTTTTTTTTTTTTCTTTAGTGAAAATGATTCATTAAATGGCCTTCAGCTTCTGAATTCCAAATTCTGTGGGATTTTTTTTGTTGTTGCTTTTTCTCAGCATGTCCTGATGGATTCTTTTTATTTGTTTGGGTTTATTTCTTTGAGATGGGTCTTGTGTAACCTGAGGTGGCCTTACTTACACTTTTGATCCTCTTGGATTAGCACCAACCATCTCATGTTATTTCCCATCAGTTTTGTCCTGTTTTATCTGAGATGGGTTTGCCCTGTGTTGTTCAGACTGGTTTTAGATGTGTAGTCTCTCCCAGGAGCCAATGTAACTCCAGAGTCACAGATGCACACTCCCCTTCTTAGGCCATCTCCCCTTCTTATTCTTTTCTGCTCCCCTCATTACTTTTATCGTGTATACTAAGGACACAAGACCTGTCACAGGAGAACAGACTGGAAACAGAAGAGCTTGCTGGTTAAGGGATGCATATCTGTTCCATTTGCTTCTGTTCCACTCAGGATTTTAGATCCTTGAGAGTTTATCAAACCCTTCATCCTTCCCTCCCCTGCTCTTAGTCTTCTTCACTGTGTTCTTGGGGTTTCTGAATGTGTTGACATGTAGAACCATGGTAGCCTAGCTGAGTAGATGCCATCCCTCCACCTGTGCCCTCTTCTCAGGCTGCAAGGCTCAACATACAAAATTCCCATGACCTAAAAATGATACTATCGTAACAGTTGTGGAAATTTCCCTTTTATTTTGTCTAGTGATATACCCGTTTCCTATTTTCTATGTTCCTTTCCTGTCCTTGGGTGTGATAAATACAACGAAGACCTGATGTTTGTGGTTGAGCATGAATTATACTGTTGATGCTTTATGCAGTTTATCTCAATCCTTGCAGTATTCCTGGGAAGCAGGTGCTGCCATTTGTGTCCCAGGTGAGAAGGAAAGTTCACAGAGCCTATGAGCTAGTGAGTCCTTACCCCAGGGTGTAGCCCAGTGGGCCTGACTGTAGAATCCAAGTTCTGTTAAGTGTATAACACCAGAGCAAAGCATCTTATTTTGTGTGTTTTATTTCCTATTGATCATTACATTGGATCATATTCTCGGGAGTGGGGTGATTGGGTCGGAGGAGGGGTCTAGCTTGGCTAAATTTTGACCCTTTTTCACCCTTCTTCTGCCACAGCGCCTGCCTCCAGCACCCTGAGTATGCCAGCAAAATGTCCTTACCAGGTTGGTGATAGCTGCCTCAAGGTGAACCGTGTGGTCCTGCTGAGCCGGCTGAGTGTCTGAAGACATCCTTAGGACAGCCATTTTCATCTCTCTACTAGCTGTCTTTGGGGTTGGGCCTCTGGTTCTTGAGAAAACATTAGGGCAGGTGATATAGGGCCAGCAAGTTGGTTGCTGGGATCCCCAGAAGATCTGGCCATGTGTGGATTGTTGGCATTTCTACCCCAACACTGATGTAATTTGACCCCAGAGTCAGTATAGAATGGCTCACTGCAATTTCATGATGAAGGCAGGAAGAAGTGGGCTGTCGGCTGCCAGCCCTTAGCTGCTCTAAGATGTGGGGAACGATGGTTACCATGTGATGGCTGGCCCCTTCCTCTTTCTCACAGTGTTTTATGTGATTGCCTGTACAAGAGAGTCTGTAGGTCCAAAAAGACTTACAGTGAGAGGTGGAGCAGCGGAGGAAGTAGTTGGCAAGGCATGCCCAAGGACCTTGTGCTGCTGGCAGCTTGGGCTTGGGGCTCTGCGTGACACCTCGGGGCCTAGGAATAGCTAAAGAAATGGAATTTACCAAGTCTAGGAATAGCTAAAGAAATGGAATTTACCAAGTCAGAGGGAAACCCTGAATCCTTGAGAGGCTGCCTGGTGATGAAGCAATTGACCAGCTACCATGCTATCTCTGCTGTTCTAGGAAGCTTGGGGCAGTAGACAGAGAAGGCTGTGCTTCAGAGTTTGTTTCCTTTCGTAGAACTCTGTCTTTCTGCTTAGAAGTAGAAAGGTTGTTGACTACTGTGTGAGGCTTTGGGACCAGCCTGAGCCTTGCAGACTATGGTCCTGATGATGTGGACACTGAAGGTGGAGTGGAGCCTCTCATTTCCTGATACACTGTGCAGGTGGAGTTTGGAGTTTGGTTCTGAGCTTGTGCTCCAGAGCAGGCTCCTTTCCCTTTTATACTTAGAAAGAAAGTTTCTGTCAAGATGAGAAATAAAGCGACTCAAATGTGGTTTTGTTCACGGGGCCATATACAGCTACACCAAAGCCCTCTCACCTGTAATCTGAGTGGACACATAGTGTTAAGGAGCCTCAGGCAAGTCAGGTCAGAGACATGTGATAGGAGTAGAGCGGTCTCCAGGCTCTGCACCTCACCATGACTGTGGAGCTACACTCACGGTGGTTTACAGAGTGGAGCTGTATTCTGAAATTCAGAAGGCATTCAGAGATTTTGAGAAGGTATGAAATCTGGATGAGGCGTGCCTAGCGCTGGGGCCTTGATAGCTTCATAGGTCAGAGCATATAACCACCAAAAGAGAGGATAAGGCTGGGGGGACTCTGTGAAACTTTTAGGCATCATTTAAGTTGGCAGAGGACCCTGAACAACCCTTTGTGACTTAGGAGAACAGCTTGAACAACACCGAAGGGGCTGCTCCTGAAAGATGCTGCCCCTGTGTTCTGGGACCAAAGAAAACTTGTATCCTGCTTTGGTGGTTAATCTGTGTGCATCCCATGGGTGACTTCTGAGGCATGGCTTATACCTTGAAGAACTGCAAAACTGAGGAGGGGGAGCTGCAGCACACTGATCATCACCTTTGAGGGACTGACCAACAAGGAAGTGGCTAGAGTCTGTAGGCCATTTTCCTCAGGTCCCATCTCAAAGCACAGCGATTGGAATGTGGAGAGACCCACCTCGTGACAGACTTGAGGGTGTAGCCTCAGAAGGTAGTACTCTTATGAGTATGTGGAAGGGTCAGGAAGGCTTTACGTTCTCTCTCAGGCAACAGAGGGCTTGTAAATGCCCAGTGGAAGACATCACTGAGGAGCAAAAACAACAACCTTTGGTTGTATCACTGTAATAATTTGGGTTGGATGAACTCATAGAAGTGAGCCAGAGCGATGTTTCTGATCTTATGTTAGCAAAAAGAATAAAACACAAAACACTGAACTTTACGTTGCTTCATCTTGTTTTCATTTGGTTCTGCATGCTTTGGAAATTGCCTTTGCCATGGATAAAGACTTTAGATGGAGTGCTAGTGCCTGTGGTCACCTTGCAGCCGTCTGGGACTGAGGCCCGGGCACTGTATGCAGGCCTAAGATTCACTGTGCAGCTGAACTGGCCTTAACTCCCAGTTCTTCTGCTTCTGCCTCCTGAGCCATGGGATTACAGGCATTTACCTCCACACCCATTTTTCACTCCCTTTATAGGTGAGGAAGAGGTTCCGGCTGATGTCTGTTCTGGGTTCTGAGATGGAAGACCAGAAATGGAGACTAGCCTAGGAATTGAGGAGAATGTGGCCCTTTTCAGTTTTCCCATCAGGCCAAGAGTGATTGATTTTGCTTGAGTAGAGTTCCCATTAGGCCCACTGTGGGGTGGATCTCTCCATGTTCCTCCTAACACACGTTTGTGAATTTGCCCCTTTGACTCTGAGATAAGGACTTAGAGGTTGACAAGTGGATTCTAACCTTCAGGTTACATGTGTCTCTGTATCGAGAGGGACCTCCCCCAGCCCCTTTGATCTTAGGTCCTTCTGGTCTTCCATCTCACAGCCCAGGACAGACAGCAGCCCACAGCTCCTTGTCACCTGTAAAGGGAGAGACAGCTGAGTGTGCCAGTCAATACCTATAACCCCAGCATTCAGGAGACGAAGCGACAGTCAGCTTAGCTACCCAGACTCTGAGGCCTTGGCATTAGGTCTCTGGTGGAGACTGTGGCTCTAGTAGACATTTGGCACGTTAACCTGCCTTCAGTAGAGCAGCTGTTTCCTTCACTTTTACTCCCTAGAGGCCCTGAATCCACTGCTGAGTCAGATGACATTGAGGCTCTGATACAGTTAAGATGGAACAAGTCTTTGTTCCCTTTCATCTTGTCTAAGCATGTGTTTTAGGACTGGTAGTTGGAAGAGGCAGAGACTCGTTGACTCCCTTAAGTGGGTACTCATCGCCTCCCCGCTCCTTGTTTTGAGAAGGTTCTTGCTCAGCCCAGGCTGACACGGAACTCATTCACATAGCTTCCTGCCTTGTGTATGCTCTAACTGCTGAGCCCCTCAGGATTAGATTTTTTTTTTCCTGTTGTCATAGGACTATCCAGTACAGATTTCTTGGTGGATCTTCATCTCTCAGTTCAAAATCCAAAGACCGCTCCACTGACCTAAGCCCATTTAGGGGCTGGCTCTTACCCACCCAGTCGCCTAATCCAGTGAGTAGTACAGTTCCTACTGAGTTGTTCTGCTGTGTGTGCTTTAAGAGTAGTAGTGTAGGTAGGCCTTGTGTACCCTCACCAGCTTTCCCCCATGGCTTTCATTTCACCTAACTAGTACACCAAAATGAGAAAATTGAGGGCTGGAGAGATGACTCAGGGTAAAAGTGCTAGTTCACTAGCCTGATGACCCAAGTTTGCTTTCCCAGAGCCCACATAAAAAGCTGGATTGGTTACAGACATTGTAACCTCAGCACTCCTACAGGAAGGTAGAAAGTAGAAACAAAGAATTGCCTGGAAGCTTGTGGACTAGCTGGCCTGAGTTTACAGCACAGCTGCAGAGACAAGAGACCCTGCCTCAACAAGGTTAGAGGCAAGAGCCGGCTCCCGTAGCTGCCCTCTGCCCTCCACTGCTCCATGGCATATAGTGCACATACAGGCTTTTTTTAACAGGTGAATGTTGGTTCATTTTGTGCGTGGTTCTCTGACACTGTTCTTGCGACCACAGTCAAGACATAACTGTTCTCCCCAAACAGTTCTTGTCCTGCCCCTTGATTATCACTGCCTATCTTAGCCCATCGCAAGCACTAATCCCTTCTGCTCTAAATAGAACTGTACAGTACATGACCTTTGAGATTGTATTTCCCCCCTCAGTGTAATTCTTTGATGTCTGTCCCAGTCTGGTGGTGGTTTAGTATAGCTCATCCCTTCTGTTGCTGAGGCATGGCCATAGTGCGGGTGTGCCACAGCTTAAGCATTAGCCTGTTACTTTTCTTTCAGTTTGCGTCCAAGCATTTTTATGATTGACCGTTGAAATCTTCAAGATTAACTGGATGCTGCAGCAACTGTCCTCTTGAAGTCAGCTGTAGTGCCTTGGAATTCATGTCCAAATGAGATGCCTCATTTGTCCCAGTGTCCCGCTTCTTAGCTTTGACACACCATTTACACTTCTTGAGCTATGGCAGGAACACACTGTGCACCTTATTCCCATGCTTTCTATAACAGGACATGTTCTGCATTGTCTTGCTTCTGCCTCTGGGGCCAAAAAACTTGATAGCTTTAGCTGCAGCAGGTGATTTGTATGCAAGTTTTTAGGTGAACATCCAGAAGTATGCCTAGCGGGTCCTGTGGTAAAGTTTTAGTTTTATAAGAAACTGTCTTAGCTGTTTTCTAGGGTGGCTGTGGCATCTCACACTTCCAGCAGCGGCACATGAAATACCTGCCATCCAGTCTTCTCACAACCACGTGATGTCTTTGTCAGTCTGACAGTGTGTACATGATGGCTTATTTGGTCTTCCATATTTATTGAGAGTTGCTTATGGTCTGGGATGTGGTCCACTTTGCCCTATGTTCCATGGATGCTTAAGGGATGCTTATTCTGATGCTGTCAAGTTCTATAAAGGTCAGTAAGATTCTGTTCACAGTCATATTCTTGAGTACCTGGTGGTAGTCAGCCATACTTTTCTGGATGGTATGTTGTGGTGGTATGTCTGGAGGGTGGTGTTGGAATCACCAGCTACAATCTCTTCAGCTCTTTAAGTTTCACTTACAAGCTTTACATTTCTGTGATTTGGTACAAACACACTTGGGATTATTTTTTCCCCTGGATTGACCCATTTATCATTATGTAAGGTTCCTGTGTGTTGCTGTTGCTTTTGTCCCAAAGTCTGTCTTAGTTTCTCTTTCTCTGGCTTGTGTCCCTCTCAGCCCCCACACCCTTTTCTTAAGACAGAGCCCAGGGCCTATACACACTGGCATGTACTCAGCCCCTCTCTGTTTAAATTTACCGATATGATTATATGAGACGTGAATGTCTAGTGGACTGACTGCATTCAGCATGTGATTTTCCCACTGACAATCTTTCAATTGGTGGCTGCAGACTATTCCCATTACATATAATTACAGATGTGTCAGGGCTTTCGTCTGCCCTCTAGTTCCTGTTTTCTGTTGTGTTGTTTGTTTTCTTTTCTCCTGCCATTGAATATTTTTTTTTTTTAGAATGCAGTTTTGATTGGCCTATAGTGTCTTTGATTGTCTCTCCTTAGACTGCCTTTTTGATGTGTGCTCTGAGGTGTTACATCATATGACCTGCCTTGCTTTTTGGTGCTGCAGGTTCAGCCAAGGCTTTCTACCACAGCCCCATGCCGTATCACACTCTACTCAGACTCCATGCTGGGCCTTTCCTTCCACTTCCAGTACAGATCTCTGAACTTGCAGAGCCTCGCCAGGCAAGATTTGGAGTTTTTGTTCAGAGATAATTTGGAACAGAAAAGTGTCGTAGTTATCCATTTTTCACCCTCTCCCTTGCTCTTTCCTGCTGATACTCTGGGGCTCCGTTTATTGTTTCTCTTCTGTTCCGAGAGCTTCATTTAGCTGTGCCTCTAAAGGTCAACCAGCAACAAATTTGTCAACATCCTTTATCTGGGAGTGAAAATTTTGGAAATTGTGCCTGGAAGAAGTGCCAGAAGCAGAATACAAGTAGCCAAAGTGGTAGGTTTTGTCCTCTGGCTTTGTGTGCCATTATGACTATTATGAATCCATTTTGATTTTGACAGTTTTTGTGTCATCTCAATGTTGGCATCTGTTAGCTGTCCTCCTGTTCATGCTGAGAATTTTTCTTCATCAGCTCCTGGTACGCTCTTTGGGTAGTTTTAAATGAAACTTCTGAAACCCTAGGTCTGCTTTAGACATTGTGTCTCCTCAGGCTTTGTCTGACTCTGCCCTGAAGGGGAAGGGAGAGCTCTGACTGCCCAGGGTGGGTGGAAGTCTAGTACCAATGCCTGGCTTTTCTGAACCCTCAGATGGGGTAGAGACTGCTCTTTACTCCTGGTTCAGGAGGACTTTTGGCTCCCCACTAGAGCTGCAGATGCCAGCCTGCCTGGAATAGGAAAGTTGTCTTGGTTATTCTCACACTGTCCCTTTAACACCATGAGGAGCTGTGTGGCCTTATTACTTCTGGGCTTGGGCAGATCCCCTTCATCCTCCGCCTTCACCAACATCACTGTACCTGGAACAGCTATGTGATGCTGTAGCCAGTTCTCAGGTGTATGTCCAGGCTGAACACAGTGCGGGTGATAGCTGGAGCCTTGTTATGTCTATAGTTTTCATTGGAACCTTTGGTTTTTATCTTGCCCTTAACAATAACTAGAATTAAGGAGACAGTCATCTCAAGAAAAGGCAGCACATGGACAACACAATTCTCTAAAATAGCCAAAAAATAGATGAATAATGACTATATCTAAGGAGTTAAATATTATATAAAAGATATGTATAGGAGCACACATCTGTACTCCCAGTACTCAGGCAGGAGCCTAAGGCTCCAGCCAAAGGCAGGATCATCACATATTTAAAGCCATAGTAAGCCCCTGTCACAACATTTACAAAAGCCTGAGGATGTAGCTCAGTGTTATAGAGCCTCTGTGGCATGCACAAAGCTTTAAATTCAATCCCCAAGAGCCCTCCCCTCAAAAGAAGTTACATCCAAAGAAACAGCTTTTAAACTAACAAATTTTAGCCAGTAATCCTTTACTACTTTTGTTTAACAGGCAGAACATTTCATTACCACATCTCTGGTAGGTAGAGTTACACCAGAAGCCACCAGTGCTACCGATGGTTCTTTGTATCTTCAACAATGTGTAGTTGCTGAACAGTTGATGTCATTAGCATTGTACTCAGAAGTGTCTCTGCTAATGCTCACGATAAGACTCCCTGCCATGCATGCATGTGCACATATAATGAAAATAAGCAGTAAAGGCCGGGCAGTAGTGGTGCATACTTTTAATCCCTACTTGGGAGGCAGAGGCAGGTGGATTTCTGAGTTAGAGGCCAGCCTGGTCTACAGAGTGAGTTCCAGGACAGCCAGGGCTACACAGAGAAACCCTGTCTTGAAAAAAAAAAAAAAGAGAGAAAGAAAAAAGAAAAGAAGCAATAAAGACTGCAGATGAGTCTCAGTTGATAGTGTTTGCCTAGCATGCATGATCTCCAGCACCAAATAAAGCTAGTCGTGGTGCTGGACATTGGCACCCTGGAGCTGGTGGCAGAAGGATCAGAAGTTCAAGCTCATCCTTGGCTACATAGTGAGTTTAGTAAGACATGACTAACACTTTTGTTTTGTTTTGCTACACAGAGTTCTATTCATTATTCCAACCCCACAAGTACAGACAGACGGCAATCTACCAAGAGCACCATTGTCTCTTAGTGAAATTACTGAGCAACTCCATCTTTCTCGACAATAAGTTCTTACAGGTGGTTTCACTGACCCAATAACCTGATTTCATTTTCATTTTTTGAGATAAGGTCTTGCTTTTGTAGCCCAGGCTGGCCCTAAACAGAGAAGTGGTCAGAAGCAAAGTAGAGGAAATAGTTATTCTTGGAGCAGAGTAACTATTACTCCATGCTTGCAACATTTTCAGATCTCTTAACAGTATTTCCTCAAAGACTGTGGACAAGGTTTAAGTCCCTGAGGAAATCTATTCTATAATATTGAAGAGTAATGTTTGTTTGTTTGAGACAGGGTTTCTCTGTGTATCCCTGGCTGTATGGAAACTTGCTTTGTAGACTAAGTTTGAGGCTGGCCTCAAACTTAGAAATCGGCCTGCTTCTGCCTCTGAGTGCTGGGACTAAAAGTATGTGCCACCACTGCCTGGCTGGTTATTTTTACTTAAGAATCTATCCATCCATGGGCAAAAAATAATTGTGATTTGCTTGCCAGTAGAGTACAAAAGAAAGCATTCTAGACCATGGAGAGTGAAGCATCTACATTCTGCCAGAAGAACACTCCTAAGAGTGAAAAGTAGGCACCTGGATGAACGTCCTGGGCAATTCCATTAATGGCATAGCTCATAGGTTTTCAAAAAAAAAGAATACTTTTAGATCTGGCAGAATGGGACTGTTATAAGCTAACTGGCAGGACTAGATCAGGATGCACCTTTAGCATGTCTGAAGTCTCAGGGCTGGAAGGATGATTCAGTGGTTAAGTGCACTGGCTGCTCTTGCAGAGAACCTGGGTTCAATTCCTACCTTCCACATGGTGACTCACAACCATCTATAACTCCAGTCCCTGGGGATATGATGGCCTTTTCTGGCCTCTTGCAGACACCAGGCACACATGTGATGTACATTCTTACATACAAATAGACAGCACTTACACACTTAAAATAGTAAAATTCAAAATCTTTCTGAAGGCCGGGCAGTGGTGGTGCATGCCTTCAATCCCAGCACTTGGGAGGCAGAGGCAGGTGGATTTCTGAGTTCAAGGCCAGCCTGGTCTACAGAGTGAGTTCCAGGACAGCCAGGGCTACACAGAGAAACCCTGTCTCAAAATAAACAAACAACAACAAAGTCTTTATTGGATTCAACTGTAGAAAGAGAACTGCTTTAAATAGGGAGTTGATGTGCATCCTTTCTTTTTATGTATGTTTTTATTTTATTATTATTACTATATGCATCTTATGTAAACATGTGAAAAGACTGACCACATCCTTTTCCAGGTCTTTGACAGTGCAGTTCTATTTGCCAGATAGTACAATCATTTAATGGCTCATGTTGAGGCTACCTCTAGTAGAACTATTATTATAACACTTTCTGGCCATTTTTTTCCTAGCTGTGTTTAATAAGCAGAGGACTCATTTAGAATTCTCCCTACATGGCCACTTGATACTACAGGCTTGCGTATTTCCTGTTGTCCACAAATGAGTGCCCTCGAGCACTTAGCTCCTCTGGTTGTCTCTTACCTTACACTGATACATGATTATGACAACTTCAAATACCCTTGTTGACACAACATAGTCCTGGACAGCCCCACAATTCTCATACAATGGAGATAAGTGATGAAGGAGGCCCAGTGTGCACTGCCAGAGAGGACTTAGCAGGGCTGTCAGTCTGAAGGCCTACAAAGTTGACCACAGCAGTAGCCTGTGTGAATCCTAGAGTTCCTATGGCAATGGGAAGTGGAGACAGAATTCCCAGAAGTTTGCTGCAGCTAGCTAAAGGCAGCAGGAAACAATACAAAATAAAATAAATTTATTATTTAAATTTAATTAAAATAAAAATAAATAATATGCCTCACACAGGATGGAAGGCAAAGAGTGACATCAGAGATTCTCCTCTGATCCCCACTTGTCTCATGGCCTGTGTGTACCTACACTCCACATGTATGCGTACACATAAACACACTGATAATGATGGCCTCCAAGCCCCAAGTCTCATTTTTCTGCTTTAACCCATAGGAAAACCATGGATCTTGTCCTAAAAGGGAAAGAAAGGTTCCTGAAATAAAAGAAATGCCTGCTTTGTCTCCACCATGTATGCAGAGCTGGGCAAGAAATGGCATGGCCCATAGTTTTACAAGAAGAGTCCTGGATGGGTTCTTGCCCTCTCCCAAAGCTCAGGGGTTAGAGGGGACTGTCTGAGTCAGTGGTGAGAGTTGCTCTTCTGGGTCACCATTCTTCTAAGCTTTTTTGGATCCTGTACATGAAAGAGTCCTCTGGGAACTGCCAAAGCAGCAAGTTTCACACTGGTGTTTCTGATGCACACCAGTGGGAACTTGTGCTATAATACTTTCAGTGAATATAGAACCCGTGTTGTATGGGGATGTAGGAGGGCGGTTGGTCTAATCAGGAGTAGTAAATGAACACAAAGCTCCTGAGAACCAATAGTCAGGGCAGGGTGGTGTGGAGCAGTGCAGGGATGCAGATGTAGGATGGGGGAAACAGTAGATGCTTTGAGGGCACCTGAGAGGGAAGCCAGAGTTCCTGAAGGAAGAGACTTCAAGATGGAGAATGGGGGAAGCATGCAAGTAGAGGAGAGAATGGTTTTCAGGCAGATGGGACCCCATGTGTTTCCAGAACTGAGAGGTGGGTATGACTGCCAAAAGCCTGGTGGGGGGACACCCCAGAGCTCAAGCCAGGCAGGAATTGCAGAGTGTGGGTGCTGTGGGGAGTGGGGGAACACTCCAGAGCTCAAGCCAGGCAGGAACTGCAGAGTGTGGGTGCTATGAGGGAGTGGGGGGACACCCCAGAGCTCAAGCCAGGTAGGAACTACAGAGTGTGGGTGCTATGGGGAGTGGGGAACCAGGAGCCTGGGGAAGGAAGACGTTCCCAAGCTGACACTGAAGTTTGAATTTGGAGACAGTACAGGGTTGTGGGCCACATTAAAGTGCAGTGAGCTGATCAGAGCTGGATATGGCATGCTTATTTTAACCTATTCCTAATGGTTACATCACGGCCATTAGCCCCATATCAAATGCACAATGACTGGGAAGCTCCACCTCTCTTTCCCACCCATCTCTCCCACCTAGTTACCACTGAAAGAACTGTTCCCCCTTCTGCTTGCCTCGTTTGCTTCTCCCCTCTCATTTTCCCTCCCCTCTCTATTGATTACATTTATTTGTTTGTTTCGGGGGGGGGTGGTGGTACATGCATGCTATGGCACACATGCAGGTCAGAAGACAACATCCAGTAGTTGTTTCTGTCCTACCATGTGAATCCAGGGGTTCAAACTCAATTTGTCACACTTGGAAGCAAGTCCGTAAACCTGCTGAGCCATCTCCTCAGACCTCTTTTGAACAGCTTTCCCCTAGAGGTTCCCTCCCTGATTATTACCCAGGCATCCAACTGTAGCTCATGGGCAAGCCATATCCAAGCCAGCCTTTCTTGATTGGGCTCCTAGTGCAAACAAGTGCTGCTTCTCTGTTCTTCATTCCTGTGGGAGGGAAACCACCAGAGCCAGGCTGAGATGTGGCAGTGAGGTCAGGGAACTTGCATCAGACAGCCCATCATCAAGCACCAGACAATGGTACGGATGTGGCAGGTGAACCTCCACTCCCCTTCCTAGGGCCTTGGCAGACATTACTAATCAATTGCATCACTTTCGCAGTGAGTCAATCCAGAGCTGCAGACAACCACAAAAGTTGGCTTGCCATTCTTGACCCAGACACTATCCAGATGTCGGAGTCACTGACTCAGAAGGCAAGGTAAAGGGTAGCGGTCAGAACACATGCATGGGTTTCAAAATGGTAAGGTAAAGGACAGGATAAGGCATGGCCAAGCTAGCAAGGGAAGTGGTGACTCACACTCATCAGGACTTAAGTTTTCAGAGGGCTTTCTCTAAATACCCTCCTCACTCTTGAGGTTGAATGACTTACTTCCATACTACAGATGAGACAGAGAAGTGCCAGAGGAAAGGGGGGTGCACCTGGTGTCACACTGTATTCTGATCCAGGCGGCACACACTTTCTCTGAGCCTTAGCACAGGCAGCTCAAGACCCAGAGTCAGCTTCTCCTCTAACAGGTCACCCAGAGCTGAAACTCAAGAGGAGGTGGGAGGCAGAGCCCACCTGTGGCCTGCTGCTAGTGATCTAACCCCTGACTGGGCACAAGCTCAGGGAACATTTGCTGACAGGAGACACTCTGGGGCACACAAATATGACTACTTCAATGAAGTCTAAGCTACCAAGTGCTACAGAGCTGCAGGGGTAACTCACTGGGGCATGTCTTTGGATTATAACTGGTTTGTGTGTTCTCTCCCTCTCCCTCCCCCTGTCCCCTTCCCCCTTCCCCCAGTTGTCTATCCTAAGACAAAGAATTTCCAGTGCCTTGTAGTTCTGCCACCCAGTGGCCATGGGCTAAATAAAGCCTCTGCTAATGTGAGCAACAACAACTGTGGTGGTTTGTATATGCTTGGCCCAGGGAATGGCACTATTAGAAGGTGTGAACCTGTTGAAAGAGGTGTGTCACTGTGGGTGTGGGCTATGAGACCCTCATCCTAGCTGCCTGGAAGCCAGTATTCTGCTAGCAACCTTCAGATGAAGATGTAGAACTCTCAGCTCCTCCTGCACCAAGCCTGCCTGGATGCTGCCATGCTCCTGCCTTGATGATAATGGATTGAACCTCTGAACCTGTAAGCCAGCCCCAATTAAATATTGTTCTTATAAGAGTTGCCTTGGTCATGGTGTCTGTTCACAGCAGTAAAATTCAAAGACAACAGCAAAATCTCCCCTTTCCCAAGTTATTTCTGAAGTTATTTGGTTATGATGATCAGAAAAGCAACTAGCATAGGATGCACATTGAGTCCTTCCACCATGGCTTGGGGTTAGGCTCTCGCTCATGCTCTGAGCCACGTGAGAGTTCTCTGGCCTACACTGGCCTTCATTTCTATTGCTTGCAAGGAAAGGACCCAAGATTGTCACCAGCACACTGACTGTGGGGAAGTATAGGTCAGAATCTATTTGGCTTCTAGCTTCTGAGCCTTTCCTTTCCACCCCAGGGCCCAAGCAGAAAGCCAAGAACCTTAGAGGTAGGAAAGAGCCTCAGGAAATGTAAGGGCGGGAAGTAGCTGCTCTTTCAAGACACCTACTGGGAGCCCCTCTTCCTTGCTCTCCTTGTATGCCAGTGTCTTTCCTCCTTGGGGGAGCCTCACATCACAGGCAGGGCCATGTGGCTTCCAGGAGTAGAGGCTCCCCACAAAAGGTTGAGCTGCCCCGTGGTAGGATGCGGAGTGTGTTCTGTAGTCATCTGCTCATTAGTGGTCTCTAGATTCAATTCTGCATCACAAAGGGGACAGAGACTCATAGGTAGCCAGCTGATTGTCATCCTCACACACACATGGGTATGGAGGAATGGCCCAGGGAGCAAGACCCTAGTCTTGGGAGCTTGAGCCCACATTTGCCCACCTTGCTGGCTCTGCGATTGCTCCGCACTCCTGCCCAGAAGCCCTTTGAAGAGTTGAGCAGCAGCATTCTTGGAGTCATTAGCTAAGGAAATTGGTCTTGATCTGTAACCATGAAGAATAGCAGCTGCCACCTAGTGTCTGAGCAGTGTCAAGACTTATGTGGTTGGAACCAGGGCAGTTGGCTAGGACTGGCTCCCTAAGGGTTGGACACAAGAGGAGCTGAAGGATTATGGGAGATAGATGAGTTCCCCAGTCCTGATTCAGAAGGTCATTCTTTGTGGACAGAAATGCTGGCTATTCAAGAGAAACTCAATGTTTTAAATATTGTTAATTCTCTCTCTCTTTTAACACCAAATGATATAGCTCAGTGGTAGGGTACTTGCCCAGCATCCCCAAGGCTCTGGGTTCCATCCAGCATACTAGAAAACAAACAAACACATCTAAACATGCCAGGCAGCCTTTGCTCTTGATTTAAAATCCCTTTAAAGCCATGGAAGTTTTTCAGTTGCCTCTGGCCTTTTCTAATGTCTAGTTTGCCAGTCTAAGGCTCTGGCCAGCCCAGCAACTTCATGTGGAAGCTAACCTTCACTTCTTGCCTCCTGTGCTGTGTTTTTGCTGAGGACCCATCTCCTTCTTTCCTGTACCTACACACCTTACCCTGGCTACACACCAAGATCTAAAGCCTGGAGGACTTAACATCTGTTCCCAGCTCCCCACCCCCCTGCTTCATTCCCTGGTCATCTGTTGATGCCCTTCCCGCAGCCACCTCAGCTCCTACTGGAGTGGGGCTTAGCTGTCCCTTGCCTTGAGACTGCATCCAGCCGGCCTCCTAGGTGCAATGGCACTCAAGGTGCTAAGCTCAAGTGGAACCCCAAGCTTTTTGGATCCCTTAGTGCCCTGGATGTGCTTTAGACAGTTTTGCTCTACTGTGATCTCTGGTTAGTTCCCCTCCTCCAAGCCTAGCCCCCACACTCACTCTGCTCACAGTATAAACAGAAACGCTGGCCACATGTGTCTACAGCATCTCCAGACCTGTGTCCAGATGTTGTCTCCACCATCTCCAAGGATAGGTTCCCTGCTCTGTTCTAGTCTGTGTCCATACCTACCATTTGCCAGAGGCCAGGGCTGGGATACAGCAAAAAGTGATCAGTGCTTGCTGAGCATGAAAACTGCCCTGGGTTCCAATCCCTAGCACCATAAAGCAAACAAACAAATCTGGGAGCCAGGACACTCTTCCATCTTTCTTTGATTTCATGTAAAAACCCAACTGCCTCCTGGACTAGAAGGTTCTAAATGCAGCCTGAGTCACCTCTGGCTTCCTCTGTCCCTGCCCCACAGGCCCCCTGGCTCCTGGCTCCACTCTCCTGCCACTCCCTCAGGGGCTTGCTGCTCTTTCTCCATCACCTCCTGTAGCCATTCTCAAGGTCTTTAAAGGAACATTCCCGGTCATTCGGTTTAGAACTCTGGTGGTTGCTGGGCATGGTGGTGCACATCTTTAATCCAAGTAGAAACAGAGGCAGGTGGACCTCTATTAATTAGAGACCAGCCTGGTCTACAGAGTAAGTTCACCAGGGGTACACAGAGAAACTCTGACTTGGAAAAACCAAACCAAACCAAACAAACAAACAACTGTGGTGGTGGGGATACTTGCCTCGTGTGGGAAATGCACATGTGACGTAGCCAATGGCGCCTAAGACAGTTAAAGGGGCAGCATGCTTAGACACCCAAGGCAAGCAAAGGGGTATTTCCCGCTGATTGCCCAACTCATCACAATTAAGCTGTTTCCAGGGAAATGAGCCGGAACCACGGGGAGGGGTGGGGTTAGCACAAATGCCAGCGTGCCCTCTGCCTCCTCCCACCATTAGCTCAAATGTCATGAATGATCTGGAAGTAGACTCAGACCACAAGTTATGCCCTGGACACAGACACCGAGAGCTCTGCTGGCCTGTGGGTCCTCTGGGGGAACCTGTCGGGGACTCGAGTGAACATAGGAAGGTGTATGCACCACCGTGTTTGGAGTCGCCTCTGAGCTCAGTTCTCTCATTCACAGAAGGGAGGAGAATCGTGTGGGGCTAGCACATGGGTGCAAAGTCCCAGGGTTTTCCAGGAAGCCTGACTTGCATTCATTTCTAGAGTCTTTGCTGAAACAGAGGTAGAGTCCAACCCAGAAATCCACACCCCCTACCTTCCCAGCTGTGCATTTTCCAGATGAACCTGCAGAGGGCTCTGTTCCTGTAGCTTGGGACAGTCTACCATATCAGGCTGTCTGTCATATGCTACCTTTGAGCAGGTTCAGACTAGTGTTTGTAGATGAAGGGAATCCCTCCATACACAAAGGTAACCTCTGCCTATCCTGGGACCTGACCCCACAGTGTGTAGCCCAACAGCCAGGGCATTTGCTAGCCTAGAATCCCTCCTCACGGGGCTGTATGAGCTCACAGACAGGGGTAGCACATGAGCGCAGTAGGGTAGCCAGGAGCTCAGGGCTAGTCTTCTGCATACTCAGGCTGGCATCCTGGTATCTCCAGAAGGAAGGTGGGGAGTTACAAGATGCATCAGTGGGACCCCTACCCTCTGGCTACCTGGTCCTTCCTGGAGGATACCTGTGTCCCAGCTCCCTTCCACAGGCAGCTGCTTTCCCTGGCCACCTGTTTCCCAGAGTCAGGCATCCTCAGTGACACTTCCTGTCTCTGGCCTTGGCTGTGCCACCTGTGAACTAAGGGGGCCATAAAAACTTGCCCTCCTATCCATGGCCTGAGGTCAGGAACAGGGCGAGTTCCCATGATGTCGGTCAGAAACCATCTGTTGACTTGGTTCACTGGCATCCTGGCATCTCTGGTCCACGGTGGCACTGCCTTTCCAGGAATGGTGTGAAGCCGTACTGACAGTCTCCTTGGGACTGGCAGAGCAAGTCATGTCCAAGAAAGGAGTGGATGCCAAGCCATGGGATTCCTGCGTGGGTGCCTGGAGCAACCACAGTTAAATATCACTGTGACTTGTCAACAGATACACAGGTAGAGATGGTTTCCCTCTACTCTTCACCCTGAGTCCAATATGTAGAGCAGGAAGATAGGTGTGAATGTGGCAGGTCACTCACTGGGAACACTAGGCAGCTGGGCTCACAGGTCTGCCCACTACCAGGACAGATTCACTTGGGTTCTATGTGAGTACCCACAAATCCCCGCTTCACGGGTACAGAGGTGCACACCAGTAGCTCCAGCTACTGAGAAGGCCACAGCAGGATTTCTTTTAGGTCAGGAGTCGGAGACTAACCTGAGCAACACAGCAAGAACCTCTCAAAGCAAGCGATGCCCTTCACTGAAAGACTCAAGGCCTTCTGGGATGAGCTCTGTGGCTCAGCTCAGAGGGTTGCAGCAACACAGCCCCTCCCTCTTGTCTCACAGGTCACCAGTGTGCTCTGGGCTTTGCACCATGGCAACCTCAACAGTCAGGTGCCCTGAGCGAAAGGAATCAAGTCCAGCCGGGCAGTGGTGGCGCACGCCTTTAATCCCAGCACTTGGGAGGCAGAGGCAGGTGGATT
>NW_022196896.1:64108513-64117864 GCF_008632895.1 Mastomys coucha | reverse complement strand
TCTCGCCCTGCCCTTCAGTGGGGTGGTGGCATCCAGGCCAGAGTGGCCTTGTTTCATCTTTGCACACTGGTGACCACACCTACATCACCTAGATCACTCCTGTCTCACCTCCCCTTGCAAATGTCCACTGCTATACACCCCAGGGCTGAGTGCAATCACACCAGTGTCTTTTTATTGGTTCTTTCATGGCCAATCTGGATGCCTTGAACTGCCAACTAGCTCCCCGGCCTCTCAGTGGAGTGAGAATACCAGCTCAGGTACTTCTTGATCTTACCACAACTTGGTCCCTTGGCTTTGGGCTCAGGCTGCTTCATTCAGACAAACCTACTGCCTCTCTGCTGGCTGTGCCAGGGAGACACAGGTTCAGGGAGGCTCACTGGCCTGCGAATCTGGGCAGTCAGCTCGGGCCTGAGATACATGGCAGCAGCTGCCCATCTGAGGCCCCATCAAATCCTCCACAGCATAGCAGGATAGGCTCTGGCCTACAGTTTGGTATTGAGGTGGAAGAAGTGGGGTGCCGCATAGGTCGTGACGGGCGGCATGTGCCAGGCAGATGAAGCTGGACCCAGTCTGTTGCGGAGGACAGCATCATAGGGCGTGGGAGGGAAATGCATCAGGCTAGCAGCCATAGGCGAGGGGCCTGTTGTAGCCAGGAGGTGGGCTGGGAAAGCGGGAATGACCAGGGGGCTAAAGGGGAGTGAGGCCTGGCCCTTCAGAGGGTCTGCGCTACTGGTGAAGTTTAGAGGACACCGCAGCATGGTGCCCCTGTAGGCCTCGGGAGGATTGGGCCCCAGGGTTGGGCCTAGTAGACAGGATACAGCCAAGCCAGGGGCTGCAGGCTTGCCCCCACACTCCTTGGCATCCACCTCCTTCAGAAAGGGAGACACTGCCCTCAGTTTCTTGCCACCATGAGCAAAGCCCTCTTCTTCCAAGCCACGCTTACTGCCAAGACCTGGGCTACTGGGATGAGGGGGTGGGGCTCCAGGACTCTCGGCAGGGACCTTGGCCATGGGGGACACCCAGCAGGCTTTGGGCTTGGGGTAGAAGCTTCTTTTTCTTGTGCTGCCTTTATGGAATGCAGAGGGGCGGTTGGCATCCCCACCCCATACCAGCTGGGACTCTTTGGTTGTCGGACCTTCCTCTTTACCAGGTGGTCCCAACGGCACCCTGTCTTTAAGGCCAGAGAAGAAGTCCCTGGGGTGCTGGCTGACAGGCTTCAGCACCTCGGTGGGGTACGCGCGAAAAGAGCCTGAGAGCGTGGGGGCTGTAGGGCAGGGGCCCACTTGTGCCTCTATCCTGGTGCTCCCACCGGGGGCCTGCAATCCATCCTGGGGGGTTAGCTGGTGTTCAGCGTTCTCAGCCAGCCCTCTTAGGTTCTGGGGTCTTTCTTGAATGTCCTTGTTGGGGGTCTTTGCTCCGTGGCGGCAGCCCTCTTCTTGGCACTGCAAGGCCTCTGCCTTGCTGACCTGGGCCAGGAGTTTCTTTTTGGCCAGTGGTGACATGATGCCATGCGCCCCTTTGCAGTAAAAGCTGGACAGGAGCCGCTTGTAGGCCTCAGGGCAGCCACTAGCACCCATGAGTGGTGGAGAGGGCCCAGATACTGGGCCCAGCTGATCTGTGCTATCCCCTGAGGATCCCTGGCAGGAGAGCTGTATCTGACCAGTGGCATCTGCTTTGGTCTTTCCTGGCATGGTCTGGAAGAAGAAGGAGCCTTGTCTCAGGGTTGGGTACAAGATTATGCATCTACCCTGGAGGCCTGGAGGCAGAAAGCCCTCAGGGAGCAGCAGCAGCGCCTCTTAGCCCTCAAAAGGTCAAATGTTTCCCAAGGTGCCCTATTCTGAGCAGGTGAAGCCTACCACCCCGCAAACGGAGCATAGGGTCCTGTGAGCAGGTGTCAGCTGATCTTCAGAGAACCCCAAAGTTCATCAGCTCCTGCCCTGGCAAGGAGGTTCCTGGTGTCCCCAGCAGGAGTTAGCAGCCATGGCCAGAGCAGGCTGTAAAAGCAATCCCACCATGCCCAGCATACCTGGTCCACCTGCCTCTCCTCTGAGTCCTTGGCCTTCTTTAGCTTCTCAGTGGTCCCATCGTCTCCCCTCAGCTCCTTGGCCATCTTGTATTGCTTCCTGGGCTTGGTAGGGGGCAGTGGTTTGTCATCCTCCCCCTTCAGATGCCGCACGTATGGGAGAACCAGCCTGGGGAGGAGCCAGTGTGTCCACTAGAATCCTAGCTGCCATTCTTCACAGCTGGCCTCTACCGGGTATCTTCTTAGCCCCTCTGGCTCCTTGCCACTAGAACCCCTGCTGTCTCTAAAGCTTTCTGCTCCTTCCTGCTAGTGCATGCAGCACCTACAGCCCTTCCTTGTCTTGCTGCAGATCCCAACCCTGACAAGGACACAGCTTGTGGCATATATACTCTGCTACTTCTCTGGCACAAATAGCTCATCTGTCTCTATATGACCCCATTCCCAGCACACACCTGCCAAGGTCCTGGAAGGGGGAAAGTCCTAGCTGTACAGAACTCTATGGGCACCCATACCTCTCATAGTGGCGGCGTGTGCATGTGGCCGCACTGGTGCTGCCTGGGCTACCCCCAAGTTCATCATACACGTTCTTCCAGAGGCGTCGGCCTGTTACCTATAAGACACCGGAGAAGATGGGCTCATGAGTACCTTCTGGCCATGGGACCTGCTCAGCTCCAGGTTCCCCTTGCAGGGAGGGGTCAAGAGCTGAATTTGGGGGTTCCTTCTCCGTTGGCAGGATGCTAGAGAAAGCTGTTGGTACCACCAGCTCTCCCTCCCAGGGGCTACCTGACTGCTGGGCAAGTGGAGGGTGGAACAGACGGGGACGGGAGGAAACCTGCTTAGGGATGCAAAGTGCACAGTCCCTCATCCCACAGCGTGCAGGCTGGACCTGGGCATTCTGATCTTCCTCTTGTCTGCAGGCAAGGACAACCCTGCCGACTGTCCTGCTCCCTAACTTCTGCTGGGGGAGATATGGCTGAGGCTGGAGCACAGCAAGGGACTTGAGAGAGTCCTTCCTTACCAGCTCATAGGCCCCCAGCTTCTCCACTGCCTTGTAGATCTTCCACAGGTTAACTGAAGGGAAGAGGCAAGGCAGATGGTCAGGCTCTGTGACCCCACACTCCCAGGCAGGACCACCGTTATGGATGGGGCAGACTGGCCCGATGGCCAGGAGGATGGGAACCCAACTCCACCCCTTGCCTTCAGGAGGGCACTGTCCTCACAGGCAACCCCTACAGGTTGGCAGCATACAGGGTCACCTGGAGCAGAGGTGCCTTGCCTGTTGTCTTGCCATCCCCTGGCTGGCCCCCTACACTTACTCCCCCCCAAACCCCTTCCCCCTGGGACGCACTCTGCTTGAAGCCGAGATGGGGCACCCTCTCGATGGGCGTGTGTCGCTCCTTCATGAACTTGTAGAGGCTGACCAGGAAGGCCTGTTCCTCCTCCTGCTCCCCACCTGCCTCGGGGGAGTCCTGGGGAGAGAGCAGGAGGCATGGATGGGCAGGCCCCACTGATGGGCAGCTGAACACTGGGAAACTGCTGCTGTGCCAAGGAATGAATGCCTAGGTCCCAACGGTGGGCTCTCTGGGAATACCTAGCCTCCTGTCCTGGGTTGCACTTAGTACCCAGGTTGATGTCAACAGCTAGAATCCAGACCTCCAGAGTCCTGGCAGCCCAAGGCCTGGAAGTGGCCACAGGGGCAGCCCTCAGTTGTCTAGGCCAGGGCCCCTTTTATATCTTGCTTTGATCTGTTTTATCCAACTCCGTTCCTAGAGGGCAGGGTCAGTGTCTCTAAACCATTTGGTAAAAGCCAAATGCACACCAGGCAGTGGGGGCACACACCTTTAATCCCAGCACTCAGGAGAAGCAGGCACAACTCTATGAGTTTGAGGCCTGCCTGGCCTATAGAGCGAGTTCCAGGACAGTAGGGGCTACACAGAGATGCCCTGTTCCCCACCCCCCAAAAAAAAAACACAAAAAAAGTACTAAATACACAAAGACACACAGTGTTTCCTGGTACCAGGGGGCCTGCGGCCTGCAGCTTCCAGCTATCAGCTTGACCAACAGGTGGAGATATCTCTTAGCCCCTCAGACTTACGTTTGTCCATTTTGTGACTGAGTCCAGGTTGTTAGATCAGGGTTCTGCTACAAACGCTGGGTGAGGTCCTGCCTTGCCTAGCACCCATATCCTGCACCTTCCAATGTGAGGCCCTAGGCAGCTCTGCAGCATGAGGCAGATGCTTGTCTCCCGCTCAGAGCTTGGGGTGTCTCAGGTCCCCTGGAGGCTGAGCCCAGCAGGGAAGAGGTCCCAGGATTTGTCCAACTCACCTGGAGCTGGATGGGGCTCTGGCTCCTCCTCTGCTCATCTTCGGGCTTGGGGGATACAGGGAGCTCCAGGAGGTCACCTTCCTCTGACTGCTCTGTTTTCCCTTTGGCCGGAGGTGCTGCTGGGAAAGGGGAGCAGAAGAGGGGAGGCAGGTGAGCTGTGGGGAGGGGGAACTGTGGGGAGGGGGCTGAGGGGTGGTCCTTCATGTCAGCCAGGGAAGGGGGTAGCGCTCATATTCCTTCCAGAGTGCTCTCTGCGGGTCAGCGCCACATTCTAAGCAATGCACACTGTGCTCGACAGACAGAAACACTCACACGCACACGTGCACGCACATACCCTGGCCCAGCAGCCACCCTCTATTCTTTCCTCCATTCTAGCCACACCCCTACATCTCTGCAGGAAACTCTCACCTCTTCATTATCTCCCAGGATCAAGTCAGAGGAGTCTGGGTAGGGTGTGTTGGGGACACTCTCTCTCAAACCTGCCCATGTTCAGGCAGAAAGCATTGTAGTAGCTCTGTTATCAAGGCTTCGTCTATGAATCCCCACACTGCTCTTAGGCCCTCAATAACAAGGTCTCTTGATGGCCATTCAAAGCAGCTGTAATCCCTCCCACTCCTTGGCCAACCCCACTTAACTCCAGCACTCCTATCCTTCCCTGTCCTGTCCATCATGACTGAACTGCAACTGCCCACACCTGAGTGTCCTCCAGCCCCTGGTCAAGACAGGTGACAGATAGAGGAGATATTAGAAACACAACTAAGCTGAGGGCAGATTTAGGGTACTGAGCTAGGACTAAAGGTAACAGTGCAACTAAGCAACTAAGTTGAGGGGAGATTCAGAGATGTGAAGCTGGGAGTGAAAAGAAGGGCACACTAGCTGAGAAAGGTTTAGGAGAGCCCAGCCATTGAGCTAAAGCATATCAAAAATAAGCTAATGTATGTGTGTCTCCTGGATGGGCGCTGGTAGCGCCATCCACTGCAAGCTTAGAGCAGGGTAGTAGAAACTACGCTACATGATACCATGTCCAATTTAAGGGTTGGCTGTCCTAGAACGCACTCTGTAGGCCTGGTCAACAGCTGGAATCCAGAGCTCCAGAGTCCTGACTGCCCAAGGCCTGGAAATGGCCACAGAGGCAGTCCTCTGTCCTCCAGGCCAGGACCGCTTGCTTGGATCTGTTTATCCAACTCAGTTCCAGGAAGGCAGAGCCATCACACCCTGTCTGATGACTTTCCCTTTTCTTTTGTTAATCTGGTACAACAGGAACCAACTCTTGCTTTGGTCCAGCTCAGAGAACCTTTGCTGAAGGAAGCTGGAAAATTTTCCTTGTCAGTAAGGGCAAAAGAATCTCCCATTTTCCTATCAGCACAGGCACACACCTTTAATCCAGTACCTCAGAGGCAGAGGCAGGTGGATCTCCCAGTCCTAAGGACAGCTAGGGAGGGGTACACAGAGAAACCATGTCTCGATAAACAAAGGAGGAGGAAGAAGAGGAAAAGGAGAAGGAAGAAGAAAAGAACCTTTTTGAGAACCATGTGGCCCAGAGGACCCAGTGTTCGGATGCTCAGCTCCTGAAAGGCTCTCCCTTTGACAGTTCACCCAAGTGCACCCATCCATGCCTGTGTTTGCTCACATTGTACCGGCCCCCGACTCTGGGACTGTGACTTTGCGGGTACTTTCTCTCATTTAGTCCCAGGAGGGTGTCCCTTTAAAGAGGGAAAAGCTGAAGCCAGACAGATCAAGGGGCTCAGCATCTCCCTAGGACACCAGAACTCAAGACAAAGCTGGTGTGACCACGGGTTTAATGACTTGCTGGGCTTATTGTCACCACTGGAGAAGTCCTCATAATATGGCCAAATATCCTCACAGGGATGCTCATCCTAATGCTTGCCAGTGTGTATAGTGACTTGGATACCCTCATAGAGAGCTATTGACATCCAGGTCATGGTCAGTCTCCAGAAACCCCAGGGACTAACAAGTGTCTTCTCTTTTCTGCCACATCCTCTGAAACTCCATGCCTCCATCTTTACTCTTTTTTTGTTTTGTTTTGTTTTGTTTTTGTTTTATCGAGACAGGGTTTCTCTGCATAGCCCGGTTGTCCTGGAACTCACTCGGTAGACCAGGCTGGCCTCGAACTCAGAAATCTGCCTGCCTCTGCCTCCCAAGTGCGGGGATTAAAGGCATGTGCCACCACTGCCCAGCCTCCATCTTTACTTCTGTGACAGGGGAGAAAAGGTCCTGGGGGTTCTTTGCCACCTTTGGGTGACTTTCAAGTTGGACAACCAGATGTACTTCTTGCTCTAGCCTGAGCCTCTTCACACTCTTGTCTCCATCTCTCTCTCTCTCTCTCTCTCTCTCTCTCTCTCTCTCTCTCTCTCTCTCTCTCTTTTTGGCTTTTTCGAGACAGGGTTTCTCTGTATAGTCCTGGCTGTCCTGGAACTCACTCTGTAGACCAGGCTGGCTTCGAACTCAGAAATCCACCTGTCTCTGCCTCCCAAGTGCTGGGATTAAAGGTGTGCGCCACCACCACCTGGCCATCTCTCTCTTAATATGACATAAAGATCTGGCATGTCACAACCCCTGGATCTCAAAAACTAAGAATGTTGGACCATGACAACCTCACTGGGATTGCTTTAAATCTGATGCTTATGGCCCAAGTGAGGCTTTATCAGAATCTAAGGCTCCCAGGGGTCCCAGTCGGCTGCAGATGGACAGCCACCAGTTTGGCAATCTCTACTGGTGATACCCAGTTCATCCAGGATATGAGCTTACTCAGGGGAAAAAAAATCTCCTGGAGTAGGGTATTCGGGTTACCTGAAAAGGAAGTCACCAATACGCTGTTTGGCCCCAGATAGAAAAGGGGTCATAGCTCCCGCCTTGATCCACAAAGGGAAATACTCTATCACGGTGTCCTGAGTCCCCAAATGAACTTGGTGTCCATTCTCTTCTGGCCATGCTAACACTCTCCCTGTCCCTGGCAGGACCTCCTGGGCTCTGACTTCTGCAGCTTCAGATGAGGAGGCAGGCAGTCTTAACCCCTCATTTCCCCGATCATTTATAGATATGGGTTCCAGGTAAATCATTTGTAGGAAAGGTTCTGCTATGAAGCCCACAACTGTAGACTGAGATTGTGTCCCAGCCGAACTGATACAAGGCCCAGGCGTGGCATCCCAGGCTGGGTCCTACCTACAAGGGGTGAGAAGCTGCTGGTGGCACTGGTGACCCCCGTCTCTCAGGATCAGTCCACCTGTAAGGCAGAAGAAAGCCATCTTCTCTCTATCACTGCTGCGACTATGAACCAAGTCCTCGTGTACCTCAGAGCCTGTGTAAGATCCCTTCCTGGCCAGTCCTGCGTCGTCCTACTTATGAGCGGAGAAGAGGGCCGGAGTCTCAAGAAGACAGGCTCCGCTTTCCACAGTATCGTCCACACATGACTTTTCTATCCATGAAACCTTCACGATAATAGGGGGTTGAAGTCTTCCTGTGGCACATCCAGACTGTCTTCTGGTGTGAGGTGTGAGGCAGGGGTCTACCCATGTTCTCCAGTGGTTCCCAGTGCCGGCCTGGTGACACCCCCATGGTGAATAAAGGGCTGCTTTCCCCACAATCTCACATGTGACAGAAGCATGCCTGGGTTGTCCCTCGACTTTCTAGTCTTGTCCCACTCACTCTGGAGTGCTGCATCCAGGAATGGTTTTAGCTTTTAGAGCTTGACGAAAGAGCTCACCACACAGAGGTCAGGCCTCCCTCCCTTCAACATTCCTCTGCAGATGACATAGGCATGGGTTCTCAGCCTGTGGGTGAGACCCCCTCGTGATCCCCTTCGCAGGGCTCACCTGCCAGATCCCCGGTGTACCAGACATTTATGATATGACTCACAACAGTAGAACATGGCAGTTGTGAAGTAGCAACGAAAATAACTTTATGGTTGGGGGTCACCACAACATGAGGAGCCGTTCGTGTTAAAGGGTTGCAACATTAAGAAAGTTAAAAAAAAAAAAAAAAAACCATTGCTCTAAAGGAATAAACAAAAAACAAAACAGAAAAACAAAAAACAAAAAACAAAAAACAAAACTCAGTGGGATTTTGGTTGAAATGCACTTAAATTGTGAACCAACTTTATCCCTGCTCTGCTCCTTCTGTGCAATGGCAGGTCTTCACTCCACAGCTCCCTGGGCTTCCTCCTCCACACTCCGTACAAGGACCCAGGGAAGCTAAGAGACCCCAGTTTGACAGAGTCCCTGGCTAGACCACAGGCAGGTGGGCACAGGTACAGCAGGAGAGCTGCCCCAGCTCCTTGTGGGTCAATGCCAAGGCTGTGTCAGGGGCAGCTCGGGCCTGTAGATTCTAAGCTATGGCACTAATGGCCGGATTTCAGTCTCCCTTTCCGAGCTTGCCAGTGTTTTCCAGCCATCCCTTACTTCTCTTTCTGCGCTAGCTATGGTGGCTGTGGCTCCACCGAAGCTAATCTGTCCTGGGCTGCCTGGGGCTGAGCATCTCTACAAGCCTTACTGAATCATCCTCCTTTTAACAGACGTCATACCCGAGGCTCAGAGAAGTCAGACAGCCTGCCTCAGGGTCACACAGCTTTCCAGTGGCAAAGCTGAGATTCCAAACTACAAAAGTCTGATGGTGCCAAAAGCCTGAACCCTAAGGTCTAGAGCTTAGGCTAGCGCACTAAGCTCAGAGCATATAAACTTCCCCATGCTGCCTGAGTGGATCTGCGCAGCCCTATCCCTTTGCTAATAAGAATAGGTCAGTGTGTGGGGCTGGTGAGATGGCTCAGCAGGTAAGAGTACTGACTGCTCTTCCGAAGGTCCTGAGTTTGGATCCCAGCAACCACATGGTGGCTCACAACCACCCGTAATGAGATCGGACGCCCTCTTCTGGTGCGTCTGAAGACAGCTACAGTGAATTACGTTTAATTCCCAGCAGCCACATGATACACATGTGGCTCATACACATAAAAAATAAATACACATAAAAATAAATAAATAAATCTTAAA
>NW_022196896.1:64092790-64108440 GCF_008632895.1 Mastomys coucha | reverse complement strand
AAAAAAAAAAAAAAAAAAAGAATAGGTCAGTGTGAACCATGGAGCCAACCAGGCCCTGAATAGGAAGGGTCAGAAGGCCTATGGTGTGAATCAATGTGTCTGGCCTTGGGGTCTCCCAGGGCCACATCACCTTGCAATACAGAGTATCACCTTATAACCTTTAAGGAAGGAAAATGTGTTGGATACTGCTAAGATTCTCTGAAGAAATGGAAACCTGCTGTCTGGGTAGACAAAGGCTCTGTGTGAAAGGGAGAAGATGAAGGTAGTGAGGGTCACCCTGCAGAGGAGTCACAGAGGCAGAGGGATGGCTGTTGGGATATCAAGCTGCCCTGTAAGCCTGCCCCCTGCCCTTCCAGCCAATGAACTGAGATCAGATGAAACTGCTGGACAAAGTGGGCTGGGGGTGGGGGAGGCAGGGCTATAGTACCACGCCGGGGTGCTATCTTTGCTTGTTTGTTAGTTGTTTGCCTGGGACAGGGTCTCTCTATGTAGCCCAGGCTGTCCTTGAACATATGATTCCCTAGTGTTGGGACTGGAGGCGTGCAGCTTTAATCACCTCCAACACTGTTTCTGTCACTCTCTCCCCTTATCCGTGAGATGGGTATGCTAGGCTCAATAGCCAGTGTTCTAAGCAGAAGAAAGCAAGAAATGATGCCTCGTCCTACAAATCACCTTGCTGGGGGCTGGAGAGATAGCTCAGTGGTTAAAGAGCACTGGCTGCTCTTCCAGAGGTCCTGAATTCAATTCCCAGCAACCACATGGTGGCTCACAACCATCTATAATGGGATCCAATGCCCTCTTCTGGTGTGTCTGAAGAGAGCCAATAGTGTACTAACATATATACATTTAAAAAAAAAAATCCACCTCGCTGACAACTGCCTGTCCCCATGTATCCGATTCTCCCTAGGGTGCTCCTGATGGACTGACCTAAGTATGTAGGAAGCGTGTACCTGATCTGAGAACCCTGATGCTCAGACAGGGTTCAAGGCTCACTCCCTTGAGCTGGCACGATAGGTGTGGCTACCACTTTCCCTTCCTCTCCTTGGTTTCCACTTACCCCAGTCACCCTGCTTGGGATGGGAAGGAAGTGACACTTCCTTTCATGAAAACTCACTGGCTGGGAACTCTGCGTCAATTACAACAATAATGGCAACAGCAACCTCAATAACAACCAGTAGACACAGCCCCGCCCCCTCGCCTGAGGTTGTTGGCTTAAAAGTTTCTCTTAGCTCAAGCTGGAGAGGAAACAAAGACAGCCTTTGAAGCGGTCAGTCCACTCTGTGGCCCAGAAGCCGGCTGCCTGGCATTCTCCTCCTTGGGCTTGCTCCAGTCGGCAGTTTGGGGGGTGGGGGTGGGGGTCCTGCCAAGAGCTAGGCTCGAGGACAGCTGGACAGGAGTCTGAGGATCCAGGACACAGAACCAGCCACAGCCTACCCTCAACACCTCTGCCAAGCTCTGATTAGTGGCTAGAGACAAGCTGAGCGCCCTGCATAAAGGCAGAGAAAGGTGCAGGGGCACCAGGTATGAGATTCCAGATTCCCACTGACCTGAGACAGCCCAAGAGATCCTACTCCTGAGTCTTCAGGGCCCCGCCTTCCTTGTCCATAAGTTTGGTGAAAACAGAGTTCTCTATATGGATCATTTCCGGTTTTCCCACCCCACCTATGCAGAAACAAGCAGCAGAGGGTGGTGACTCAACAGGAGACTAGAACCCCTACACGGGGAACTTCCCGGCCTCACTTTTCCTTTCTCTCCTCCTCTCCTCACCCTAGCACAGTGCCTGCTACCCTGGTCCAAGCGGGAATCTAGACCATTACAGATCAGCTTCCCACCTAGGGCAGCAGAAGGCCACCAGGAAAGAAGAGGAAGAGCAAGGAGTCTTTGAAGCCTGGTTCCCACTCACTGTCAGACCTGAGCCTGTCTCTATGCCTCAGTTTCTCTGTAATAGAAGATGGGGGTGGGGTATATAATTCTCGGCCATTCTGCCTTTATCCCTTCAAGTTCTAGGCCAAGCAGTCAGTTAGGACTCTAACTACTGTAGGGACCAGACCTTCTAGCTAACATCCCCCACGTCCCCTGCCCTGGCATCCATCCTCTTTAAGCACTGAGATCCTTAGATTTGCATCAATTCCCAACAGTGCCTGTGGGGCGGGGCAAGGAGCACCTGTTAAACTCCTCTGAAATCAAAGACTCTGCAAACCAGGGGATGCAGGCCCGAGCAGCACACCTTAGGATGAATTTGAGGACTTCCCGGCCTAGGGTTGGCCCCATTGTGCCTGTGGGCTAGGGTGTGGGATGTGATCCCAGGCACGGGGCAACGCCTGGGCAGTGCGGAGGGTCGCAGACTCGGTGGTGTGGTTGTGTCCCTAGTTCGCAATGAGAGCAAAGCACTCAGGCAGCCTGAGTTTCTGCCCTCCCTCCACTAAACACCCCCAGTTCAGGGCCACCATCCTGTCCCTTTGAAGAGACCTATGGGAAGAGGGGGAAACTCAGAAGACCAGACGAGTAAAAAGAAACCGTCTTTCTGCTAGGGGTTGGAAAGAAAAAGAAACAAAAAGAAAAAGGAAAGAGAAGAGAGAAGGAGCAGGGGATCTGAAGCTTGTGACCGCCAAACCATCAACATGTCCCTCGGCAGAAAAGAGGAACCGTTGATTCTTCAAAGAGCATTGAGCAATTTCTTCAAAACCCGCGCAGTCACTTTCAGGAATCGGGGCCGCAGTGGGAAGCGCTGCGCGTGGCCCGGGCGCCTCGGTTTCTGAGAAGCGAAGCGCTGGGTTGGCACGGGGCAGGGAGGGGCCCGCGGCCGAGAAGCTGCTGCTGACAGCTGTCACAACAAATGGGCCCAGAGCAGCTCGAGATTGAAACCGCAGCAGGAAGTGTGGGCGGCTCAGTGAATTTCAGTCCAGAGCCGGAGAGGAGAGTTTCGAGATAAACGCCTGGGAAGCCCCTGACCGCCCCGACTTTCCACGAGAAGAGAGCACGCAGGACATTCGGGTTGCCCCGAGGGCCACGATCGCTCTGGGACCCCCGCCCTCTGACCCCGGCGCCGTCCGCCAGCCGCTTACCCATGGTCCAGCGAGATCCCGCGTCGCTGTGCGGAGACCCTTGACACGTAGAACCGTTCTGTCCCAGCGCTCTCGGCGCGACTGACTCCCGGCGCCGCTCGACTGCCTCCTCCCCGCGGGACCCGCCCCTGGACCTGCCCCCGCCGCGCTCTGAGCCCCCATTGGTGGATCCCATTTTCTAGGGCGGAGCAGACTCCGCCCCTTAAACTTGAGGACGTCTGGGAGTTGTAGTGTGCGCCCACTTTCCAGCTAGGGGCTGATGTAGGAATCACTGCTGCCTTGTGTCTGTTGGTTTCCCTAGAGGCAAAACTAGAGTCTTAGAAAAACTGCCCGCTCTCTGTAGCACGCCAAAGACTGGGTGGGGTTAAATAAAACACTTCTGACTTTTCCCTGAAGTGGTCCTGGCTGGTTCCATCCTTTCCAGCTTCACATAGAGAGATAAGTACTGTTAGCCTACCAGGGGCCAGTCTAGAAAATCCGTGGCCCAGGCCTAAAACCTGAAATGCCCATGTCTACGTTTGTCATGTAGACTGAGTGAAAGCCATTAAGATGGACCATGCGAAGAGGAAGTGAACGAGTTGAAGGTGAGTGTGGACAAGATGAGGCAGAACAGTCATTTGGACCTGTGTGGGTTATAGAAGATGACGTTACAACTTGAGATTTAAAAACAGAAAGGCTTATTAGCTGGAAGGCTTGGACTTGAATTCTGTTCCTAGTATGTAGTTGGTATCCCTGGAATCAAATTCTTTTGATTAATTATAATATGTATATATCTCTGTGCATTTCACAATTTCACACCATCATTATCTTCATTATACAGAGCAAAATAGGCCTGGGAGATTAATTAGCTCATAGGTGCTAGGGCTAGAGCTCGGCCTTAGAATTGAGGCACCGATGAGGAGGGCTCCATAGTCATCCCCGACCCCCGAGATTTTAGTGTTCCCCTTCACACTGAACAAATGGACAGTCTGCATTTGGTGACTCCGACCCTCTGGGCTTTGTCCATAGGCTCTGGGATGGCAGATCGGCCTGCAGCAGGCAACACCGAGCTTGGCGGATAATTGTAATAACTGGTGCTTGCCGATCTGGTAACAGGCACATTGTCGTTGATATTTATTAACTGCTCAGAATAATGATTGTAGCAGTGCCCCCCACATCCAAGATTACAAACCACACGCCACTCCGAGAGATCCGAGACTCCGGAAGAGATGCCATCTACCAAGAGATATCACCTGGAAACTTGACAGGCTTCTAGTTTCACTGTGTTCATTTGGTAAGGATTGATTGGTTGCCACAGTGCCAGGTTAGGTACAGAGATCTGCACGCTGCCTTCAGGGTTGCAGTATAGATCATCCACTACCTCCTGGATTGGATACATCCAACAATGAGGCACTCACTACCTTCCAAAGCCACAGCTAATCCTACCTCTGAATAGGAGGATCCTACCATCCAGCAGAAGAGCGCACTCTCAGGCAGTGGTGTTTGTGCAAAGCCTCAGCAAGTCTCAACACCTGTCTGGGGCAACCTGAGAACAATATGATCTAAATTTAATTGTCTCCTGAGGCAACTATTTGCAACAGAAAGTCATTTACAACAGCTAATAAATCCTGCTGAGAAATGATACCTCCATTTGCCTTTCTAACAGCACAAACACTCCCAGTCGCTCTAGCTTCTGTTTTACACACTCCTGCCCCAGCTCACAGCCAGCCACTTTTCTCCATCACCCTCCATCCATAGAACACCAGCTCAGGATAGCGTGAGCAGCCATCAGTTCCTCCATGTCTTATTTTTCTCTTTGGCAGCCTCCAGAAGAAAAACAAAACGCCATTAATGTGTAAACACATTCTTCCCAGAAAAAGCATTGAGAATAAACCAGTCCTCTCTGGCCCTGCCCCAAATCCAGTTCCCTCCCTCTCCTTATCAGATTGGATCATCTTTTAGAATGTTCCTTACTTGTTTTCATAAATATGTGTATTCATGATATGGTAATACATGTAACTTTGTTTAGTGTGTGTGTGTGTGTTTAGCTGATATAATTCTGATTGTTCTTGTCACAGAGATGTTTACAGTTGAAACACAGACCAGCTTCTCCATTAGCATCTACGACTGTCTGTGCCTTCCTGTGATCTCTCAATAGTCTTTTTCCCCTTGATTACCTGAATCCTGCTGAGAAAATTCTAGAAAGTTCTCTCAGAGGTTTACTGGGGAGAGACTTAACTCAGGCTGCCTTCTAATGCCGCATGCTGGTCCATCTCTAGGGACCAGACCTTGGGGATGGATCTCATCTTGGAGCTTGTAGGCCCTGAGAGGTTCAGCAAGTCGCTGGAAGTCACGCAGGAAAGTTGGTGCCACGCTTCATCTGAGACCTTCAAAGCTGTTCAGTGAGCTCAAAAAACAGGACAAGCAGCCTCCACGCCCCCCCCTCGTCTCTGCTCTGTTCCCAGGCTCAGCAGTTGCAAAATGCCTCTAGGGCCTTGTTTTCAAAGGGGAATGAAGTGGGGGAGTATTTTTAACTGTTGGCCCTGCCTTGCTCCCCACCCCCTGTGCTAGCTGTCCAGGAAAGGCTAGATTCACAGTGGCATTTGCAACTCATGGAAAACAACAAATGCTCGAAATAGACTATACCCGAGCCCGGGAATGGAAAAAATGGGCTCATGGTTTCAAATGCGTATTTTAGAAAGAGACAAGAATAGCTTTTGGCCTTTGGGGACAGGGTAGGGATGAGCCAGCAATGCTGGGATAGGGCTGTGTCCCAGATCACCAAGGGACAATTTCCTAGGAGAAGTATGGTCACTGTCTCCAGGGTGCATCAAAGCAGGCACTCCAACCCCTCTCTGCACCTCCCAGCTGAATCTGGAGCCACTTCCTGTGTTGGGTTAGTGCTGGCTTTGGGGTTGGGGGCGCCCTGGCCTTCTCCCCACCCAACAGAAACCCAAGATACTGAACTTCCTGCACCTGAAAGGTGACAGTTGAATCCTCTTGGGGTAGGGAAGAATTTGGGGTTTTCATCTGCACTCATACGTAGCCCAGATGTGCAACCTTGTCAGCGTTGTTTGGCTTCTCACAGTCACAAAGTGACTTACCAGAGAAGACGGGGATGATACTGTGCCCCTCCGTCTGTCTGTCCATCCAGCCAGCCAGCCAGCCAGCCATCTGTCCATCCATCCATTTTACCAACATGTGTTCCATGCATCTGCACCAAGGTAGACACAGCCATAGCCACGAACAAACAGCAAAGAGGGAGCTGGAGAATCAGCATATTCTCTCCATCAGACTCCCATCCCCCATCCCAGTGTCTTATCTGACATGTCACCTGGTCCCTACAAAATAGGCACTGTATTTGTCTCCAGAGTACTTTTGGGTCATTGAGGAACAGAGAACAGATGCTGTGCAAGTTCATGCTCAGTCATAAGGTGGAAGGAGTAAGGAAAGGTTGACTATGCGCCCCAGTCCTAGGAGCAGGGCAACCAGACTTGGGTTCCTGGTGTCCTAGTTTGTCACAAAGCGATGAGTCTAGACTGGGAGTCAGTACAAAATGCACGGAAAAAGGACTTCATTTCAATCCTCTTTGAAGGTTCTTGACTGTTGCTCCCATTTGACAGGTGGATAAACTGAGACACACCTCACTTATGTGACTTCTGCTCTCACCTAAGCTCAATGCTCAGCAGCACAGGGATGGGGAGTGTTGGGTGTGCTCCCAGAATCAAAAGAGAACTCCATCTCCCAGGATGCCTTGCTAGAGGGGGGAGTGTAGGGGCGGAGTTGCCACACACTGTAATTTCTTGGCATTGGGAGGAAATGGGGGGGTGTCTGCAAGAGGTGTGTTTGTTGGGGGGCGTGTGCAAAAGTAAAGAGAATCAAAGCCTCAAGCGTCACGTCTAGGAATAGCCTCGGAGCTGGGCCAAGTCATTATCGACGATGAGTAATCCGGTTAAGTCATTTCTCTAAACACCATTCCTTGTAAGAGAATTAAAATATCAGCTTACATCAGAACAGGAGAGGCCGGCTCCGGGCCCGGGCAGCAGCGCCAGGAGCGGGAGCGACTGGCCGGCTCCGCGCTCCGCCTGCCGGGGAGGGGAGTGGAGCGGAGCCGCGTGCCTGGGCGCTGCCAACCCGGGCTAGGCTTTCGCCGGGCGAGAACCAGCGAATGGGAGCGGGAGCAGCAGGCCAGGCCTCAGTTTACCCTATTGTTAAGGGGCTCAGGGAAAGTTTGATGGCCTGCGGTGGAACAGAACAGGGTTCCCTCTCTTCGGGTGCGTCCCCGCTCCTGTCCTGGTCAATTGTAGAGATTCTAGTCAATCTGGAGAGTTTCAGGGGCAAGTGCACACATAGTTAAAGGCTAGATCCCCAGCTCTCTGCTGTGTGTGTCTTTGGCTTTGATTTTCATCTTGTCTCTCACCCTTTCTTTTTAGTTGCTTCTCTACCCTACCTGCCTTGTGTCACACAGGCTTGTGAGACACAAGGAGGAAACTAGCAGCATCCTTGGAACCTTGATGACCTGGGGAGTGTGGGTGACCCAAAGCAGCGCCTCCCACCCTACCACACACACACACACACACACACACACACACACACACACACTAATCCCCAATTGTGTAACAGCAAGACACACACAGGTTTGATCTCACCTTCCAATGGTCCTAACACTTGACACCTAAAATCTCTGGTATCCCCAGAGACTTCCCCCTGGGTTCTAGTTCCAGGCAATAATTAAGGCTAGCAAAGCTATCCCAGCCCTAAATTCCTTGTAATGATTTGGTTTGGTTTTTTACTTAATTAATTTTAACGACGCAGGGTTTCACTATGTAGCCCAGGCTGGCCTTGAGCCCCAGGTCTTCATGCCTGAGTGCTGGGATTAGAGGCATGCACCAGCACACCCAACTAGGTTTGAACCTAGTGTTTCAAGGAGGCTGGGTAAACAATCTATCACTGACCTACATCCCTAATTGAGTTAGGTACTATAAAAACTCTTTGACAATCCAGACCGAAAGCTCTCCGGCTCAGGAACCTCGTGAACGAATCCTTTCCAGTCCTGCCCTCCTCACTTGCAGGTGGTGCAGGCAACCCTTCTGACTGGTTTCCCCATGGCTGAAGTGCTCTTAGCAGGATCTAGCTTACAAGATTACTGTGAGGGTGAAAAATAGACCTTGAGGGTGGAAGTAGTCTCTGACTGGGCAGATTCTCTTTGTGGATTTGCCTCTTCTCTGTTTCCTAGCACAGCACCCCAAAGCAACCGAGTCAGAAAGTTGAGTTCATATCCATCCCTTCGTGATTCTGAAGGTCTGGGGTTGAGGGCCAGCCCTGGATGTCAGTTCTCGCTGACAAGAGTCCCAAGGGAGCAGAGGTCATTACACGGTGAGAGAACAAAGCAGGAGTGTGTCTACTCTGCAGGGACCACACCCCACCCTGACAACCTTCTCTGACCCTAATCACTCCCTCAAGTGTCCTCCCTGCAAGCAGCACTGGTGTCTGATCCCAGTACCTGACAGTGTGGTGAAATACCAGCACATGAGACCATTGGGGACTCTCGGACTGCATCCAAACCATAACAGGGAAGACATGGGCAAAGAAATGGGTAAGAGACAGACCTACACACACACACACACACACACACATACGCAGACAGACACACACACACACACACAGAGAGAGAGAGAGAGAGAGAGAGAGGGAGACAGACAGACAGACAGACAGACAGACAGGGACAGGGACAGAGAGACATAGGAACGCAGGCATTGGGCCTTTCACACAGTACCAGGGCCTGGCCCCATGCTCAGTCCAGTCCCCTGATCGCCCACGGGAGGCTTAGACAGAGTAGTCCCTGGGATCTGGCCTTGATGATATGAGATTGGATCCTTAGACTCCTCTACCAGATTAGGGTTTCCAGGTTTCAGGTGATAGCTTGAAGAACCCTTGATTCTGATGCCAAGAACAGGGTGGGAAGGTGATGACTTGCTCCTAATCTGAATGATCCCGGTTCACCATCTCTATGCTAGAAACTTGGGCTTTAGGGAGAGAAGCCACTCTAATACTTGATCCTTAAAAGGTCACTTGGGGCTTTTTGAAAGATCTCACTATGTACCCCAGGATAGCCTCGAAGGCTTGATCTTCCGGCCTCAGCTACCTAAGTGCTGGGGTTAAAGGTATCCACCACCTTACCTGATGATAGCTCAAGGGGGTCTTTCAAATATAAAAGCTTAAGTAAAGTGTTCGGGCTTGGAGGGGTCCCAGCTTCATTGGTGTGAGAACATAAGATCCATTCCTTCCTTTTCCAGCACACCCCGCCCCACCCACTCACCCCAGACCCAAGCTCTCTGTTTTCATTATCTTGATATCATCCAGCTGGCAGCCAACACTGGTAGGGACAGCCCTTGCTGACTTCGTAACTGTGTTCATTACTTGAAACGGCACCTGCTGGAAGAGCCCACCAGGTCCAAATGGTCTTGATGCCTCCCCGCCAGCCCCAACTGCCTCTTCTTTCCCACTTTGCCAAACACATTCCCCATCCCCACTGTACAGCTCCCAGCTATTGTGTGCATTGAATTAGCATGGACACTGACCTGTGCTCACACATCTGTGTATGGGCACAGGCAGGTGTGGAGAGAGAACCCTATAGGCTAAAAAAAACCATACACACTCGATATCCATCACAGGTGAGTTCTGCTTCCATAGCAGGCCATGACCTTGGGCCACCATGGACATCCTAAAGTTGTTCAGCCTGTGTCGTCTCAACTGCCTGTCCTATGTCCTGTGGTCTCCACCCAGGCAGGGTCCTAGTCTAGGTGGCCTTTGCTCTGTCACAAGTGCCTTCTCTCTTTTCCTTGCCCCAACAACGTCTTTCAGGCTTGCCTGGGCGGTACTGCTTCCAGATGAAGGCAGAGGCTGTGTGGAGGGGGCTTGGGATCAGGGATGGTTCCAGGCATCTTGGCAAGGTGGTGTCTGCCTCTTTCTGACATATTTTGTGATGTGGCCAAACAGGGGACTGTCCCTTGTGCTCTCTTCTTGCACCAAGCATTTACCCATGCCATCCACCCCCACCCCCACCCCCGCCCCTCGCTGTTTTCTTCCCAGGCTTGCCGATTTGCACCAGATCTGTCCAGCAAATGTTCACTTCAACTCTCAAGGCACTGTCTAAAGCAGGTGTCTAGCACCTCCTTATCTATCACATGGCTCCTCAGTTGGACACATGCCATACCACAATCCTATAAACAATGCCATGCCATTATGATTGGTCAGCAGCTCTAGGTGTCTCTCCCATTAGGGAGAGTTCCTCCTAGTTGCCTAGCTGTGTTTCCGGGAGCATGAGAGCCCCTAGGTTACCGCTCTTTTCCAGAAGAGAAAACTCAGGTCCCACGTGGAGCGGGATTGCCTAGTGTCTTATACTGAGCTCAGGAGCCCTCAGGGTGGGTAAGTAAAAGAATTGGAGAGACTAAGGAGGAAGCAAGTACTGCGCTCAAAAATGACCCTAGACAAGCTGTTGATGGAAGGCCAGGAAGGAAGGTAGAGAGCCCAGCCCACCTCCCTCTCCCAGCTTCTGATGTGTGTGTCCTCTTTGTTGGGGCTTTTTTATGTTCTAAATTTTAAATAAACAAGGGCTGCACGAACCCCCTAATACCTCGGGCACATTTTGAAACAGCTCAGAAATCCCCACATCCCCTTGTGACTCAGTTCTAGGAGCAGTAAGCAGAACTGTCGGCTGATACAAGAAAAATTCTGCAAAATAACAGCTGGGCAGCCCTGTGTCTCCAGAGATCTCAGATGGGGACTCAAAAAACTATTAGCGTCCTGAGGCCCAGAGGCCCAAGGGCCCCAGAGACTGCTGGAGGGAACACAAAATGCTGCAAAAGGCCCTCTGTCTGTTTGCCTGTCTGCCTGTCCCCTGTAAAGAAATCCCACAAAGCTGTGACCTGTCCCCCCCTGACCTCCCCAGCAAATGTGATCAGAAACTCATTGGGGAATATATTAGATACCTTCCAAGCATGTGCTGGATCAACTGAACCTCTGCCTGGTACCCAATAACTCTGGACAGCGGCTGGCTCCAGCAAGGGTCGCCAGTGGCTACGCGCATACGGGGGAGGGGGGTGGGGTTCGGGGGTTCAGAGAGAGCTGCGGGGAGCTGGCAGCATCTACCAGCCCAGACAACCGCGGCGCTTTCGGAAAGCGCTTTCCTTCTCTGCCGGATCTGAGTCAAAAAGGGGAGCTGGCTCAAATCGAAAGAATAATTCGGTTAGCCAAGGCCACCGATATTTCTCTGGGGTCCTAATAATTGCCAGGCAGGGGCTCTAGGGCAGGAGCGTCGCAGGCCCCTCGGGTGTCGCTGAAAGTCCCAAGTCCCGCACAGTTCCTTTTTCCGCTCCAAAGTGGAGCCAGGAAGGGCAGGGCGGGGCACAAAGAGCTGACCAAGAGGACTTTGCTTCCTGTGGTCGTGGGGTATCTAGAACTGTCCCTCCTTTCCTGAGTGGCCAGAGAACTGGAGACTCTGACAAGGGACAGGGCTCCTTCTACACTATCCTCACCAACTTCAGGCAATCCTGTAGGCTATCACAGTACTCTGCGCCCCGTACATGTATCACACGCTACCAGTTTGCAGCATCCCAACACTCTGGATGCTTTTCTGAAAGCCTGATATTGGCCTTCTTGGGAGTCTCTGCTACGCTTGGATGCTGCTAATGCCATTTATAGAGAATACCCGAAGCTAACCTGAAGAGAATCAGTGTAGATTCATCATGCCCTGTCACCAGCCTCTGAAACTGCCTCGGGCCATTTGGTTTGGTGGCACATGTCCTCCGGCCATCATTCGGGTCCTTACTCAGAAGTACCAATTAATAAGTTTTTCCCCCCCGAACTGACATTCAAACAACATTTATTATTTTAATCTAGTTCTCATAGGTTGAACTGCTAGTCGGAGAGGGGATGGGCCAGGAAGGGATCTCCTGGGCTCTCCTTAGCAAGTTGTCCCGTCTGAAGGTCACCTGTGTGGACTCTGATCTCTGCAGAGCTGGCTTCAGGTGGTCCTTTGCTCTTGAGGAGGTGGCCCAGGCTTTGCAGACCTCAGTAATTCTCTGGCTTGGGCCCCTGCTGGCCTCAAGTTCATCTTGACCCAGAGACAGGTGTGAGAAAGAGATGCTGCTGGCTCATCTCCCTGGCTACTCAGGACACCTGGCAGGGGCCTGCTGCACAGCCGCCTGGGCCAAGCTGCTGCCTCAGCACAAAATGTACCCCTGTAAGCAAGATCCGTATTGAGCTCCCAGGTAGGCAGGCAACAGCTGCTCTCACCCAGAGGAGTCCTTTCAGACACAAACAATGGCAGGGATACAGTGTTGCATACAGGGTGGGCATGACGGACATATTCACAAGGCTGAGCACCCAAGGTGGCCAAGGTCACGGGCCATGCAGGGTCAACTGAGCATCTGAACAGGAATATACTTGTCTGTAACCTCCAACCTCATAGGGTTCTAGATAGGCAGACTGGCTGTCACAGCCCAATATCTATGGAAGGGGCTGGTGCCCTATGCTGGTTCTACAGTGGGGTCTTGGGGATAGCTCCTAATACTTGTACTAAAGTGTGGTGGTTTGGGGTGGGGAGGCACTTGTTAATCCCATGTAGGGAGCTTTTGACTCCAGGTGACAGCTAGGAACATCTTCCCTGTCTGACACTTCAATGATGACCGGAAGGCAGGACAGGAAGCAGAGGAAGTTCTACATCATTGTGGCGTGCTCTGGGGAGCCTCTTGAGTCTGGTGCATAAATGTGGGTCTGTCACTGAGGGGTGGCAATGGCTGCAGTAGAGCTAGCCAGAAGAGTTGGCGCTTTGGGCGGGGGGGGGGGGGGGGGGGGGGGGGGGGGGGGTGTTCCTCAGTTCCGCCATAAACTACTGGGTACAGTGTGTGGGGGTTATGGATGTACAGGCTGGTAGGCAAAGGCATGTGCTAATGCTGTGGACTCAGAAGTCATGTGCTAATGGGTTGGACTCACTCCATGTGGGAGAGCATCCTTCCTTTTTGCTGCACTCTCCATCTCAGGTTCATTGTCGGTGGTCAAGGGGAAGTGAAGAAATAAGGGCTGGCTAAGACTACCAGGCTGTGTTGTCCGGCCAAGGAAGCCAATGTGAACTGGGCCGGAAGATTCCTGCTGGACTCCAGAGTCTGTAGAAGACCCTTTCCTTCTTCCCATGATGCTCCATCCTGGGTTTCCCCAAGTTCTAAGAACTAGAGGGAGAAGCCTCCCGAGGGTCCAAAGTTCTGAACTGGCAACTAAATCCACAGGACTATCCCTCCGAGCAGACTGCTACCCTCTGAGTTTGTAGATTGGGGACTCAAGAAGGAGACCACACTGTGGATGAATGGCTGAACACTGGCTGCTTTTCCTTGAGCACTGCAGAGGCTTGTGGATGCAGCAGCTCCCGTCTCTAGTGCTGGGGATCTCCAAGCACTCAGTAAATTCAGAGAACACTGCTTCTGATTTCTGAACATTTTTCTTCCTGTGGTTGGCCCTGTTTACGGAGGGCTCTGTCATTAATCTGAATACTGAGTGAGTGCATGCACCTAGCCACATGTGGTGTGCAGGGTGTTCTGGGGAATTCACTTTTCTGGGTAAAGCAGGGTTAACTGGAATCCTGTCTTCTTAGGTTTTATTGAAAACTTTTCTACAAATGACGGGCATTTCCCCCCCGCTTTGTATTTTGAAAAGCTCTACCACTTTCTAAATATGTGACCTTGGTCAAGTTACCTAACCTCAATAACCTCAGTTTCCTGATCTGTCAAATGAGCACAGTGCTGACTCGCAAGGCTATAACAGGAAGGAGCCATGCTTAGCCTGCATAGTTTGCTTCAGAAGCAGCCAGTACTGTACTGGCTTCAACGTTGGCAGTGGGTCCTAGGACCTGAAGAGCCATCTGCTCCAGTGACACCCTCCCTGGGAGACAGTGTTCTGCCTTCTCAGAAAATCAGTGTAATCTTTTCATGGTATGATCTCAGGACCCTGAGGCTGGAGCCTGTGTGTTCCCTGGGTTTGTTGTTTCCCCTGGAAAAGAAGTTAAGTTAGTGAAGGGAAAGCCTGGGCCCCTGTCTTCCTGACAATGATTCCTTCTCACTGTATCCTCTATCTGGCCTCTGAGCATAACGTAGGATCCACTCTTCCCATGAAAGAGACAGGAAAGGAGGTGCCCAATCCCTAGCAAGGCAGGAAAGATACATGATCCAAAAAGAAAGCTGGGCAGGCTCTGGATTCTGGGCAAATGTAGATGAAGAGAGTCTTGGGTTTGAGTCTCAGCCTCAGTCACATCCCAGGGAGCTCATTCCTACCCTCTTCCCCTTCCCTCCCTCCCTTCTTTCCTTCCTGTCTTTTTCCTTCCTTCCCCCTCTGCCTCCTTCCTTCCCTCCCTCTCTTTCTGCCCCCTTTTCTTTTTCTCCCTCGGTTTTTCATTTTGAAATTGTGTCTTGCTGTGCTGCCCAGGCTCAGCTTCAACTCCTTGGCTTCAGTAAGTCTCCCTCTCAGCTCCCGAGGAGCTTGTACCCCTGCCAGGCACAGGAGGCTTTTTTTGTCCATCCTCTGGATTGACCTAGGTTGAGAGGCTGAAGGGTTGCTCTCGAGTGGGGTTCTCAGGGGCCACCAAGTTATAGATGGTTAGAAGCTGCCATGTGAGGGCTGGGAATCAAACTCAAGTTCCTGTTGGCCATGATGGGGGAGGAGGTGGTCAGGGATGCGGAGGGTGATGCTCAGACACCTAGCCTAGACAAGCCACCTCAACATGTGCATACCTGCTAGGTCATAGTTAGGGGCAGTCTCTTCTTCAGCAAAAGACCACCAGGCTTGTCATTCACCTCTCCTGAGCTATCTTTCAGTATCCATGAAGGACACCAAGAGAGGAGATTTAGGACCCCTTACGATAGCAAATTGGTCACAGCATTCACATAGATCCTATGCATATCCTGTGAACTTAAAAAAAAAAGTCTTGTGTGTGTGTGCGCGCACACGTGCATATGTGTGTGAGTCAGAGGTCAAAGGATAGCCTCTGGCATCTGTCCTGGTCTTTTACCTTGAGACATCCTCAGCACTGATGCATATGGCCACAGGATGATTCCTAAATCGGATCCACCTTGCCGTAGGAGTGCTGGGGTTACAGACATCTGCTACTTTATGTGGGTTCTGAGGCTGTTAACTCAGGTCCTCACAGTGTGTGATGTCTTAGTTAGGGTTGCTATTTGCTGTGATGAAACACCATGACCAAAAGCAACTAGGGGGAGGAAGGGGTTTATTTGGTTTACACAGTCTGAGTCACAGTTCATTGAAGGAAGCCAAGGCAGGAGCCCAAAGTGCGCAGGAATCTGGAGGCAGGAGCTGATGCAGAGACCACGAAAGGATGCTGCCTATCGGCTGGCTCCTTCTTATAAAGAAGGTCTGCTTCCTTATAGAGCCCAGAACCATCAGCCCTGAGGAGGTCCCATCCACCATGGGCCAGACCCTCCCCCATCAATCATTAATTAAGAAAATGGCCTCCAAGTTTGCTTGCCTACAGCTGGATCTTACGGAGGCATTTTCTCAGTTGAGGCTTCCTCCTCTCAGATGGCTCTGGCTTGTTTTGAG
>NW_022196896.1:64084583-64092780 GCF_008632895.1 Mastomys coucha | reverse complement strand
AAAAAAAAAAAAAACCTAGCCAGCATATGTGGCAAGTCCTTAACCCACTGAGCCATCTCCCCGGCCCACATCCTGTCTATTGTAAACCATCTTTAGATGAGTTATTATACCTGATGCAATGTCAATGCTCTGGAAAATCATTCTTTAAAACAATTCTTTTGAATGTTTTGTCTGCCTGTATGTCTGTGCACCATCTGTGTACAGTGCCTACAGAGGCCAGAAGAGGGCGCTGGACCTCCTGAGACTGGACTGAATTGTGAGCCTCTGTGTGCATGCTGGGAATCGAGCCTGAGCTCTCTGCAAGAGCAGCCGGTGCTCTGAACCATTGAGCCAGCAACCCAGCCTGCAAATTATACGTGCACTGTTTGTGGGACAGGGACAAGAAGAGAGGATGGATGCTGTCGGTTGCTTTGCTTTTTAGAATATTCTGTACGTGCTGCTGGTTAACTCTGCAGATCCGGAAACTTAGGTGTAAAGGGCTGACTGTACTGACAACTGTGGATATGCAGCGTCGACCAGCTGCGCAGACAGACTATTCTAAGAGAGCATGAAATGAGAGCCTCATGTATGAATGAGGCTCGCCACCTGCCTCCTGCCCTCATCCTGGGCTGTCGATATTTTCAGTGGTTAAGTTATATTTCTGTCACGTATATCTGACAGGAGGGACAAAATTACTCAGTATCTTTGTGCCTCTCCTAGGCAATGCCAAGGCTCTTAAAAAGCTTCAGCTCCAGGGACCCTCCTCCCGATTCTATACATTGTCATCTAACAACGCTTCATTCAATGTTTCAATCTGATTTTACCATTGTAAATTATTTAGTATCACTTTTGATAAAAATCAATGACTCTTTATGCTTGAAAAATCATTGATGGTCTCTGTCAAGTGTGGCAGGCTCTATTTTCCCAAGACAGGGATGACTGTGCCTCCATCCCACAGGCCTTTGTACTCTCCCCCAAGACAGAATATAATTCTCCTTCAGCATCATGGTGACTTGTTTGAGTCGGCGGATGTGGTGGAAGGGGCGACGTGTGACGTCAAGGCTGTGTGGCTGTCCCTGATTTCTCAGAACTCTTGCTTTGGAGACTGCCATACACAGGCCGTTCTTTTCAACAGTCTCCATTAAACAAAGGTCCTTTAGGTCCAAGCACGGGTGCCGGACTTGTGGATCGAGAATACTCCACGTGCTTCCAGATCTCAGCACCTCAAGACCCTGTAACAGAGGTCCTGAGCATCAGAGAACAGAGTTCAAGTCCCTTGCCGGGCATGATGGGACATACCTGTAATCCCTGCACCTGGGAGAGTAAGGCAGAAGAGCAGGAGTGGGAAGCTAGCCTGGGCTACACAATGAGCTCCCAAGAAGTTTGAGGTACTCACAGAAGCTTGTCTCAAAAGTGATTCAACCAGGCATGGTGGTGCATCCCAGCACTTGGGAGGCAGAGGCAGGAGGGTCAGGAGTTCAAAGTTATCCTTGGCTACATAGCAAGTTTGAGGCCCACTAGGGCTATATGAGACCTGTCTCAGAAAAAACAAAACCCAAAATAATAATAAAAATAACAATAATATGTCCAATTCATTTAAATAAAGAAATAAATTTGTTGTTGTTTTACTTGTTTAACTTTGAGGTGTAGGTGACAGAAAAGATAATTGGGTACATACACTATTGTACATGTTTTTTTCAGTTCATTTTACTTCTTATGAGCATGTAAACTATGAACAATTCTTTTTTTTTTTTTTTTGGTTTGGTTTGGTTTTTTGAGACAGGGTTTTTCTGTAATAGAGGCTATCCCTGGAACTCACTCTGTAGACCAGGCTGGCCTCGAACTCAGAAATCCACCTGCCTCTGCCTCCCAAGTGCTGGGATTAAAGGCATGCGCCACCACTGCCCAGCTGAACAATTGTTTTATTGAGAATCTTGAATAGGGGCTGGAGAGGTAACTCAGTGGTTAAGAACACTGCTCTTCCAGAGGTCCTGAGTTCAATTCCCAGCAACCACATGGTGGCTCACAGCCATCTGCAATAGGATCTGATGCCCTCTTCTACTGTGTCTGAAGACAGCTACAGTGTACACTTACATATCATAAATAAATAAATCTTTAAAAAAAGAAAAAAAGAAAAATCATCTTTTTTTTTAATATTACAAAGATGATCTCTCTCTTATTCATTTTACCTCTTGGAATTCTTACTAGTTTCTCATTTTGACATCCATGTCTCTGAACCTTTCTCTCAAATATTGTAACTCTTTGATAGAGAACTGTATGCTGATGAATTTTTCTACATCCCCTTGTAGTCCACATGACCTCCATCAACTCTGTTTAACCTGATGCTTTAACTCTCCATAATGTTATAAGTTTACTTACTTCATTCCTTAAAATTTTATTAGATTTACTTAGTGATAATAATAATAATAATAATAATAATGTGTACCTGTGTGTGTGGTGTATGTGTGCGTCTGTGCCTCTGTGTGTGTACCTGTGTGTGTGGTATGTGTGTATATGTGTGTGTGGTCTATGTGTGCCTGTGTATGTGTGTACCTGTGTGTGTTCTATGTATGTGGTGTGTGTATGTGGTGTATATGTGGTGTGTGTGTGTGTGTATACACCAATACCACAGCAAGCATGTGAGGTCAGAGGATAACTAGGAATCAGTTCTCCCTGTGGGTCCTGAGGATTGAACTCAGGTGAGAACCATGCTTGGTGGTGAGTGAGCCATGACTCTGGCCCCTCCTTTATTCCTTAAAAAAAAAAAAAAAATCTGCTAGTTGTGATGGCACCGGCCTTTAATCCTAGCACTCAGGGGGCCAGGGCAGGGGGATCTCTGTGAGTTGAGGACAGCCAGGACTACATAGTGAGTTCCAGCCAAATCTGGAACTCAAAAAACAAAAAGCAAAACAAAGCAGCGTCTTCCACAGTTTCTGCCAGCCGCCACTGTCTCCTCCCTCCAGCCGCCACTGTCTCCTCCCCTCAGCCGCCACTGTCTCCTCCCCCAGCCGCCACTGTCTCCTCCCCCCAGCCGCCACTGTCTCCTCCCCACAACCGCCACCATCTCCTCCCCCAGCCACCCCTGTCTCCTCCCCTAACCCCTCCTCCTTCATGTTTGGTACTGATTTAGGGACAGGGTCTGGTAGGTGTTCCTGTGTGATCTGTGACTGCACGGAAGGATGAGCTCCTATCCAGGGATTGCTTTGCTCCGTGGTGGTCCTGAGTCCTGCAGTATTAAAAAGGCCACAGAGAGGTCTTACATTTGCTATGGCCAAGTTCTAAGGCTTCTTGGGGGAACCTTTTATGTCAACTTTTTTTTAGCTTGGAACTCTCTCTTTTTTTGAAAAATCTATTTTATTTATATGAGTACATTGTTGAAATCTATTATATGAGTATCTATCTTTCTCTCTCTCTCTCTTTAAATGTATTATATGAAAACACTGTAGCTGACTTCAGACACACCAGAAGATGGCATCAGATCCCATTACAGATGGTTGTGAGTCATGATATGGTTGCTGGGAATTGAATTCAGGACATCAGAAAGAGCAGTCTCCAGCCCTAGCTTGGAACTCTTTTTTTTTTTTAAAGATTTATTTTATCTATCTTATGTATATAAGTACACTGTAGCTGTACAGATGGCCATGAGCCATCATATGTGTGGCTGGGAATTGAACTCAGGACCTCTGCTGGCCTTGCTCGCTCCAGCCCCACTTGCTCCAGCCCCATCTTGTTTCTGTCTCAGGCCTCACTTGCTCCTGGGTGGCTGCTGCTTCTCCAGCTCCTGTTCTTAGTCCCTACCCTCTGGACTGGTCCTCACTAGGCCAAGGCCCAACTCAGGCTCTAGGCTTCACTATGCACCTGACCCCTCAGTGACCCCTCAGGGGCCCCCCAGTGGCCCCTCAGTGATTTTCTGCTCTTTTCTGAGGTCCATGGCTGTGCTGGCAAGTTTTTTGTTTTGCCTTGTCTTGCCTTCTAGGCAAGCACCCTAGCAACTTAGCTACATTTCCAGACCCATGTCTTCATTTTCCTTCTTTTAAAATTCTTTTAAAATCTATTCTTTGGCAATTTCATATATGTATATAGTACACTTTAATCTTAAATTATTATTATTATTATTATTATTATTATTATTATTAGTAGTAGTAGTAGTAGTAGTAGTAGTAGTATCATTATGTTTTTTTTTGAGCAGAGTTTCTCTATGTAGCATTGGCTGTTCTGAAACTTGATTTGTAGACCAGTCTGCCCTCCAACTCTCAGAGATTTACATGTCTCTGCCTCCTGAGTACTGGAATTAAAGCTGTGTGCCCCCACTCTGGTGTGCAAGTTTTATGTCAACTGGATACCAGCTAGAGTCATTTCGAAAGAGGGAATCTCAATTGAGAAAATGCCTTCAACAGATTGGCCTGTAGTTAAGCCTGTCATATATTTTGATTGATGACTGATGTGGGAAAGCCCAGCCCCTTGTGGATGGTACCCCCCTGGCTGGTCCTGGAAGCTATAAGAAATCAGACTGAGCCGGGCGCTGGTGGCGCACACGCCTTTAATCCCAGCACTTGGGAGGCAGAGGCAGGTGGATTTCTGAGTTTGAAGCCAGCCTGGTCTACAGAGTGAGTTCCAGGATAGCCAGGGCTACATAGAGAAACCCTGTCTCGAAAAACAAAACAAAACAAAACAAAAAAAGAAAGCAGACTGAGAAAGCTGGTAAGCAGCATTCCTCAATGGACTCTGTATCAGCTCCCGCCTCCTGGTTTCTGTCCTATTTGAGTTTGTGTCTTGACTTCCTTCAGTGATAGACTATGACTTAAAGGTTTTTTTGTTTTGTTTTGTTTTGTTTTTTTGAGACAAGATATATTTGAATAGCCCTGTGTGATGGTTTGATAGGAATGGTCCCATAGACTCAAGTTTGAATACTTGGTCCATAGGGAGGGATGCTATTAGGAGGTGTGGCCTTGTTGGAGGATGTGTGTCATGGTGGAGGTGGGTTTTGAGGTCTCATATATGTTCAAGCTTCACCCATTGTAGAAAATAATCTTCTTCTGCCGCCTGCGGATCAAGATGTAGAAACTTTAGCTCCTTCAGCACCCTATCTGCCTGCATGCTGCCATGCTTCCCACCATGATGATGATAATGGACTGAACCTCTGACACTGTAAGCCAGCCCCAATGAAATGTTGTCCTTTTGAAGAGTTGTCCTGGGCATGGTGTCTCTTCATAGCAATAAAAACCTACGACACTCTGGCTGTCCTGGAAACTCCCTCTGTAGACCAAGCTGGCCTCAAACTCACAGAGATCCACTTGCTTCTGCCTCCTGAGTGCTGGAATTAAAGGCGTGTGCCACCACTGCCAGGCTGTGACCTGAAAGTTTTAAGATAAAAATAAACAATTTCCCTCTAGTTTACTTTTGGTTATATTGTTCTATCACAGTAACAGAAACCCTAAGACATGGTGGTCCTTGCATCTGTAAGTGTGTATGTATGCACACATACACATTTGGTGTAGAGTACAAGTACATGTGGGCATCTTCTATTGTTCTTTATCCTTGTTTTTTGATACAGGGTATCTCATTGAACTTGGAGCTTGGGTACCACCATATCTGGCTCCCCCTCCTCCTGCCCTCCAAGACAGAGTCTCTCTATCTGGCTTTCCTGAAAGTTGATATGCAGACCATGCTGACCTCGAACTCAAAGAGATCCAGCTGCCTCTGCCTTCTAGTGCTGCTGGGATTAAAGTCTTGTGTCACTATGCCCAGCATGCCTAGTTTTTATGTGGGCACCGGGGATCAAAACGCAAGTCTTTATGCTTATATGGCAAACACCTTATGGTCTGAGCATCTCCCAGCCCCCAGTAATACTTTGTTTAGGATTTTTCATTGTCTGCAGGGGAAGGAAAATCAAGATTTAATCCTTGGAGCTTCCAGAATCCAAAAGCAAGGCCTTGACATTTAATTAAGCACCTTGGAGAGTTTTAGGAAGTGGGGCTTTTTGGGGTTCAGGATTCCCTCATAAACCACACAAACATGATCTCAGTCAGACAGAGATAGTTTATTGAACACACACACTAAGACTGATCCATCGATCAGGGACACAGCTCGGACTCAGGAGCTGGAAGCCGTGACAATGAACACTGTCTAGGGTCAGTTATATAGGAAAAACTATAATGAGCTCATAAGAAGATATGGGTGGGGGTTGCTGCAGGGTAGTTGGCCTTCTTCCAAGTTTCTGTAGTAGTTTAGAAATAACAGTTCAAGGTGGGCTCTATCTTGCTTGGTTCTGAGTGAAGGCTACCTGTCATGGGTTTGGCCTAATGCTGCTTGTATTTTAAGGTTAATTTGAGTCCCCAAAACTGTTTGCACATAGCTTCTGGGAGCCTGCCCCCAAGTGGTTCTGACTGTTAAATAAAAAATGTCAGCCAATAGCTGGGAAGGACAGCCAGAGGCAGAGAGGCATAGTTGCCATGTGAAGGAGCCAGGAGAGTGCGGCCCAGGATAGAATATCGAGTTTAGTAAGTAATAACTCAGGATTATTGGCAGAAGGTGGACCAACCACGTGGAGGTTTGACCCAGCTATTGAACTGTATGAAGTATATTAACATTAAAGGCTGTGTGTGTGTCTTTCGTTTGGGAACATAAACCATTGAGGTGGGTAGCAAACCTGCCATCGGGATTTATAAATAAATAAATTCAACAGCTATAGTTGGGAAATTTTCAATAACAATAACAATAATAAGCCTCAGAACATAACATGGGCATCTTGACCCTGCTCTGCATCAATCTATTTTTCTGTGTCAGTGGCTGGCAGGCATGGGACAAAATGGCTACAGCTATGTGGGGATAATGCTGGTTCAGAGAGAGAGCTGAACTGTTTCGCACTAGGAGCAGAGATGTGAGGTGACTGGAACTGACTCCAAGAGAGGAAAGACAAGACCTGGGTAGGAGTGGAGGAAGATGATAGCTCATAAAGAATAAAGAGTGAGGGCTGAAGAGATGGCTCAGTGGTTAAGAGCACTGGTTGCTCTTCCAGAGGTCCTGAGTTCAATTCTCAGCAATCACTGGGTGGTTCACAGCTGTCTGTAACTCCAATTTAAGGGAGATTCAATGACTTCTTATGACTTCCTCAGGCATCAGACATGCTCCAAGACATCCACACAGGTAAAGCACACACACACATATAGTGTAGGAAATTCTGGCAGGCCCTTGAATTGTTGGATAATACACTCTTTAACTTTGTTCTCTGCGTTAAACTGAACTGTATGGCCTCCCTCCATGGCTCATGCACCATGTGACCCCAATACCCGAGACATGGCACGTACAAGGAAAGAGGATTGTTTAACTCACAGATTGGAGGTTTTGAGATCCATTGAGGACCATTTGGCTACACCTCAAGATGACAATGGCTTTATGGTGGAAGTGCAAGCTAAAGGAGGAAATTTCAGAATGGAAAAGAATAAACAGAGGGATTTAGGGGGTGGGCTTGGTATTTGTTTTTTAAGATAGGGTTTCTCTGTGTAGCCTTGGCTGTCCTGGAATTCATTCACTAGACCAGGCTGGCCTTGAACTCAGAGAGCTCTCCCAGCCACTGTCTCTCAAGTGCTGGGATTAAAAGAGTGCACTATCACTGCCCAGCAAAGCTTGGTCTTTAACAAAACAAACAAACAAGCAAACAAAAATGAAAAATGTGCTGTTAAGGTTGGCTATGAACTGTCTTCCCATGTTTAGTTGAACACTTGGCCCCCAACTCCTGATGCTACCTTAGGAGGCTATGGAATCTGCAGGAGGCACAGCAGGGAGAGAAGTACTCCACTAGAATCAAGCCCTTGGAGTTTAACCCAGGCCTGCTTCCTGCCTTGCTCTTTGCTGACCCATCATGATCTGAACAGACTCCGCCATTATACACATCCCGCCTCCACAGAACGAGCTGTTCCACCGAGCGCTTCCCACCCTGATGGACTGCAGTCCCTGGAGTCACGAGGCAGAATAAACTTCTCTGACTTCATGTGGCTTCTGTCAAGTATTTTGCCAATGCAAGTTGCAAATGTAAAACTCACTGTTAGGCTTGTTCTCTTGGGGCCTCCAGTGGCCGATAGGAACTACATCGATCCCTACCAAGAGCAGTATCCAATGACCTCTTTTGAAAAAGATAAGTTTCCCCTTTCCTCCTCCCCACCTTGAGAACTAGGTCCGTTGTTGCCCACCGCCCGAGATCTGCAAGCTGCGAACCCAC
>NW_022196896.1:64078958-64083886 GCF_008632895.1 Mastomys coucha | reverse complement strand
TTTTTCAGAATTCAAAAAAAAAAAAAGAAAAAGATAAGTTTCTTTTACTTAATGGGTGTGTATGAGTTCCGGCATGAGTTTATGTGTACCATGTGCATGCTGTGCCCTTGGAGGCCGAGGAACTGGTGCCCCCTGGGACTAGAGTTACAGGTATTTGTAAATCACTTCCTGTCAATGCTAGGAACCTAACCTGGGTCCTCTGCAAGAGAAACACACTCTCTTCCCTGCTGGGCTACCTCCTCAGTCCATGCGGCTTTACCTCTTCAAGGTTCCACTGCCTCCCCGCAACACTCCAGGGACTAAGCTCCCAGCTCACGAATCTTTGGGGAATAAACCAGATCCAAACCATGATAATGGCTGTTTACAGATACCAGTCTAGGTGAATGTAAGCAAAATCCAGGGCAAACAGCCTTCACTGGCTCCTTCCTGGGGAGCACTGTGCTGCAGAGAAGAAAATATCCATGGAAAAGAAAATGGGGAGAGAGGATAATTCAGTTGAAAGAAGAATCAAGGTGAGGAGAAGCACTTGTGGGCCACTCCTACCTGAAATCTTTGGAGTCCCTGAGCAATAGGCAGTGGCTGTCTCTTAGAACCGGAAAACAAGACTGGTATCTTTTTAATTTTTAAAAATATTTGTTTGGTGTGTGTGTGTGTGTGTTTGTGTGTGTGTGTGTGTGTGTGTGTGTGTGTGTGTGTGTGTGTAGACATGGTCTTACTTTGTAGAACAACCTGCTCTCAACACTGACAACAACCGTCCTCCTTCAGCATCCTGAGTGCTGGGATTACAGTCATGGGCCTCTATGCCTGGCCTCTCTTCCAGATTCTTGCTTGGTTTGTTGGTTTGTTTTGAAACAGGGTCTCATTATGTAGCCCTGGCTCTCCTGGAACTTCCTCTGTAGCCCAGGCTGGCCTTGAACTCAGAGATCTGTCTGCCTCTGCCTCCCAAGTGCTGAGATTAAAGGAGTGTGCTGCCACGTCCTGGTTCGTCCATGTTCTCCGCAGAGAGAAAAGGGATTTCGGGGGCGAGGGGGGCGATGAATGCATGAGCCTATTCTCCAGGGGATGTTTGAAATCTTAACTCTGCTCTAGTGGATGCAGTGTCTAAGGATTCACGGCTGGCTGAGGCATGCTAATCGCCAGCAAGAGGCTTGACAATGGGCAAACCCCAACTCTGTCTTTTAGTTCACAGAGCAACCCACAGAAAGTTCTAGAAGGCTGGAACAGCAAGTGGAGGTAGTCAGGTACTTCTGAGACTGTGTTGCTCTCATTGCTACCTAGATCCCTCCCGGGTACCAGGGCCACAGTCTCTCTCCTCGCCACCAGGGGGCAGTGCTGACCAAATTTTTCCAAAGGCTGCCCTGAGCTCATTCAGAAGAATTTCGAGGTGGAAGAGAAGTAAGCAAATGTCACATTACATGCCTTTTGAGAATCCAAGTGGTGGTGCTTGCTGTCTGTGGACACAGCTACCTAACAACCGACCCAGTTCTTCAAGTCCTACACTTCTCCAGTCCTACACTTTTAGAGAGACCCAGTCCAGAATTTTGTATTAGAATGGTATATCTAAACTTTGTGTGAATAGAAGTGTGAGCGTGCGTGCATGCGTGCATGTGTGTGTATATATGTGTGTGTGTGTGTGTTTAGCAGTATACACATGGAGGCATGTGTGTGTGTGCTGTTCTGGGTCTTCCCTTACACTCACTTCACAGTCTTGAGGCAATGAATAGTGTTTTGTATGATAGTACAGTGATCCCGTGGTACCCATGGAGACCACTTCTAGGACCCATGTGGGTACCAAAACTGATGATGCTCAACAATGAGCATCACTTATTTTTTTCTTTTTGAAACAAAATCTCCTGGAGCCCAGGTTGGCCTCAAATTGGTATGTAGCTCATGATGCCCTTGGCTTCTGAGCCTCCTATGTCCATTTCCAGAGGGCTAGGGGTCACAGGTACATACCACCATGCCTGACTTATGCACTATTAAGGGTAGAACCTAGGACTTTGTGATTGGTCGCCAAACACTTTACCAACTGAGCCATAACCCTAGCTCTAGTTCTTAAATTTAACCTATGTACATACCAAGAGGGATAGGGTAAACTACAAACCATCTGTAAGGGCGTTAGAGTATCCAATGCTATGTAAATGATATGCAAATAGCTGTTGGATTGTACTGTTTAGGGACAATGACAAGCCTGTGTGTATTCTCTAAAGGTGTAATTCCTCCATTTTTTTGAGACAAGGCCAGGCTGGCTTTGAACTCATGAATCTCTTTCCTCCATCTGGATTATAGGAATGCACCACCACGTTAAAGCTGCAGATGGTCCACTTTTGCATTTATTTTTATTTTTTATTTGTGTGTGTGTGGGGGGGGTTGCCATGGTGCTCAGAAGATAAAATGTAAAAGCTCTGTCTTAGTTTGCGTTTTACTGCCGTGAACAGACACCATGACCAAGAAAACTTTTATAAAAACAACATTTAATTGGGGCTGGCTTACAGGATCAGAGGTTCAGTCCATTATCATCAAGGTGGGAGCATGGCAACATTCAGGCAGGCATGGTACAGGAGCAGCGGAGAGTTCTACATCTTCATCTGAAGGCTTCCGGGAGAAGACTGGCTCCCACATGGTTAGGAAGTAGGTCTCAAAGCCCAGTCCCACAGTGATACACTTCTTCCAACAAGGCCACACCTACTCCAATAAGACCACACCTCCTAATAGTGCCACTCCCCAGGGCCAAGCATATTAAAAAAACCACCCACTGGTTCTCTTCTTCCACCATGTGAGTCTCAGGGATTGGATTCAAGTCATGAGGCATGATTGCAAATACCTTTACCCTCTAAGGCTGTTGGCAGTTCACCAGCAAAGAGGCTGTTATGCTGCTTGCCCTGTTTGCACCTGGAAAATCCTTGCTAGCCACGACTGTGCCCCTGGCCTCAGGTGTGTCTGCAGCTAGCATTCTGTTACTGCAGACACCCACTGTCTTTTGCAATAACATCTGGGCAGGGGCCACTACCCATAGGTGACGGTATGTTAGTGTAATACAGTAGGGATCCTAGGACACTGATGGTTGGGCTGCCCACCAGGATCCCAGTTCAGGCAGGACGCCTGCCTGTGCTGGACTACAGGCTGGTCCAGGTCCCCAAGCAGTCTGCAGCTTCACAGAGAAGGAGTCGCCAATGAGGTGGTCCACACAAGAGCACTATGTAATGATAGAGACTGGACAAGTTGAAGGATGACTGCCACGGAGGGGGCTCCATGAAGTGACAAGCAGGCTCTGAGTAGGGGGGATATAGGGGGGTTTCAGGATGATAGGAGGAGGTGTGGAGACCTCTGAAGCTTCTCTGACAATTGCAGGCCCCATCCCAGGCTTGCAGGCTCACAGGGCCTCAGTTGCATCCTGCAATACTGGCGACAGCCAGCAGAGGCCGCTCCAGTCACTGCTGCGGTTCTGTAGGCAGGCCTGTTTTATCCTCCAGAGCCTGTCCTGTCCTGGGAACACACCTTCCAAGGCACTAGCTTTGCTGTGATGTTAGCACATAGGGCATCCAGTGGGCACTCAGGCCACCTATGGAGGCTATTTGTAAAACCCCTATTATGTGCCAGCCCAGTCAGCCTAAATATTTACAAAGAGCCAGCAAGGCATCAGAGAGGGCAAGGCCACATGACAGAGAAGGAGGCTTTTTTTCTATATATGTAGGGGTGTGTGGGTCAGAGGATGACATCTGGAATAGGTTTTCTCCTTCTACCTTTGTGTGGGTTCCAGAGATCACACTCAGGTTGCCAGGGTCCTGTGGCAAGCAAGCCTTCACCCACTGAGCCATCTTCCTGGAAATGTGCGTCTTGTGCCTCAGTTTCCCCTTCTGTGAAATGGGAGTGGTTACAGATAGACCCTTTATGAGGACTTTCCTTGAGGACCATCGAGTTAGTATGGTACTTGATTTATAACATTGTCTAGGAGAATATCCTCTGTCCTTCCCCTTACAAGGGCCATGGCTAGGACCCTTGGTACATAAGACAGACAGACAGAAGGAGGTGCACACATTTCTGAATAGTGTATATTCACTGTACACTGCACTGGCTTCCTGATGCCATTGACACACACATCTGTCATGTGCTTTGGCCATGTTTAACTCCCACTGACTTCTGTTCCCTTCCCCCACTCATCCCCTTCCTCTTTTCAAAGAGTTCCTTCTAGCTGAGGATGGTAGCTCACACCTGTGACCCCAGAACTCTGGAGACCGAGGCAGGGGGATTGCTCTGAATTCCAAACCAGCCTGAGATAGAGTGAAACTGATCTCAAGGCAACAAGCATCACCTACAATGAGTCCCTTGTACTGTTTTCCTTCCTTCACTATTATCAGGGACTGAACCTGGGCCTGGTGCATGCTGAGTAAGCTCTCTACCAGTGACCCATCTCCTAGAAGTACATCCCTTACTTTCTAAATTTGCATTTGGTATAGGAGAGAAAACTGATGACGTTTGTCTTTCTGAATCCAGCTTATTTCACTTAACATGATGACCTCCGGCTCTGACTGCTTCCCTGCAAATGACAGAACTCCATTCTTTATGGCTGAGTGAAACTGCTGAAACTGCACACACACACACACACACACACACACACACACACACACTGTTTCCCTTATCTGTGCACCTTGGCTGATTACACAACTCGGCTGGTATGAGGAGTTCCCAGGCACCTCTGTTGTGAAGTGCAGTCATTTAGTATGGATGTAAATTTTAATGATACTTGGGGCCTTCCAGAAATAAAAACCCAGATGGAGGGATGCAGACAAGGATCCACACCAAGTGAAGAGGCTCTTGGTAGTCTGCTACCAAGAGTTCTTACCGTCTGCTGAGGGAAGGGGGAGTCATCTTTGTTCAGGATGTAGCCACTAGAAAGTTGCCTGTAAGCGATTCAGTAACCTCCCCCC
>NW_022196896.1:64062556-64078948 GCF_008632895.1 Mastomys coucha | reverse complement strand
ACCTCCCCGCACATGCAAATGTCTGCAGGCAAGCGAAACCAAACTCAGTGGGCCATAAAAAACAAAAACAGGAATGAAAGTTGGAGAGGAACTGTTAGGGAGATGAACGAGTCGAGTCCAGTTGGAGAAGGAGGGGACAAGAGGAACAGGGTTGTCTGTAGAGATGGTTTGGTGGTTCAGAGAGCACTTACTGATCCTCCAGAGGACCCGAATGATCAGGGCTCACAACTGCCTGTATGTCCAGCTCCAACGCAATCCAAGGATTCTGGCTTCCAAGGACTCCCACACTCAGGGGCACAGAGCTACATACAGACACATACAATATACATAATTAGGACTCCCACACTCAGGGGCATAGAGCTACATACAGACAGACACACGCAATATATAATTGAAATAATAAGAATAAAATTTAAGATCGAAAACTACACCATATACATGTATGAGATTGTCAAAGAATAAAACTTAGCCGGGCAGTGGTGGCGCACGCCTTTGATCTCAGCACTTGAGAGGCAGAGGCAGGTGGATTTCTGAGTTCAAGGCCAGCCTGGTCTACAGAGTGAGTTCGAGGACAGCCAGGGCTACACGGAGAAACCCTGTCTCAAAAAAAAAAAAAAAAAAAAAAAAAAAACAAACAAAAAAACCAAACCAAAACAAAACAAAAAAGAATAAAACTTAAAGTTTTTTCAAGGAAAGAAAATGGCACAGGACTGGGGATGTAGCTAAGTTGGCAGGGTGCTTGCCCGGCAGGCATGAAGCTCATGTGCGCTGTGTGTGTGTGTGCGTGTGTGTGTGTGTGTGTGTGTGTGTGTGTGTGTGTGTGTAGACATACACATGCCATGACACATGTGTGAAGGTCAGAGGGCAGCTGTCAGTCTTCTCCATCCACCATGTGAGTCCTTGGGTCAGGCTTAGGAGCAGGTAAGAGCCATCTCACCAGTACTGAGGGTGGAGGCAGGAGGATTGGGAATTTAGGGTCATGGCAAGGTTTGGCTATCTGAAACCATGTTTCAGAAACAGAAAGATCCAGAGAAATGGGAGGTCTGTGTGTCCATACGATGGTTTGACGTTGAGCCCACAAGTGACTGCCAATCCTAGAATAGTGAGGATACTGGGGCAAAGGTGAGTATGAACGAAGGGTGATGAGCAGGGAGAGGCCTAGCAGGAACAGTCTGTTCCAGTTCTCCCCTGCCCTCATGTCAGTGGTCAGCATAGCATGAGGAGCTCAGGGCTGGCTTCATGGGAGAAAGTGGGGGGGGGCAGGTAAAAGACAGGAGCCTTTCTGTTTCTGCTACCCACCAAATGTAGGGAGCCTGTTTATAATGGCACGCCCTGAACCTCATCAGAGGTTGTGGATGTGGGTGGCTCTAGCCTTGCCATCTGCTGGCTTCTGGTTTGAGCAGGCTACAGGTCCTGTCTGGGGACCATACCACCTGCCTACTGCTCTGCAGCTAGCCCGATAATTTTCTATAAAGGCTAAAGCTGCAGAGCAGGCACCTGGGTCACGCACCCACATACCTCTACTAGGGGAATTTGGGTAATCAACAAGGATCTCTTGGCTCCAGCCCTGGGCAGCCACTCAAGGCAGCCAGGTAAAACCCAGCAAAGGGAGGAGCATCCAGAACTGTCCAGAGACTGGTGTGTCTGCCAGGAGGTGCCGGGAGCCTGAGTCTCTTAGACGGAGCCAGCCGGGGCACTGAGTGAACTGCAACCTTTAGAATCTCCAGCCCAAGTGACTAGCACTGGTTCTAGAGCAGCTAGCTACCTGTGGCCTTGGCAGAAGTTATCTTGTGCAGAGACAAAGGGCACTCGGCAAGGGTGTGGCCGGAAAGAGAAAGTCCAGGGGTTACAGCAACGTCTGAGGTAACCAGGGCAACGCTGATGGCACCCACCTTCCTCTGGCCACTTCTCACTTAGGCACGGCATGCTGACTGGAAGAGGTCTCCAGACCAGAACATCAGACCTGAAGAAGAGGAAGGGATCAGCAGGTACAACCTGGGTTTCTGATCATCTATTTCCCTCCTCAGTCAACCCCCAAGTCCTGTCTAGCACACTGCCATTTCCAGGTGCCCCAGGGACGTGTCTAGGGCTATTCCTATCTTCAAGGGTCCACAGAAGTCACTAATTGTGGCCTCGATCTGGTGTCTCAAGAAAGACTTAGTCCAGAGCGGTTGGGGTTTTTTTTTGTAAGCCCCCAAACCAACCTTGCCACTGGGCAGGCTCAACTTCACAGGTCCTAGGATTTAGCTCAGTCAGTTAACCTTCTTCAGCAGCGATGCTGCACACCTTCTGTATGTGGGGTTGGTCTCCATGCCGGCTGCCTATCAAAGTTTCTGCATGCTCTTGAAACTCCCAATGCCCAGATCTCACCCCAGGCCTGGGCCACCACTCTTTGTAGGGAAGGGTGGGGGTGGAGGTGGGGCGGCACGGGTGTTTACTAATATGCGATTATAATTCACAGACAAGGGCTGCTTAGAAGTCAAACAGAAAGAACCATCTGCTGTAGCCACAGTTCCAGCCCCTGCTTCCTTTCTTTTCTCAGGCCAGGCTGCTGCAGCCGTCCACTGTGAGCCACGAGAGGACATGGGGAAAGTCCCGGATATCGTCATGCGTGATAGCATCTAATTAATCATCAACTCGGTAACGTGATCTCCAGCCTATAAAAGGGGAACCTTCGGAGTCTTGTATCCTGACCACTGGCCTTCACAGACATCTCCAGATCCAGGGACTTGTGCCCCAGCAGGAGAACAGGCTAATGGGTTCTCTCCTCAGCCCTGAGGCCAGTAAGTAGATTTCCTGTATGCCTTGAGCTGGCTTCTGGAGTCCTGACTGCAAGGAGAACAGGTGGGAGGTCTGGGACGGGGAGAGCAGAGACCTCATTGGCTCCTCGAGTGGGTTTCTCCGCGGTCTGGGCTGCGTCAGGGAGCGAGCTTCCGGTCTTCCCAGGAACCCAGCAGAAGCTGGGTGTCTCAGGTTCAAGATGGCTGCCAAGACACACACCCCTCCTCCCCCACCCACTACCTGTAACCAGTCTTTATGTAGGAACTGGATAAGGAAGACTCAAGGCTGAGGTGGGGAAACGGTAGAGCTTAGGAGAACTGGTGGAAAAAAAACGAGGGATTTCAGCTTTGCCAAATGTTCGGTGGCATCGTGGGCAAGTCATTTTGTCCCTGCGCTCTTGTTTTTTCTCATCTGAAAGCTGGGACAATGCTGCCACCCTGCTGTCCTTCAGGGCTCCAGATGTAGATATCTAAATAGTAATGAGATACGAAGTTTCTCTGAGCTACGTACTTGTGGTCACGTGTCCCTTAGCCGAGGGGCCTGGTTTGTGGGCAGGATATAGCATGCCACTCCTTAGAACAGAAACTGGGACCAAGCACCCTAGACCTGCCTCCCAAGCCAATCAGCGCCTCTGAGCAGGGCCTGTGGCAAGCACCCAAGGCTCCCTCACAGTGGGCGGCCACGCCCAGAGCCACCTCTGCTGAGCCAGCTGTGTTTGGATTCAAGGCAGGGCAGTGACGATGCCAACGGGGAAGAAGTGTAACAGGTGCAGGTTGTGTGTGTGTGGGTGGGTGTGTGTGTGAGAGAGAGAGACAGAGAGAGGGGGGGGAGGGAGGAAGGGAGGGAGGGAGGTTGGGAGGGAGAGAGAGAGGGAGGGAGGGAGACAGAGAGACTGTAGCTGAGCCCACAGTCTCCTTAAAGCTGGGATCTTTCTTGACCTTCCCCAAGCTCTGAATGCTTTTAAAGGAGGTGCAAAGAGGAGAAAAGGATGCTGCAAAGGGCTGACTGGGTGCCTGGCATCCCAAAGGCCTTGGTGCTGAAGGTGCTGACTGACAGTTGGGAGCAGGTGGCTGAGCATCCATCCCTAAAATCCCCCTGAGCCTTGCAGCAGAGACTATAATTTGTCCTCATCTGCCCATGGTCTGGAGATGACCCTACGGACATGGCTTGCCTGTCCCAACTTCCTAGCAGCCTAGGATCCAGGCCAGCCTACATCACTGGGTAGCACAAAGGTGGGGGTCACTGGAGAAGGACCTCCTCTCTAGTCTATGGAACTCCTCTCTATTCTACTCAAGATCTGGCTTAAAAATGGGGCCCAGAACAAGAATTCTCAAGCTCTTGGTAGAGAACGCTCTGAACCCTGGGCCAACCCTGCCAACCAGGACACGCCCAATTAGAGAGTCATGTTTAGCTTGTGCCCACCTCTGCCATGGCCCAAGCCAGCAGTGGGATCCGTCAGGTTGCTCAGTCAAAGGGCGAAGATTCCTGTAAGACTCTGTGGAAGGAGCAAGGCAGAGAAGTAAGGTGGCCACCCCTTTCGTGCCATTGTGACCCAGCTCTAAAACCAGGAAGCAGTGCTCAGTGTAAAGGAAAGGTGGGGCTCCTGTGGAGGAGGACAAAGTCCTGAAGGCCTTTTGAGAGACTGGCAGGGTAAGGGTGGTCTTCAATTCAGCCCTACTCCACCTGGCTCGGGTGCAGTGAATAACCAAACAAGCCATATGAGAGAGTGTGTGTGTAGCAAGGCCAGGCCTCAAGAGGCCCCGTGGCTTGCCAGTGGTGGTAACCTCCTGGGAGCCACACCCAGGGAGTTGCCCAGAGGCCACTAAACGTAGGGACATGAGACCTGAGCATGCAGAAGAGAGAAGGTGGTTCAAGTCCTCAGCTCACCTAGGGACTCATGGAGGCAGCAGCATGTCCCTTCAGCTTCTTCCCTGTAACATAGGTCATAGCTCCCAGAGATCCCTGGGAGGGCTCCTAAGTGGGGATGGAGCTTTGCCCACACAAGCTGCCAACCAGGCCAAGGCTTTCTCTTCCTAGGACTCTTGTGCCCTCAGAGGCCATTCCTGGGGCAGTCCCCCTTCTTCTGAACTGATATCCCATCAGCCATCTGAACTGACGTCTATCAACCAGACTCCTGCCTCTCTTCTGGGAAGTGGATGGGGGCAGTGAACTGAACTTCTCCCTCTCCCAGAGCGATCCTTCCAGTCCTCTGTCCTCCTAGAGATGGAATCGGGCCAGGTGAACACCCTGCCCGCAGCCAGGGAGGATTGGCCACCATTTTAAGATGAGCAGTCCAAAGTTCCCAGACCCAAAGGGGATCTGAATCCTTTCTGTGGAGGCTGTAGTGGATGAGGCCCCGGGGCTCCAGCCTGCCCCTGTTTCTGCTTTTGTGGTGTACCAGCAGGGTTACAAGGGATTGTTTCCAGAATCTGCTCCTGTCCAGGATGATTGCTCAAGCCCCTTACCAAGCCTGTCCATGGCCTCACTTGAGACCTTCACATCAGCTATGACCCAGCTGAGGGATGGGGAAGGCTCTGGCCAGGACCACCAAGACCTCACAGTCTTATGTCTGGCTCCGCATGCAGGCCTGTGGTCTGAAAGTGGAACAGGAGGGTCAGCCAGCTGGTGAGGGGTGGGGTTTCTCTGGAGTATGGCTCAAGTTCAGATTTAGTTCGTCTTTCTTTTTCAGCCAGCTTCCTCATCTCACCCTCCCACGGCCCCTCCCCTGAAAGAGGAAAGGCATTTCTCCCTGATTTGATCAGCCCAGCCTGGAAACTCCGGCTGTCTCCCAGCCAGGGCTGTGAAGGGCTGCCGGCAGGGAACTTTCCCTCCTGGCTGCCAAGTGCCTTTCAGAAGTCCCTTGGTTCCAAAGCTCACTTCAGGCCCTGGGGGAACGTAGGCATCTCCTGTTCTCAGCTTGCACCCCTGTCCTGTGGGGAACTGCTGTGCCCACCTCTCTTCTAGGATCAGTTAGTCACCCTCAGTGGGAGAGGGCTGATATAGCTCACCTATGGGAGAAGGAGGTCAGAGAAGCAGAGAGAGGAAAGCAGAGCTATTGTCGGCCACCTGCGGGGCATGCACAAGTCAGTAAAGGCCCGGCTCCTCCACGCTAGGCACTTCATCTAGGGGCTGGCGAAATGCAAGCTGAAGGACTCTAGTTTAATCTCCCAAACCACAAAGGTAGAAGAAGGGAAGAACTGACTCCTGGAAGTTGTTCTCTGACCTCCACCCATGCATCTTGGTACTTGTGCACGCAATAAAGAAGTAAGTGTTAAAAAAATAAAAACAATACATTCATCCGAGTTCACATGTCTTAGTCTTTGGCTTCATTTTGTTTAACAAGAGTTCACTGTCTATGTAGCTCAGGCTGGCCTAGCCTGGAACCCCTTCTGTAGCCCAGGCAGGCCTTCACAGTTCTGGGATTACAGCACCACCACACAAGCAAGCTGCTTTTTCTATTAGATCCTAGTAATAACTATGGCTCGGGTGGATTTAGACAGAGCTGGTACACGTGTAGGTTCTTAGAATTTTCATACTAGGCAGCAGCAGGGAACTAAGGTCAGGGGAGGTTAAAAGACCCAGGAAGGAAGAGTGTGCTGCCCAACGGGCTTTAAGCAGATCCCTGGGGCTTGTGGGATGAGACTTGGTTTGGTTTGGGAACTGGTGATGGCTCCAGGGAACTGGGGGTGATGGAAATGGCGGTGGAGGAGGCCAGGGAGGTCCAGGGTGCTGGGCGTTTCCTGGAGAGCCAGTGGGTTAGAATGGACCCTCACTGACTGTCTCCCTGCTCTACTCCACAGATGCTGAGGTGCCCCGCGAGGCCCTTAGTTTCCATGGGGACGCCACGGGCGCACAGGTGCTTCTGGATGACCTGCGGAGCACAGCGCGCAGGCGCTCCACTTTCCACGATGGTATCGTGTTCAGCCAGCGGCCCGTCTGGCCCGGTGAGCGTGTAGCTCTGCGCGTGCTGCGACACGAAGATGGTTGGTGCGGTGGCCTCCGCGTGGGCTTCACGCGCCTGGACCCTGCGCAAGTAGCCGCGTCCTGCCTGCCACCCTTCGTGTGCCCGGACCTAGAGGAGCAGAGCCCCACGTGGGCAGCGTTGCTCCCTGAGGGCTTCGTTCGTGCGGGGAATGTGGTCTGCTTCTGGGTGAACCGTAGAGGCTGGCTCTTCGCCAAGGTCAACGCTGGCCGCCCTCTCTTGCTACGCAAAGACGTGCTGGTCCAGGGCGCCCCGCTCTGGGCGGTGATGGATGTGTACGGGACCACAAAAGCCATTGAGCTGCTGGGTGAGACAATCCTTGGGGTCCCAATACTGAGTGTGGCATGGAGACAAAGTTCTAGGTGACTTCTTGCACCTGACTAGAGGCCGTAGTAGAACCGTTCATTCCTTTATTCTCAGTATGCCATCAGCCCATAGCAAAGACATCGGAGACACGAAATGGGCAAAAGCCTTACCTTTGTCCCTAAAAAGGATAAGATATGGCCAGTCCTCTAAACACTGTTAGGAGGCTGGTCGCAGTTCAAAAAAGAGGAAGCACTTGGATAGAACCTTGCACCTTAAGTAGTTCAGCCATACTAAGGTGAAAAGAAAAAAAAAAACCAACAAAACAAAAAACCAAAGCAATCAAACAAAAATCCTACAACGATGTGAGAGCTCAGCGAGGTCCAGCAGTGAAGAAGGGAGCTTGATGCCTCAGGGTAGTGAGTGATCGTGCGTGTGTGGGTACGTGCGTGTACGTGCACGCCTGTGGATTCCTGGCCCTGAACTTTCCTTTCTGCCTTAGATCCTAAAGCCAACGCCTGGATCACCAGTGGGGAGCCTGTGCCAGAGACTGAAGGTGAGTGCGCACCCTGAGCTCCAGCTCCGAGAGGCTGGAAAGTCTGGCTGTTCAAAGACATCTTTCCAGGTCGAGCACACAAGTCTCCCACAGGTTTTAGGCCAGTTTACTGCCCACTAGAGATCCAGAAACATTGTAATGTTTCTGTCTTCTAGAGCATTGCCCAGTTTCCAAATTAGGAGAGTATATTCATGAACCACACCCTTCTTCCCCTAGAGTCTCATATAGCCTAATCTACCCTCAGATTTATTCTAAACACTCTTCCAAATGCTGGGACTACAGATAGTTTAATCTTTTTTCTTTAAAAATTTTTTTAAAAAAACAAAACATCATCTACGTGCCTGGTGCCTTTGGAGACTATAAGAAGGAGTTAAGCTGCCACATAGATGCTGGGAGTCAAACTTGGTTCCTCCACCAAGAATAAGTACTTGAAACTGCAGAGCCTAGTCTCTCTGGCCCCTCTTTTGTTGTTCTTTTTAAAGTAGAGTGATGGCTCTGTTGGGGAAGTGCCTGCTTGGTCTGAGTTGAGTCCTCAGAACCCACATGAATGGACAGGCGCATGCTGGGAACATGGAGATAAAGAACCCCTAGGCTGGGCAATGGGGGGGGGGGAACACCTTTAATCCCAGCACTTGGAAGGTGGATTTCTGAGTTCGAGGCCAGAGTGGTCTACAGAGTGAGTTCCAGGACAGCCAGGGCTACACAGAGAAACCCTGTCTCGAAAAACGAAAAACAAAAACAAAAACAACCCCCCCCCCAAAAAAACGGAATCCCTGGGACTTGCTGTCCAGCCAGGCCAGCCAAGTTCTATGAGAAAACCTATATCAAAACCAAGGTCGGAGTGTGATGGAGGAAAGCCCCTGACATCAACCAGACAGACATGTACACACACACACACACACAGACAAACATGTACACATACATAAACACACATGCACATACAGAAAGTGTGTACACATACAGCACATGCACACTCACACACATGCATACATATGCACATGCGTACACACACAAAACACATGCATAAGCATGCACACACAGAGACAAATGTGTACACATGCACATAACACTTACAAACATGTACACACAAACACACATGCACACATACACTCTCACACACATACACACATCATCTATGTGGATGCATACACATGCACACACTCACATACATGCATACATATGCACATACATGCACACACACACATACACGTGCACAAGCACACCCACATACACAGACAAGTATGTACACATGCACATAACACACACAGGCATGCACACACATGTACATATGCACACTAGGTTGATGACACAGTTCAGTTGTAGAGTTTTTGCTTAGTGTGCACAAAGTTCTGGGTTTGATTTACAGCACTGGATAAAACCATAGTGATAAAAGTGGGCACAAAGGGATCAGAAGTTCAAGGTTATCTTTAGTTACATATAGTGGGTTTGAGGCCAGCCTAGGCTAAATGAGACCTTTGTCTCAAAAAAGAAACAAACAAACAAAAAGGCCTGGTAGGTATACAGCCTAGATGTAGAGGCTTGCCCAATGTGTGCCAAGTTCTGGTTCTAGATTCAGTTCCCAGTATGAGGAAAAAAATAAAAGGCAAAACCAAACCAATCAAAATCTATCCCTAATCATAAAGCTTCATGGGTGGTGGCAGCGCACACCTTTAGTCACAGCAACTGGGAAGCAGAGGCAGGCAGATCTGTAGGAATTTAAGGCCAGCCAGTTCCAGGTCAGCCAGAGCTACACACACACACACACACACACACACACACACACATACACACACACACAGAAACTCCACCCAAATAAAATAAAATTAAATAAAGCCTCACCAAATAAGTAGACTATAAGTATATAAGCAAAGGGAAAAACCCTCGCTAGCTCACTTGTTATTTATGAGTGTGTATAAGCTTGTGTGGAGGGAATGTGGGGCTTTATTTTCCTTGTATTCAAGCTAGAGCTTTGCTGGATCCCTGGACCTTCAGAGGATGTGTTCTGAGAGGCTAACAATGCCCAGACCCCAGTATCTTGTGAGCTATTGTTTATACTGAACTTGGATTTATAAATTCGTCAGAGGAACAGATCAGCAATAATAACTAGTAACAAAGTAGAACTGTAGCAGCATACAATAATAACAATTTAGTTCTCATGATTTTTTTTTCTAGATCTTTCCATGTGATAACTTCAGACCACAGATGGCTGAAACTGAGAGGCAACACCCTAGATAAGGGGCTATGGGTATTTTGTAGGTTTTCATGCAATTGCATTGAGTAGATTTTCACAGGGAATCCTGTTCCTCGGGATACTGAGCTTTCCTGTCCTGTGGTAAGAGATGGGTGGCCTACCCTCCATGTGTATCCCTGACCTATGCTTTCTTGTTTTCCAGTCATATCAGGAGAGGAGTGTGTTATCTGCTTCCACAACACTGCCAACACCCGCCTCATGCCCTGTGGCCATTCACACTTCTGTGCTTCCTGTGCCTGGCACGTCTTCAAAGACACGGCCAGGTGCCCCATGTGTCGCTGGAAGATCGAGGAGGTGGCTGTAGAGCCTTCACTGAAGACTGGGGAAGGCTCCTGAGAAGATGACTTCTTGGAGTGTGTGGCAGATGGAACCTGGCTCTGAGGCAGGCCCCTGCAAAAGGAGAAACCTCTGTCTGGACGTTGGTCAGCAAGCCCAGTCAAGGGCCACCACACCTGATCTTGCATCAGCAAGCCTTGTTAGCCATGAGGAAGGCTCAGTGAACCTTTCCCCAGCAAGAAGTTCTGTGGAGGCTGATAGGGCACAGAAAAATCTCTCTGGCCACTTTGGGAAGTCCCAGCATGGCAGGCTCACCCCTATGTGACAGCTGAGGACATAAAGGGATCTGTCTATGTCTGGCAAAAGTACCAGAAGCAGGGACATATACCAAGGTGATCTCCTTGCTGATTTGTGACATCGCAAAATAAAGTTTGTTTTTATAATGATGTCTCCTTCGCTGTACTCAGTGGGAGGAGGTGGTACTCTGAGCTATTTAAGCTGTTAAGGCATTTGGGGACATGCTGTCCTGCCCTGCCCCTTGTGGGTCTGTACACCTCTGGTGCTTGACTTTGTCTCCCTCTACAGCTGTAGAGTGCTGGGTTTTAGGGAAGCACCAAGACACCACTCATGGGGCCACTCATGGGGTGAGAGAACACAGTTTAAGATGGGGGGAGAAATTGGGGTTCCCTGTCTCCCACGGGCCCAGTCGCTGCTGGGGTGCTGCACAGAGGAGTTGGGAACAAAGGATCTGGGTCTACGAGCCCAAGAGGAGGCCAGGACGGAGTGCTCCCAAGCTCCTGGACATCCAGGCATGGCTGAGTCACAAGGCCCTCCGGCAGGGGCCAGGGTTGGGGGAGAGGGGGTAGGGAATGGGAACTCTGGCTTAGCTCATTGGCGGTTGTCCTTAGCTTGGCAGCGGTTGTTTGGAAGAGCAGAGAGGCTTTCTACGGGAGACTTAGGCTACAGCCCTATAGGTGAAGGCCTTCTCCATGCTCCCCACAGTGGTTCTCGATGGAAGAGACAGTCCATGTTTATCTATATGGTTTATTGACTGTTCGTGGTGGAAAATGGGAGCATACCAACTTCTCAGAGTGGACGAGAGATTAGATACCTTTTGCAGGGAGGAATGAATGTCCCGGAAGGGAAGCTTATTGGCTCAACCTTCAAGGCCTCTAGATACCTCATTAGCATGAAGAACTCTGTTCTGGGCTATGTGACCTTCATCGTGGGGAGTGTGGCATGTGTTGCCGGCCAGGAATCTAGTATGGAGCAGGGAGGTGCCTACTGTCTCAGGTGTGTACCTGAGTGCCGGGGTTTCAGACCCGCTCTGCTTTACCAAGTTTCCTGGCATGTTCAACTTTCCTACAGCCCCTGGTAAGGACTGGCTGGGGCTCTGGCAGGTCCGTGGGCTCTATTCACTGAACATGGCAGGGATTCCATTGACACTCCCAGCTCTGAGTCTTAACCAGACCTCGCCCTTCCACTTGAATTCTGGGAACTTCAGGAGTCTCTGACATGGATGGAAGTTAGGTATTAATGTCAAGAAAGCCCCAACTTGGGGCTTTTCTATGTAGGAACCCCTATGATCCAAATATGACCAGCATATTTGTCAAATGTTATCAGTTTATACTGTTTAAATTGGGACTGGGGAACCAAAAACCTTTATCCCTGATGTAGGTGCTGGCTATGTTTCATTCTATTTGTGGGAGCTCAGTCTCACAGTCCAACAAGATTGGTTAATTGGTGTGAAGGGGAAGGTGAGGGGCTGAGTCCTCACCAGGCGAAGTGTTAGAAAAAAAGGTGTCGTGACAGAGCACTGACCCCACTTATGTCTACTGACAGAAGCTGAGAGTTTGCTATGGTTGAGGGCTTCCTGTCTATAGCAAGTCACTCGAAGAACTCTTTACACCCAGTTTTATAAAGCTATGGCCAGAGGAGGTCAGAGATGTGAACCTCCAGCCAAACAATAAGTCGTGGAAGGGTCTGCCTAGGGGCGGGAGCAGGGAACTTGGACCATAGAAGCAAGGCAAAGTTACTGGCATGATGGCAGTCCAGGGCAGGAAGACTCTGTATCCAGAAGCTGTGTGTGGCCCCCATCACCCAGCAACCACTGTGGGGATTAGTTGCAATCATCAACTTGCAGAATCTCGAATCACCTGGAAACTGAGACTCAATAAGGGAGTGTGTGCTGCAGGTTGGCCTGTGAGGAATTTCCTGACTGGGTTAATTGAGTTGTAAACCCACCTTGAATGTGGCTGGTGCCATTTCATAAGCTGGGCCTCTAGATCAATGGTTCTCAACCTTCCTAATGCTATGACTCTTTAATGTAGTTCCTTATGTTGCAGTGACCCCCCCATTATAAAATTATTTTGTTCCTACTTCATAACTGTAATTTTGCTACTGTTATGAATTGTAATGAAAATATCTGATACTCAGGACAGCTGATATGTGGCCCCTGTTGAAAAACACTGCTCTAGACTGAAAGGGAGAAAAGCCCAGGGCTCAGGCAGTCGGTGGTCTGCTTCTAAACCATTGGCATACTTTGACCAGTTGTCTCAAGCTCTGACTTCCTGGAAATGATGGACTGGAACTCAGAATTGTGGGCTAAAATAAACTCGTGCTTCCCTAAGTTACTTTGGTTGAGATATTTTGTCACAGGGTTAGGAATATGTTTGAGATCACAAACAAAGAGACCGCCATCATAATTGTAATGGTTTGTATATGCTCGGCCCAAGGAGTGGCACTATTAGAAGGTGTGGCCTTGTTTGGGTAGCTACGCTGTGGATTTGGGCTATAAGACCCTCATCCTAGCTGCCTGGAAGTCAGTCTTCCACTAGCAGCCTTCAGATGAAGATGTAGAACTCTCAGCTCCTCCTGTACCATGCCTGCCTGGATGCTGCCATGCTCCCACCTTGATGATAACGGACTGAATCTCTGAACCTGTAAGCCAGCCCCAATTAAATGTTGTCCGTATAAGAGTTGCCTTGGCCATGGTGTCTGTTCACAGCAGTAAAACCCTAAGACAATAATTAAAGTGTCTTATTTGTGTCCTTACCAGCAAAAGCGGTGGCCTAAGTGCAGGGACAGGGAAGGTTGAGAACCATTGATCTAGAGGCCCAGCTTATGAAATGGCACCAGCCACATTCAAGGTGGGTTTACAACTCAATTAACTCAGTCAGGAAGTTCCTCACAGGCCAACCTGCAGCACACACTCCCTTATTGAGTCTCAGTTTCCAGGTGATTCGAGATTCTGCAAGTTGATGATTGCAACTAATCCCCACAGTGGTTGCTGGGTGATGGGGGCCACACACAGCTTCTGGATACAGAGTCTTCCTGCCCTGATGCAAAAAGGAAGCTGCACTGTACCTTACTGATCCAGGCTCAGCCACAAGATCCAGTTGTTAACGTAAGATGAGAGAAAAAAAATAGTGTAGTTTTTTTTTTTTCTGTGTGATTAAGGAGGAAGTGGGGTCAGGAAACAGTGGCTTCAAGCCAGACAAAAGCTGAAAAACAGCTTGCGGTTTGGTAAGGAGGAAGTGGGGCATACTGTGAAAGAAAAGATAATTGTTTGTTGCATCTGAAAGGGCAACTGGAAGGGAAAATGAGCAGAACACTGCACCGAAGTGCAGCTACAGGTCTCCTTCTACCATCTTGCCAGGAGTTCCCAGGCTAACAAAGAACCCACCTCAGATACAAGTGTAAGTTCACAAATAGGAGAAGCCCAGAGTCTGAGGAACACGATGTCATGGGAAAAAAAGTACTTGGTTACACAGAAGCCATGAATATCTGAAGAAACAGCTAGCAGAGCAGACAGACCTGGGTGTTCCCACAGCTATGGTTGCATACAGAGAGTGGTCTGAAAAATCTCAACGTCTTGGGAATTAAAGATGTGATTACTGAAAATAATGTAAATATCTGATATATATCTCCACATATATCTCCATATATATATACAACATGGCTACAGTGGGAGGGTTGCAAGCCTAGGCAATGCAGTGCGCTCTTGTCTCAAAAACAGAAGTAAAACTAAAGCAGATTACAGAAGAGGGGGAGAACAGACAGAGGACCTAGCCACTCAAATCAGAGCTGATGTGTTCCCTTCGAGACACTCCTTCACTGTGATCAGGTTTTTGTCCAGTAACTCAGACTGGGTTAAAAACATTGTAAGTCAAAAATGCATTGAGTCTAGCTGGCCTACTAAACCTCCTAGTTTGCTACACAATCTGCAAGTAGGGATAGACTCCTATGAGAGCCAATCTACCTCCCAAGGAAGACATTAATCCATTTCCAACCCCCATGGCCCAGCATCTCCCACAAGGCACCACCTCCCGATGCCAATCTATTTCTTATGAGTGTTGGAGGGACAAAGTACATTCACACCAGAGCAATCTACAAATGGCCCACAAGGATATGAAGAAGAGTTTAAACGTCATTAATGACAGGAAGATGCAAACCGAAACCATGAAACCAACTAAACGTTGGCTGAAACCTGTAAAGATGGCCAAAGACATCGAGGGAGGATGTGAAGAAATGAGAATCTTAGTCGTTGTCACGGGGGGTCCTCAAAGAATGGAAAGTAAAGCAGCCACATGGTCCAGCAGTTCTGTGGGGGCTGTGTGCATCCCCCCCTCCATTTACTGTGTGCATCCAGTAAGCCAGATTTGGAAGTCCCATCCCCCATTGCCATGCTAACCACAGCACCATTCACAGTAGCCAAAATCCAGGGATAACTTCAATGCCTGGGTAACAAGTGGGTGGCTAAACTAAATGTGAAGGGGGGATATTATTCAGCCTTGGTAAAAGAGGAATCCATTCACACGCTAAGTGAAATAAGCCAGACTGAGCCGAGTAATTCCCAAGGGAGAAGTCTCTGGAACTTCTCAGCAGGTGACTACAGTCAGTAATGGTGGACTATGTGATTGGCATTTGCCCAGGGACTACAGATCGTCTATCTTCTCATCCCAACTACAAACTAGCAACTATGAGAAACAAAAGAGAGGCTAATTTGCTTGACATATCCACATTCCAAAACATCACACTGTGTAACTTAAACTTTTTGCCTGTTAATCATAGTTCAGTAAGCTTGAAACAAAATAAAGATACATAGTTTCAGTGGCTGGGTTAGGGGAGAGGGATCAACACCACACCGGTCAGTGTGGAGGTGGGGCTGGGCTGAGGTAACAAAGTACTATGAGGTGCCAGTATTAAAAAGATAATAGCAAACAAACAAACAAAAAAACAAAAACAAAAAAACCAAACAAACAAAAAACAGAATTGCAGTAGTAATATTGAGTAATATTGATTATCTTTCCAGAAAGATGATTCCTGAGAACCTGAACCCCTTCAGGGTTGGCTTCTTAGATAAGAAGGGCTGGACATCTGTGACAATTCCAGCACACTGCAGACAGTGGTGGTCTATTGAAGCAAGTTCATTACCCTCCCCAGATCTTTGTTATGGAAACAAAGCCCCTGGGAAGTGGGGCCCATGACAGGGAAAAGAAAGACAATGAATGGGCCTGTGCACTTATGTAGCACAAGAAGAGTAGATTTGGTTAACTCCAGCTACTCTGTTTTTTCAGGCAGAAACTCTGTCATCGAAACACTGGCTTTTCTTTCTGAGGCTTCTCAGCTGTGAAACAAAGGCTCAAGTTTTGTTCAGTGGGAATGTGAGACTGAATGAAGCTTTAGCTGCCTTGAAAAGGGGGAATGGAAATGAGCTTATAGCTTGTTTGGTTTCAGGCTGCCTTTTTAATTGGTTGTTTACAGGAAGAAAAATGATCTGTCTTGCTTGGCTGCAGCAGAGACCTGGATCCTCTAGTGATGTCATCGCTGGAGAACAGATCTGAAGACGATATTCGTTGTTGTTTTGTGGTTCTTCAAGACGGGGTTTCTCTGTGTAGCCCTGTCTGTCTTGGACCTTGCTCTGTAGACCAGGCTGGCCTCAAACTCACAGAGATCCTCCTGTTTCTGCCTCCAGAGTGCTGGGATTAAGGGCATGCACCACCACTGCCCAGCTGTTAGCTTTTGTTGCTATTGTTTTTGTTTGTTTGGTTTTGATGTAACAGTTTAAACAAGAAGATGATATAATGGTTTAAACTGGCTTCAAGCCTCAGCTTCTGTAAATGCTGGCACTGTGAAATACACTCCCACACTCAGGGTTGCTTGGGAGTATTTACTTCTGGATTTCTGTGTTTCCTTCAAGGTCTTATTTTCTCCTGCTGCTGCTGCTGCTGCTGCTGCTGC
>NW_022196896.1:64059166-64062515 GCF_008632895.1 Mastomys coucha | reverse complement strand
CTTCTTCTTCTTCTTCTTCTTCTTCTTCTTCTTCTTCTTCTTCTCCTCCTCCTTCTCTGCCTCCTTCTTCTCTTTCTCCTTCTCCTTCTCCTCCTCCTTCTCCTTCTCCGCCTCCTTCTTCTCCTTCTCCTCTTCTTTCTTCTCCTCTTCCTCCTTCTCCTCTTTCTCTTCCTTCTCCTCCTCCTTCTCTTCTTCCTCCTTCTTCTTCTTTCACAGTAAAAGTATTTCTTTTGTTTGTTTGTTTTTTTGTTTTTTTAAGACAGCCAAGCTAGCAAAGATGGTGTGGGTAAAAGCACTTGCCTTAAAGCCTGGTGACCTGAGTTTGATCCCAAATTCCATGGTAGAAGGAGAGAACTGACTCCTGAAAGTTGTCCCCAGACTTTCAAATGTCTACCATGACACATGAACACACACACACACACACACACACACACACACACACACAGAGAGAGAGAGAGACAACAAATAAAAGTTAGAAAGGGCATTAATGGAACAAAGAAAAACTTGTAAGCCTTACCCAATACAACACAAACTTAGCATACACTGTGGCCTAGCAGTTCTGGAGAGTAGCTATGGTGAGGAGGTTATGGAGATAAAGCAAATGAAAGCATGCATAAGAATACCTGCTAGTATGTTCCAGAAGACGCTCTTGTGACAGGAATGCACTTGGAAACAAACCAGTTATACTTACAGAAGACAAATGCCATTGATATAACTGTAGTTTCCTACAGTGTGGGTAGTAAGAATTTTGGTATCTTAAAAAAGATATGTTATGTTATGTGAATGTGTTTTTGCTTTAATCCCAGGTGTGGGATGAGAGGCTGCTCACAGCAGGTGATTATGATTTGCCTCATGCTCTAGCAGGGGCATGATCTTTGCCAGCTGTAGAAAGTTTAATTTTGGGAGCTCTGTAGAGGTATAAATGGGAGAGCCCTGAGAGGGCCTGAGGAAGCTGCTGCTCCCCCTGCTCCTCCTGCTCCTCTCCCTGCTGCTCTCCCTGCTGCTTCCCCTGCTCCTCCCACTGCTGCTCCCCCTGCTCCTCCCACTGCTGCTCCCCTGCTCCTCCCCTGCTGTTCCCCCCTGCTCCTCACACTGCTGTCCCCCCTGCTGTTTCCCCTGCTCCTCACACTGCTGTCCCCTCTTCTCCTCCCCTTGCTCCTCCCACTGCTGCTCCCACTGCTGCTCCCCCGCTCCTCCTCCCGCTCCTCCCCTGCTCCTCCCCTGCTGCTGCCCATTCTTGCTGTTGCAGTTTGTCAAGTGGTCGTGAGCAAAGAGATGAGAAGAGGTTGGAGAAATCCTGATGCACATTGGACTTGCCCAAGAAACCCAACACCCTTAGTCAGCAGGACGTAGTCTAAAGAGGTCTCTGCCACTTTCCTCCTCTAACGTTTCTTTCCTACTAGTGTTGGCAGGCAGCTGGTAGGGAGGGATTAAGGTGGAATGAGGCTTGGTAGGGAGGTAGAGGTATAAGAACCCAATAAAACAGCTGAACAGATATTCCAACAAGTGTGCATGGTGCTTACAAGGACTAACATATCTCTCTCCCCTTCACCTCTTCCTTTCTCTTCTGTTTTTTTTCTTCCTTTCCATCTATTCTTTTTTTCTCTGGCATTGATGATAAAGCCTTCATGTGCAAGTCCTCTATTACTGAGCAAACCCCAGCTTTGATTTTTATAAGAGAGGGTCTTACTATGTAGCCCATACTGGCCTTGAACTTGAAATCCTTTTGTCTTAGACTCCCAACTAGCACTGCAAGACTGGCTTGCCTGTTTCTGACATCCTGAATGTGGTATATAGTCAATGTCATGTAGATTAAGATACATAGAGTAATGCACGCAGTCACATTTGCAGGTACGTGTTAATGTGTAACAAAGTGAAAGGTGCCCCTGGGAAAGAGAGAAGAGTAGCTGAATGGTCATGTGCATTTTTTGTTTTGTTTTGTTTTGTTTTTTGAGACAGGGTTTCTCTGTGTAGTCCTGGCTGTCCTGCAACTCATTCTGTAGACCAGGCTGGCCTCGAACTCTGAAATCTGCCTGCCTCTGCCTCCCAAGTGGAATTAAAGGTGTGCACCACCATGTTATTTTTCTTTTCTTTTTTCTTTTCTTTACTTTTCTTTTCTGTTTTTTCGAGACAGAGTTTCTCTGTGTAGCCTTGGCTGTCTTGGAACTTACTCTGTAGACCAGGCTGGCCTTAAACTCAGAAATCCGTCTGCCTCTGCCTCCCAAGTGCTGGGATTAAAGGCCTGCGCCACTATGCCCGGCTATCATTTTTCTTATGATGGGAATGCATTTATATTTTGTTTAAGAAATAAAAATATTCGTTCTGAAAAACACTGTGCTGATTCCTCAGAAAGTGTAGTTGGCATATGAGCCAGCAATTCCATTCTTGGTGCATGCTAATCATTCTGAAACCACATACCCACACAGAGCAGAGTTCAGAGAAGAGCATCCATTCATAATATCCCCGAGATGGAAACAACCCAAATGTGAACCAGCTGATAAAGAGACGATGGAGCAGTGCTAGAACCACAGTGGTGGAGTATGGCTTGGCCAACACAGCTGTGTGAACAACTGGTTCATGCTCTGAGGATGAGCCCTGGAAACTCGTTGAGAGAAGCAAGTCCGTCACCAAGGGCCACGTAAGGCCTGGAGAGATGGAGCTGCAGTTGAAAGCACACCCAATTTCAGTTCTCAGCAGCCATGCCAAGTGGCTCATAATTTTCAACTTCAGCTCTAGGGAATTGACATCGTCCTCCAGCACCCACACATGTGTCATACATAAGCAACAACAACAGCAATAATAATAAATGGGGCTGGAGATGGAGAGATGGCTCCAAAGGTTGAGAATATTTGCTCTTGAAGAGGGCCCACATTTGATTGGCAGAATTGACATGTGGTTCACATCCATCTGTAACTCCAAATATAGAAGAAAACTGACCTCCTTGAGCACCAGGCACACACACACACACACACACACACACACACACACACACGCACACACGATGCACATACATGCAGTAAAACACAAACATAAAAGAAATCTTTTTTTGGGGGGGGGTTTCGAGACAGGATTTCTCTGTGTAGCCCTGGCGGTCCTGGAACTCACTCTGTAGACCAGGCTGGCCTCGAACTCAGAAATCTGCCTGCCTCTGCCTCCCAAGTGCTGGGATTAAAGGCATGCGCCACCATGCCTGACAAAAGAAATCTTAAATATTTAGAAATAAAACAAAACCCAAAAGAATCATGTGTTCCATGAGTCCATGCACATAAATATCTGTTGGGCGCAGGACGTGGGGAAATAAAGGGGGCGGGGAAATGACCTTTGTACCGCTTGAGCTGGGGGGGGGGCA
>NW_022196896.1:64025891-64058518 GCF_008632895.1 Mastomys coucha | reverse complement strand
GAGAGAGAGAGAGAGGAATAGAAAAGCAGTGGCTGGCCATGGCCACGTGGAGGGGTGGGGAAGAGGGGGAACAAGGGAGTAAGAGTAAGAGCAAGAGGGTAAGAGAGGGAAGACAGGGAAGAGAGAGCGAGGAGGGGCAAGCAGCTCCTTTTATAGGGGGCGGGGCATACCTTGCTGTAGCCAGGTAACTGTGGGGGTGGAGTCCAGCCAGAACACCAGGAGCTTGGGGCATTGCCCTGCATGACTGATGGCCACAGGATTATGGAGTTGAGGGCTCGTGGTGTCAGGAGCCTCGTGTCTGTGAGTGTAGCTCACGGTTTGTTCTCTTGCAGCATTTTCTATGGGGCCTCTGGAGTAAGCTTCGCTCAACGAAAACATAGACTGCCTTTCACGGTCCAACAAATATCCACAATAGGAAACACAGACACAGAAACTAGTGGGTGGCCAGGGCTGGGTTTGAGGGAAACACGGGCAATAAAAATGAAGCAGTAGTCGCTACTAGCAGACATGAGGCTCTGGATCCAGTCCTCAGTGCTGCAGAATCCAGGTGTGGTGCTGTACTCTCCTCCTGCAAATGGAGGTGAAGACAGGAGGACAAGAACTTCAAAGACATGAAGTAAGTTGGAGATCCACATGGGTTAGAGACCTTGTCTCAAAGGAACAAAACAAAGGGTTCTGGTCTCACAATGAGATGAGGAACGATGGCCGTTCAAATTTGATGGTACTGAAGCCATTTAATTGTTACTTTAAAATTTTATATTTTTTTTGTGGGATGGAGAGATGGCTCAGAGGTTAAAAGCACTCGATGCTCTTCCAGAGGTTCTTAGTTCAATTCCCAGCAACCATGTGGTGGCTCAAAACTATTTATAATGTAATCTGGTGCCCTCTTCTGGCCACAGGCATATATTCAGACAGAGCATTGTATATATAGTAAATAAATCTTTAAAAAAATTTTTTTGAGGCAAGGTCTTATTGTGTATGTATCTTAGGCCAGCCTCGAACTTACGACTACCCTCTTGCCTTACCCCCAAAGTGCTGGGATTGCAAGTGTGAGCCATCACAGTGAACTGCCATTGGCACATTTTTATGATGATGATTATGGTCTGTGAGTTATAGCTCAAGGAAAAATATTACCAACCAAACTAAAGCCTCCACAATACTCTGAAGGAAGAGCAGGGGGAAGCAGAAACAAATAAGAGCATGGGAACAGAGTCAGGATGACAAGACAGATCCCGGAGTGGGTGCAACTGAGTGGTCGGCCTGCAGCCCACAGCTTCTAGGAAGATGGAGAAGGGCGGGGCCATGTGGGAGTCGAGGGGAGGGGAGGAAAGGGTATCTCAGAGAGTCAGCAGCAAGGGTGGAGATGGAGAGGGGCGGGGCCACGTGGGAGTCGTGAGGGGGGAGGTCAGCCTGTAACCAGCGAGGCTGCAAGGAAGGTATTTTAAAGAGACCCTTGCGTCTCTTCGTCTGAGCGTCAGAGTCTTGAAACAAAGGATCTGCAAGATGGGAATTTCCTCAGGAAAGAGAAAAGGTGCCAGGCAGGGGCAGGGAGATGAGGCTATTATCCTAGAAAGTGATTCCACACGATTCTAACAATCTGTCAGACCATTTGACAGAATGAGACTGAAGCCCAGACGTGATGGGGGTCGATGGTAGGCAGGACCGCACTGGACTGCCTAGATGTGCATATCCCTAGCTTTTTATTTAAACTTTTTTTTTTTTTTTTTTTTTTTGGTTTTTTGAGACAGTGTTTCTCTGTATAGCCCTGGCTGTCCTGGAACTCACCCTGTAGACCAGGTTGGCCTCGAACTCGGAAATCCACCTGCCTCTGCCTCCCAAGTGCTGGGATTAAAGGCAAGTGCCATCACTGCCCGGCTTTTATTTAAACTTTAATATAATTTCAGGACCCCCAAAAATGGACCTGAGGGTCACCGAATCTTTGCCCCTCTTCCCAATGTGACTATATTGAATACATCTCCCTTTTCAGCCTTTTACTATGAATTTGGCTGTTCTAATTGGGTTTTTAAGGATAGGTGGCTGAATTTGGATTCTTGAAGTACAGACTGTAGCCCCCAAGTTCAGTAACAAGCCTAGCCAAAGCAGGAGCAGGAGGGGAAGGCTCGCTGTTCTATCAGTCTTCAGGAGGGTCAGTTTCAATGTTGTGCCACAGTTGGGTACTAATCCCATTCCTGGCCTGCTGACTCATTGTGTGTGCTAGGTCACAGGCAAGCCACTAGTAAAGTTCATTTTCCTGAAAGCGGCTTGATTTCTAGGTGGCTGGGATGGAAGGGCAGCGGAATCAAAGCGAACAGGGGTGCTTCGTTAATCATCCTCTAGAGGCTACTTGGCAGAGAGAAAGGAAAGCAAAATCCCGGTGCAGGACTCAGTGTGGCGTGAACAGGAAGCTGTCAGGTGGGGTCCGGGACTACTGAGGGGCTTTCCTGGATACTGAGGAAATTCCCTTGGCTTGACTAGGTGTCTGGCAGAGCTGCTTAAAAACCCCTGCTCTCCTCATAACCTAGCCTCATGTGGTGTTCGGCCCCAGCTGGAGTCCCGCACTACAGCGCGCGTTGGCATCTGCTTCAGAGAAGTTGCTTGAAATTTTCAGCTTAGAAGTCCACAAGGGAAGGATGGACGCGGAAGGCCAGATTCCTGCGTCTGACTGAAGGGGACCGTCATGCTACTGTCGCATCCATTCCCTAGACAGTTACCACTGACCAGTGACCCTGCACCTTCCTTTGAAGGGAGGAGGAGTTCCCTCGTGAACCAGGAGGTGGCGCCTTTCTCCGGGCTCCTCTGCTCCACCCAGCTTGATGCTCTGACGGAGGAGCAGAGCAGGTGGTGGCAATGCCACTGGACAGACACCTGAGGCTCTGAGGCGATGTCTGACCTACCTGAGGCCACACAGCCATCCTCAGTACAGTTGCGATCTGGAGTGTCAGCCAAGACAGAGACCCTTTGCCTCAGGATGGACCCTTTATGGTTCTGAGACAGAATGACAAGGCGGACAACTCTGGGAACATGGGAAGAGAATAGACAAGCTTTCTGAGTGTCCTTTCTCACCACCTGAGCATCAAGAATTCCAGTATGCCTTACACCTTTCTCATTCCTCAGATGTAAACCTGGGACTCTAGGAATCCATCAGAAACCCGATTTGTGACAAAATATACATCCCAACTTTTGTACCAACCTAGGTATCCTGATTTTATTTCGTCAGATTGGAATCCTATCCAAGGTGCCGCCAGAGTCATTCTATAATCTCATTTATGAGAGAGAGAGAGAAAGAGAGAGAGAGAGAAAGAGAGAGAGAGAGAGAGAGAGAGAGAGAGAGAGAGAGAGAGATTTAATTCCAGCACTCAGGAGGCAGAGGCAGGTGAGTATCTGTGAGTTTGAGGCCAGCCTGGTCTACATAGTGAATTCCATGCTAGTCAAAGCTAATAGTAAGGCCCTCTCTCAAAACCAAACCAAAGCAAAACAGGCTTAAAGATCTCCATGTGCCAGCCTGTGGGCCCGAGTTCAATCCCCAGGATCCAGGCAAAAATCAAACATGGCTGCCCACACTTGTAACCCTGGGGCTGATGGGAGCAGGGAGCCAGGACAGGAGCATCAGGGAAGCTTGCCGGCCACCCAGGCTAGCCAATATGGTAGCCCCTGGTTCAGTTAGAGACCCTCTCTATGAATACATACATACATACATACATACATACATATATACATACATCTTTTAATAAACTTCAACTCAGCTTCACTTGTCCTGAGGTTCTTCCCTGTGGTGACTCCAGGGATCCAGTTCTAACGGAGTTAAAGTCCCTAAGAGAACGTCATACTGCTGCAGTGTCAGAGTGGAGCTGTGCCTCTGTCCCAGCCGCCACTGACTGTTGGTCTTGGACTCAGGCTGGGGAATGCTCAGTGGGTAAAACACTTGTCTCCCTGTGATGAACTGAGTTCCTTTCCCTGGAATCTACATACAGCTGTCTGCAGGAGTGCGCTCATCTGTAATCCCATTGCCCCATGGGAGAATGGGAGGTGGGTGTGGAAGAATCCCCAGAAACTAATAAGCTGGCTAGCCTGGTCCACATAGTGGAAAACAATAAAGACGCTCTGTCTCAAAAAGTGTTAGTTGAGGCTTGACACATGTGGTCATCCTCTGACCTCCGCATGTATGCCGTGGCACCTGTGACTGTTCACAGACACACAGGCGCACACACATATGCAGACACCAAGAGAATGAATGAATGAATGTTTGAATGAATGAATGTGAATTCTGGCTGAGGAACAGATTCTGCAGCCTCATACAAAGCCCTCAATATAGAAGACACCTTTCACCGGGTGGTGGCAGCGCACGCCTTTAATCCCAGCACTTGGAAGGCAGAGGCAGGTGGATTTCTGAGTTCGAGGCCAGCCTGGTCTACAGCGTGAGTTCCAGGACAGCCAGGGCTACACAGAGAAATCTTGCCTCGAAAAACCAAAGGAAAAAAAATACTTTTCCAGCTTTCTAGTGTCTACTTTTCCCTGTCGGTGGCTATACAGAATCTCTCGTGTGCTACCGCACACCTAGGCTCACCCACCTGCTGGTTCACACCGAAGATGGTCACTCTTTTGACTTCTCCGTGCACACAGCACTTTCCTTTAGATACTTGATCAACACCCGGAGGAGTTACAAACTCTCGCGGGAACAGAAAATATTGCGTTCAAGTATCAGGGTAAGAAGTACTATTACTATATCTCTCCCAAACAACCCCACTCAGGGCTTAGCCAGGAAAAACCCTGTGCTGGGTTCTCCACTACCCCTGTGTCAGTTACTCACTCTGGCCTCTAGGGGGCTCCCCAGGAACAGGGACAAGGAGCCATCGTCTCTGTTCCTTCAGCCAGGATTCTAAATGTGAACGAATGGAAGCGGTTTGGTAACCCACAAAAGTAACACCATACATTGTGGAGGAGGAGAAGCCGTATCTCATCAGAGGATGACAAGCTGTGAGCCATGGGGATCAATGGGAACCCCGAGTGACTAGCATTCCTTAAGAACACGCTTCACACACCATCTCTGGTCACCTCTGGATAAGACTGTCCATTTTATATCAATCAATTAATTAATTTGGTTTGCGTCTGGATGTGTGCACACTGGTGTGGTCACGCACGTGTAGAGGCCGGAGGTGGACTTCAAGGGTCGTCTTTACTCACTTTCTACTTTCTTTTTTTGTTTGTTTGTTTGTTTGTTTTGTTTTTTTCAAGACAGGGTTTCTCTGTGTAGCCTTGGCTGTCCTGGAACTCACTCTGTAGATCAGGCTGGCCTCGAACTCAGAAATCCGCCTGCCTCTGCCTCCCAAGCATTGGGATTAAACGCGTGCGCCAGCACCGCCCAGCCACTTTCATTTTTTTATTTTATTTTTTTTTTATTTTTATTGTTTAAGGCTGTCTCACTAAATCTAAAACCGGATGTTTAGATAGACTGGCTGGCCAGCAAGTCCCAAGGAAATGCTCATCTCTTCCCCTAGGGCTGGGGTTACAGGCATGCAACATGCCTGACTTTTAACTGCGTGCTAGGACCCAAGCTTAGGACTTCACACTTGTGTACCAAGCATCTTACACGTGGAGCCATCTCCCAGCTGGGAAGACAGGATTTGATGCAGGGCTACTGACACCCCCTCAAGTTTTGCCACTGCCAATATTTATCTAATTGGTGGTCACAACCAGAAAGACTTCTGACTGCTGAAGCTGTATTTCTGCCCCACCCTAGAACCATCTCACCAGCCAGAGTCAATAATTTAAAAACACATTTTGCATGCCTGCTTTCTTTTCTTTTCCAATTTTTTTTTTTTTTTTTTTTTTTGTACCAGGACAGGGTCTGGCCTCATAGCACTATCTAAATTAACCAAGGAGGACTTGTGGTCCTGCTCCACCTCCCAGCCCTGAGATTACAAGTATGTTGTGCTGAGGGTAGGGCCAGAGCATCAGGCAGGCTACCAACTGAACAGCACCTGCAGCCCACACTTGAGCTTTGTGTCCTTGTCTCTTCCCCATGTACGTGTGTGATTGTGAGTGCTTCTGTCTGCATTATCTTGAGGGTTTTTTTTTTTAAAGATTTATTTATTTATTATATGTAAGTACACTGTAGCTGTCTTCAGACACACCAGAAGAGGGTATCAGATCTCATTTTGGATGGTTGTGAGCCACCGTGTGGTTGCTGGGATTTGAATTCAAGGACCTTTGGAAAAGCAGTCAGTGCTCTTAACTGCAGAGCCATCTCACCAGCCCCCTGAGGGTTGTTTTTTTGTTTTGCTTTGTTTTGTTTTGTTCTTCCACTGGAAAGTAGTGCAGGCAGAAAGGTGCTTCACTCTAAAGCTTCCTTCAGTATGCATCCCTGGAGACAGGAAAATGTCTACATTAAGAGCTAAGGAATGTAGCCCCGCCAGAGTGTGCTTGCTTGGTGTGCAGAAAGCCTTGAATTTGATCCCCACATCACATAAAACCAAAGTGGTAGTACATTTCCTATAGTCCCAGCCCTTGGGAGAGGGACTTAGGCAAGTTAGAGGTTAGCGTGTGATACATAATAACTCTCAAAATAAAAAATTAAAATATAATTAGTTTATAGAAGCTCATCTCTATTTGTTGCACTGAATTCTAACTTTTTATACAAGGTAATATTTCAAAAGGGACATTCTGTCAGATCGGTGCCTGTCAGCATGCCCAACCCACTACAACTGTCTGCTTGTTAGAAACACTGCCAACCCCAGGGGTTCCAGAGGAATGGCTCCAGGATAGTCAACAGCTTTTCTCAGATGTCTCACCTGCATACATGCCCCTGTAAAACAAAGGACCGCACTGGGTACTGGAACGTTTCTGTTTCATCTTCACACAACTATGCAAGGAGATACATTCCATTAAAAAACAAATCAGGGTCAGCCTGGAGAGATGGCTCAGTGGTTAAGAGCAATGACTGCTCTTCCAGAGGTCCTGAGTTCAATTCCCATGCAACTACATGGTGGCTCACAACCACCTGTAATGGGATCTGATGCCCCTTTCTGGTGTGTCTGAAGACAGCAATGGTGTACTTGTAGACATAAAATAAATAAAAATCTTTTAAAAAAATAGGCTTGATTTAAAAAAAAATTAAAACAAAAACAAAAAACAGTATCAAGACCAGGCATAGTGGTACATGCCTTTTAATCCCAGCACTCTTGAGAAACAAGCAGACTGCTCTCTGTGAATTCAAGGGGTCAGCCTGGTCTAGTTTCATAAAACTGTGTAACTTTGTAGCCAGCCAGGGCTACACAGTGAGAGCCTGTCTCCAGTCAGTGTCAGTCAGTCAGTCAGTCAGTCAGTGGATGACTTAGGAAGTAAAGGCACTTGCCACCAAACCTGTTATCTGAGTTAGATCCCTCAGACCAACATAGCGGGTAGACAACTGATTCCTATGAGCTGTCCTCTGACCTCCACACATGTGCAAGTTGCATAGGCAAACACAAAATAACTGAACCAAGAAACTCCTGCGTAATGTTTCGAATAAGTTTACATTTTTTGTATTGGAACAAATTCATAGCTACCCCTCAGCTGCTTCCGTTTTTCCAGAGAAACCACACTCTATTGCCACCCGTGACGAGAGGAGCAAGCTCTGTGCTCTTTAGCTGTAGCTAGAAGTCCAAACACACATCACTTTAATATCACTTAGTTGCTATAACAAACTTCTGAGTCTCAAAGGACCTGGGTCCTTTGTTATTCAGCTAACCACCCACGTGGCTTCCCAGCAGGCAGAGCAACCTCTGCGGGCACCAGGTGTGAGACCCGACAGTTCCAGCTGTGTCCAAGGTCCAGCTGCAGAGCCTCCTTTCCCGTAGTTTATTTAACAGGGCCTTATCCAAGTTCTAATTAGGAAGCCAGACCGTGTTCTTGTTTCCGGCCTGTGTACCGGCTGGATTTGTGTGTCAACTTGACATAAGCTAGAGTCAAGGAGAGGAAGGAGCCTCCGTTGAGGAAAGGCCTCTTATAAGATCCAGCTGTAAGGCATTTTCTCAATGAGTGATCAATGGGGGAGGGCCCAGGCCATGGTGGGTGGTGCCATTCCTGGGCTAGTGATCCTGGGTTCTCTAACAAAGCAGGCTGAGCAAGCTGTAAGTAACACCTGTGTGTGGCCCCTGTATCAGCTCCTGCCTCTTGTCCTGTTTGAGTTTCTGTCCTGGCTTCCTTTGATGAGTGATATGGAAATGTGAGTCAAATAAACTCTTTCCTCCCCAATATGCGTTATGGTCATGCTGCTTTGCACCCCTCCACCCCCCCCAACCCCCCTCCCGATCAGAGCTTCATGGATGAGACCGCCTGTTTCACATCCAAGACTGCCCAAGTGTTTACAAAAGATGCACGAGGCACTCACTGTTCTGTCTGTTTCCATCAAAACTTCAAATGCAGAACTAAACAGAAAACAGCATCTGAATCCAGTATCCGAGGTGGGCAAAGCTGTGCGTTCCTTCAATCACAGCGATTGATGGGCTGAAGCAGGACTTTGGAGTTTGACTTTGGGGGAAAAAAGTAAGACAGTCTATAGGGCAATAATTAGTATTGACCTTTTCATTTTATTTATTTATTTATTTATTTATTTATTTATTTATAGACAGGGTTTCTCTGTGTCGCTCTGGATGTCCTGGAACTTGCTCTGTAGACCAGAGATCTGCCAGCCTCTGACTCCCAATCACTGGGATTAAAGGAGTATACCACCACCTCCCGGCTTCTTTTCATTGTTCTTAAGATTTATTTTTATTTTATGTGTATGGGTGCTTTGACAGGGTGTTTTGTATGCGAACCATTTGCATGTATGGTGCCTGTAAAAACAAAAAACCAAAACAACAACAAAACAAAACAAAACAAAACAAAACAAAACAAAACAAAACCAGAAGAAGCCATCAGATCTGATGTCCAGGAACTGGACAGCTGTGAGCAGCCATGTGAGTGCTGGGAAAACCTGTTCTTGCTGTGAGCATTGAGCAGCAAGTGCTCTTAACTGCTTGAGCCATCTCCCTAGCTCCTTTTTTTAGTTTTTGAGACAAGGTCTCATATGTGTCAGGCTGACCTCCAACTCATTACATCACCAAGGCTGACTTTGAACTCTGATCCTCCTGCCTCCAGATCCGGAGTACTGTATTATATATAGCTTGTACTACCAATCTGTTTATGTGGTGGGTGGATCCTAGGCATGGAACTAAGGGCTGTAGAGCTAAAAGCCTCAGGTGAGCTGGGAAACTCTGGTCAAGGGAGACACTGATAACGTCTGCAAACAGTGAGAATTAGGGAGCACCCAATAAGAAGGCAGCAGACCAACCTCCCATGGTATTTACAGCTTTGAAACCACTGAGAAACAGATCCACCAATGGAATCTTCTACCCCCAAGGTTCCCCTTTCTGCCCTATAAGAACTGCAAGTCCTCTGCACCTTGCCATACACTCTCCACTCCCTTGAAGAGACTGGTGGTCTCCATTGCTCTCTTCCTTTCTCTCTTTTTAAGGCAGTTGTGGTGGGGGTGGGGTGGGTGTATCTCACTGTGTACATCTGGCTGTCCTAGACCTCTCTGTGAGGACCAGGCTGGCCTTGAACTCACAGAGATCTGCCTGCTTCTGCCTCCTGAGTGCTGGGACCATGCTCCTTGGTTGTTCTGAGTATGTGGTACCATGCTCCTTCGTTGTTCTGAGTGATGGATAACTTACTTTTTTTTATTTTCATATTGCCTCAGTCAATCTCAATCTAACAGGAGCTGTGCTGTATGACATAGTTCCTGGGAAGCCATAAGTCCAAGTAAACTCTTCCTTGAGTTGGTCACGGTGCTTTATCACAGCACCATGACCAACTGCACTTATCAATTCCACACTTTGCTTTCTATATTTCTATCCTTCCTTAAAGTCTCCTATAACACATGTGAAGTCATCCTTATAGAATTATCTCAACAGAGAATCCAGCACCCTTCAGGTCCCCCCCTTTCTTTTAATGTATATGAGTACACTGCCACTGTCTTCAGACACATCAGAAGAAGGCGTCGGATCCCATTACAGATAGTTGTGAACCACCATGTGGTTGCTGGGAATTGAACTCAGGAAGAGCAGTTGGTGCTCTCAACCGCTGAGCCACCTCTCCAGCTCCCAGGTCCCTTTCTTGAGTATAACTTCTGTGGTCATGACAAAATGTCCAGTACTAGGTATTTTATGAGAAAAGAGGCTTTTTTTTTTTTTTTTTTTTTTTTAGCCTGCAGTTTTGGAATTTGGAAGCAATCACGTGGTGTGACAGGCAGCAGCAGGAGGCTTCAGGGACCATGTTTACTCTTTTTATAACTCACTCTTGGCAGAACAAATACACTTTTCGAGATAGTAAAAATTCTTGCCAAGGGCAGTGACTTCAAGGATCTAATCCTGTTCCATGAAGCTCCACGTCTCCAAAGTTAACCATCTCAAAATCACCAGCTTTGGTGGTGGGGGTGCTGGAGAGATGGCTCAGCAAGAATATGTCCTGCTCTTGTAGGAGTTAGTTCCCAGCACCGAGTCAGGTAGCTCACACAGTCTAGACCTCTGGGGTGTGTGTGAGGGGAGATCTAATGCCATGGGCAGCAGCACACACGCTGCACACACTCAGATGGAAAGAAGACTTTTTTTTTTTTTTTTTTTTTTTTTTTTTTTTTTTTTGGTTTTTTGAGACAGAGTTTCTCTGTGTAGCCCTGGCTGTCCTGGAACTCACTCTGTAGATCAGGCTGGCCTCCAACTCGGAAATCCACCTGCCTCTGCACCACCACCGCCCGGCTGGAAAGGAGTCTTTTATTCATCTGAGGTAATTGTCATCCTCAGACTTACTGTCTGCTAATCTAGGCCCAGTCCTGGAAGCTTCTACCCTCCATACAATCTTATGTAGACCTAGAATGTTTCAGCTTCTGAGACTTACTGTTCCTGAGTAAATTTACCCTTTCCTAGCTCTTTCTGATCTTTGACTGGCTGGCTCAACTCAGCTGTTCTGGTTCAAACTCCTTTCCACACTAACTGATTCAATCTAGCTTCTCTGAGCTTCTCTGGGCTTCTCCTGAATCTCTCAATCTCTCTCTCTCTCTCTCTCTCTCTCTCTCTCTCTCTCTCTCCCTCTCTCTCTGATGTATTTATTTTATGTATACTAGTCCTCTATCTGCATGTACACTTGCATGCCAGAAGAGGGCATCAGACACTATAGATGGTTGTGAGCTACCATGTGGATAGTGGGAACTGAACTCAGGTCCTCTGGAAGAGCAGCCAGTGCTCTTAACCACTGAGCTACCTCTCCAGTCCCCTGAATTGCTCTTTTCAACCTCAAACTACTTCTGTTAATCTGTTCTAATCTTCTGGCTCCTCATTCTCTGGGTCATTCTGTCTTCACCTGTATCTAGCTTGATCTCTCTTCAGGCTATCTCAGTACAACTGTACTAGTAAAACCATCTCTTTCTCCCTGTACTTCCTCGTGTTCATGCCAACAACCTGAATGAAGCCGGTCACAAAAATACAAAACAAAGACAAGACTTGGAAATAGGAGAGGTGATTGGTCGTGGGAAGAGAATGAGGGAGGGTAACAGAGGGCGAAGCAATGTATATACATGAATGAAATTGTCAAAGAGTAATAAATAAATCAATAGATAAATAAATAAAAAACCACAACAATCGTGGCAGTGTGCACCTTTAATTCCAACACTCAGGAAGCAGAAATATCAGGTTTCTATGTTTGAGGCCAGCCATGACTACATAATGAGCCCCTTTCTCAATGAATGAACGCATGAGTGAAAATATTTCAGAACCAAATTTCTGGTCTTAAGATCTACCTGAGTATACCTCCCTTTTATTTTTCTAGAGTGTTCCTTTCTCTTCTCTTGTTTTCTTTTAGTGCCAGCAATGCACAGGTATAATTCCCTCTCCCCCTTTTCTGGGAGCTAGGATCTCACTATTGCTTTGGTTAGTCTCCAACTCCTATAGCTGAAGATGACCTTGAACTTGAAAAATAGCAACACAGCAGTTTGCAGAGAGTCTGGCTATTGAGGTCTGAGCCCTGGATCAGAGTTGAAATGTGTATAATGTAAGCACTAGATTTCAAAGATAGACACACACACACAGGACTTGCAAGAAAGAATAAAATATCACAATGACATTTCATATTTACATTTAAAATTGTATCAATTTTTTATATTTTTATATGTATGTGTGTGATTGCATGTATTTATGTGCAGGAACCCACATACACCCACAGAGGTGTCTCTTGTATTCTCTGGGATTGGAGTAATAGAGGGCTATAAACTGCTAGGTCCTCTGCAAGGGCAACAAATGCTTTTAACCGCAGAGTCATTTCTCCAGCCCCATTATAATTACGTGTAACTAGTAACTTTCTTGGAATACGTGGCGAAATACATGGTGGGACTCATGGCTCCAGCTGCATATGTAGCAGAGGGTGACCTTGCCAGTCATCAATGGGAGGAAAGACCCTTGGTCCTGTGAAAGGCTCTATTCCCCAGTGTAGGGGAATGCAGGGCCAGGAAGCAGGAATGGGTGAGTTGGTGAGCAGGGGGAGGGGGGATGGGATAGAGGGTTATTGGAGGGGAAACCAGGAAAGGGGATAACATTTGAAATGTAAATAAAGAAAATATCTAATAAAAATATCAAAGTGAATTTTACCTTTTCTCTTGTAATTTGTGTGCTTGTTCACTACTGGTAGGAACATATATGTGTGTGTGGTGTGTGTGTGTGTATACATGTAGAGGCCAGCGGTCAGTGTTGTTCCTTAGAAACTACCTACCTTGTTATTTGAGACAGGTTATCTCACTGGGACTTAAGACTCACCAATTAGTTTAAACTGGCTGGTCTGTGATTTGAGGGGCCCATTCTCCTGCATCTGCCCTTTACACACCAGACTTTGTATACATATATGTGGTGGTTTGAAGAGGAATGGTCCCCATAGATTCATGGGTTTAGATGCTTGGCCGAAGGGAGTGGTGCTATTAGGAAGTGTGGCCTTGTTGGAGTAGGTATGTCACTGTGGAGGCAGCACTTTGAGGTCTTAAGTGCTCAATCTATGCCCAGCATAAAACACAGCCAGTCTTCTGGCTGCCCTTGAAGATGTAGAGCTCTCAGCTCCTCCAGCTCCATGCCTGCATGCTGCCATGTTCCTGCCATGTCTGTAGTAGACTAAACCTTTGAAACTGCAAGCCAGCCTCAATTAAACATTTTTCTTTATGAGAGTTGCCTCGGTCATGGTATCTCTTTGCAGCAGTGGACATCCCAACTGAGACAATCTATAATACTTTTATGAATTCTTTGAGAACTTCATATATATATACAATGTATTCTGATTGTATTCACCTTACTCCTCCCAGACCCTCTGCCTACCCCCTGCCCTCTTTTGATGACTTTTTGTGGATTTTTTTTCTTTAATAGCTCACTGATTTCACTTTGTATTGGCCATATAGCCATACTGTGGGGCTGCTCACTAAGACAAAGTCAACCTACTAAGAGCCACACACACCCTTAAAGAAAACTGACTCTCTCTTCCCCCAGAAAGCCATCTACTGTCAAAAGCTCCTCAGCTAGGGTAGGGGCCTAGGATCTGCTCCCCACTCCATGCTAGAACATTGACTGACTTGATCTTGGCCATGCAACTGTAGAATTAAATATTTAATAAACAATAAATCCAGGTGGCACTTTCACTATCTGCCCCAATGGTTTACATTCCTGAATAAAGTACACACACATAGCCTTTATATTTTAATATGCCTTACGTAGCACAATAGCTGGGCCACTGTCTAACCACCACTTCTGACTGAATGTACTTCCTGCCAGTAATTCCAAGTTCCCTCTTACATAAAAGCACTATAAAAGCTGGTTAGCAGGGAGAAGCTTTTCGGTCAGTACCAATTTGATTTCTTCATGTCCTGTGGCTAAAGTATGTGGTGTCTTTGGCAACAAGGTTCTTACCATCAAGTTCTGGTGAGAGACCAGAGCAATGGCAATAGCCTGCTTTATTTGGGCAGGGGGTGTTTCTAGGATGTCCCATATCAAGCTTTTGTATGAGTACTTAGCATCAATTTCAGGTCCTATTGGTTGTTTGACAAGCATTTTACAGACTGAGTTATCTCCTCTGGACCTTCTTGTGTTAAAAAAAAAATGTGGTTTTAGGGTTGGGTAGGGTGGCTCACATTTTTCTTAGTACAAATGTTTCTCTGTGGGTTCAAGGCCACCTTGAGTTCAAGGCCAGCTAAGCCTACATAGTGAGATCCTGTCTCAGAAAACAAAGTGGTTGCTAGCATATTTTAACTTTTAAGCTTCTTCTCCCTCTCCCTCTTCTCCCTCCTCCTTCTCCTCCTCCTCCTCCTCCTCCTCCTTCTCCTCCTCCATCTTCTTTTGGTTTTTTTAAGACAGGATTTCTCTGTGTAGTCTTGGCTGTCCTGGAACTCACTCTGTAGACCAGGCTGGCCTCGAACTCAGAAATCCACCTGCCTCTGTCTCCCAAGTGTTGGGATTAAAGGCATGTGCCACCACTGCCAGGCATATTTTAACTTTTAAAAGATTTGTTTATTTTATTTTATTTGTGTGAGGTAGTGGCTATTCCTGGTTGTCAGCTTGATTGTATCTGGAATGAACTACAGTCCAGAATTGGAAGACTCACCTGTGATCCACATCTTGAGGCTGGGAGATACAAGTTTTTAACACGGATCTTGGCACGGAGATCTTGAGGCATAGTGGATATGAATCCCAGGAGACTAAGGTAAGGAGATCTCTGAGTTCAAGGTCATCTGGGACAAAGCAAGTCCCATATGCAGGAGTGGTGGCACACACCTTTAATCTGGGGCACACCTTCTGCTGGAGACCTACATAGGAACATTGGAGGAAGAAAGGTTCCCTCTTCTTTGCCTGCTTGCCTTATGGAACAGAGCAACTACTGGATCCTTGGACTTCCATTCACAGCTGGTCATTATTGGGGAGTTGGATTACAGACTGTAAGTCATCATAATAAGTTCCCTTACTATGTAGAGACTACCCATAAGTTCTGTGACTCTAGGGAACCCTAATACAGGGTTTTGCCTGCCTGCATGCATGTGCCTGCAGAAGTCAGAAAAGGCTGCCAGGTCCCCTGGAAATGGAATTAAGGATGAGCTACCATGTGGGTTCTGGGAACTGAATGTGGGCCTTCTGCAAGAGCAACAAGTGCTCTCAGCTGCTGACCCATCTCTGTCAGCTCGTTGAGTATTTTAAATTGTATAAGGGTTAGGGCATAATGACTCAGTGGTAAAGCACATACATTGGATGCATGAAGCCATGGGTTTAATCACCATCACCAGAAACTATACTGCTAACAAGAGGGAATGAAATTGCTTACGGGGCCCACACTTTACTTGTTTGTGGGTATGTGTGTAGGTGCATTTGTGGAGATCAGAAGGCAGGAGAACTTCTGGAAGTTGGTTCTTTTTCTACCATGAATATCCAACTCCAGTCCATAGACTTGTTGGCAGGCACCCCGACCTGCTGAGCCATCTCACCTGCTCTGGCTGACACTTTATGTCTGTTGAACAGCACTGGTCATGTAGAGACCTGAATTCTGCCACTAACTCAACTCAAGTGTTCCAAGTCGTAGACTCATTGTTTCTGTTCTACCTAAATGAGGCACAGATGTCGCTCCTGCCCCCACAACAAGAAACAGATAATAAAAATAAAAACCTACACAGAGTACTGATTTCAGAGGGCAAATGTTTCATTCCGAAAGCTGGAGAGAAGATCTGGAGTAAGGACCAGTGCTTGCTTTCTCTCTCTCCTCTGTGTGGGTGTCTCCAGGTTGACACACACGTGTGCAAGTCAGTGTCTCCAATTTGGTGCACATGTGTGCATGTGGATGTGTAAGCTAGAGATCAGTCTCAGCTGTCAGTTCTCAGGACACTGTCCAGTTTGGTTTTCTGAGAGTGTCTCTCACTAGTTTGGAACACACCCATTCGGCAGGTAGCTGGCCAGTAAGCCCCAACGTTCTGCCTGTCTCCAGATTTTACTTGGGTGCCGGGCGGTGGTGGTGCACGCCTTTAATCCCAGCACTTGGGAGGCAGAGGCAGGCGGATTTTTGAGTTCAAGGCCAGCCTGGTCTACAGAGTGAGTTCCAGGACAGCCAAGGCTATACAGAGAAACCCTGTCTCGAAAAAAAGCCAAACAAACAGAGTTTACTTGGCTAGTGTGTATGTGTTTATGTACGTGTGTGTGTGTGCATGTATGTCTGTGTCTGTGCATGTATGTATGAGTTTGTGTGCATGCATGTATGTGTGTGTATATGTATGCATGTATGTGTGTGTCTGTGCACGAGCTCAATTGACACTTCATATTCTCCCCAATCACTCTGTATTGAGGTAGGATTCTTGAGCTCAAGAATTCTGGCTAGTCTACCTAGCCACTTTGCCAGAGGAATTGTCTCTGAGCTGGGATTACAGGCAGCTATTACTACAATTTCTACAAGGGTCCTGGAGATCTGAACTGTAGTCTTCACAGCTGGGCAACAAACACTTTATCCCCTGAGTCATCTCCGCAGCCTGGGCCTGGTGTGTCTGGTGTATTCTGGGAATTGAGCTTAGGTTTCCAGCTTAGCAGCAAGCACTTGGTCTTTTCTGCTTTCTCTTCCCCTGATGCTGCTTGGGTCTTGGACGTCGTGAGACAGGTGTTTTAGTTAAGAGCTGAGATCATTTAGTCTCAGCCAGTTTGACCAATTATGGGTCTCTGCATTAACCAACATTACATACTCTAAAACAAATTTATAACTTTTTCTTCCTTTTGAGATAGGGTCTTGAACTTACAGAGATTCTTCTGCTTTTTGTGTCTTGAGTTTAACAGTGTACATTTATTTTTTATTTTTTTATTATATATTTTCTTTATTTACATTTCAAATGATATCTCCTTTTCGGGTTTCCCCTCTGAAAAAACAAACCAACCCTGTTCCTTCCACCCTCCCCCTGCTCACCAACCCACCCCAGTGTACGTTTATTTAATTTGAGAGGAATAAATCATAAAAATAGGGAGGAAAAGGTTGAAATAACTACCAGCCACGACCTTTTGGGCAGCACCTTGAAGCTCACCTACGCGAACCAGGTTTTCTAGGATCTTAAATACAGGAGGCTGGGCGCGATCGGCCCGGAGAGGGGAGGGCCCGGAAAGGGGTGGGGCTTATACCGGTTTCAAGGCCGCCTGCAGGACTCTCTGGCAAACCCCAGCCCGCACTCGATAGCCGGAAGTCGTCTTGTCTTCGCCTCTAGGAAGCGGAAGTGCAGGGGCAGCTGGCAAGTGGGTTATTGCTTTGAGAAACCGGCTTGTGAGGAGCGGCGGGAAAGGCGCGTGTCGGCTTCTCACTGGCGCAGCCTCCCTGGCGATCGCCGCTGCCCCGCCCTGCCCAGGCGTCGTCGCAAGCACCGGAGTGGACGAAGTGCGGCTCGGGCATGTGCAGCCGGGGGGATGCGAACGCTGCGGATGCTGCGGCTGCGCGGCGGGTGACAGGTACCTCGGGTGGCGTGGGGAGGCCTCAGAAACAGAGGGGCCAGCGCGAGAGGCGACTGTGAGTCCGAGTCACCTTGGGCTTCCTCTTGTACCCTGGCTCGATTTTCCCTCCAGTGTTCTCTCCTGGAGCACCTCAAGTTGTCCCCAGCGGTCTTCTGTTCTTTGCGAGTGGCGGCGGGCTCACTCCAGCAGTCCTGACCCCGTTTGAAGTGTAGGAGGAGGAAGTGCCCCCAGGACTTTAGACCAAGTCTGACCCTAAGTAGGTTGAGAACCGGCGTTTTGCATGACTCTGGAGGAACGAGTTGGTGTTTTATAGGTTTCTGTTTTCAGGTGATGCATCTGTGGGTGTTAAGATCTCTTGGCGTGAAATTGGACGGTTCACTTCACTTTTAGCTTGTGATCTGCGTGCATCTCCAAAACGTGGTCGTGAGCTCTTCTTGCTGCTGGGCTGAAATCTCTCTTGTTCTGCATTTGTTGTCAGGTTTGAGATGGAGAGCGCTTTTTGTTTGTTCTGAGACCTGTGATCTTAACCTTTGCCGTGCCTTGGAAACATCTTTGCACTCGCAAGCTTATTGTAGTATAAAGCCCTTTATTTCCTAGTGATACTTTGTACACTGCCAGACGCATGAAGACATATTCATATCTGTTTGCTTCCCCTACCCCTTTGGAGATAGGGTCTCAGAATCCCAAGCTTTCCGTGGAATTCCGGCCACCATCAGACCTTCATGGAGACATTTTAAAAAGCTAGTTAACACCACAAAACTGGAGCAGATTGTAGCTTTTCCACCTGACTTGCTTTTGATAAACTTAGCTGAAACTTTTCTTTCTTAAATAAAAAAAATTATTTTGTTTACTTAGATTTTGTTCTGTGTGTACAGGACAACTTAGTGGAGTTAGTTTTCTCCAGCCACCTCTGTGTGGCTTTCAGGGATCAAACTCAGGCCACCAGGCTTGCATGGCAAGAGCTTTTACCCACAGAGCCATCTTGCTAAAACTTTCTCCTTTGCTTTCTTGAGGGAGGAAGAGAAAGGGAGAGAGATCTAGATCTAGAGACACAGATTTGTCTGTCTGTCTATATCAAGGTGGGGGGGAGAGAATATGAATATGTCATGTAGAGATGAGAAGACAGTTTTAGAAGAGGATTCTCTACTTCCACCATGGGGGTCTGAAACTCAAGTTTTCAGGTTTTGTAGCAATTGCCTTTACCTATTGAGCCATCTCCCTGACCTAAAACTTTATTAAAAGAGGTAAACAGTACTTTATATAGTAGAAGGGTATCTTAGTGCACATTTAACTATTGCAGAATAGATGGAGCCATGGAGAAACCTTAGTTAGAATGTCTCTGCTGGGATCCAATCCTTTGCATTCATATGAATAATAACTTGTTGGGAGTGGAAATCAAATGTATGTTTCACAGAGAAGAGCTATTAGGAATGATGAATGTATCAAGTTTGGCTAATTCCTTTTTACTTGGATTGGATGTTTCTTGTTATTCTTTGCTACACACACAGGTGCACGTGGGCGCACACATAGACACACACACACACTCGTTGAAACTCAGTCTGTAGATTTGCAGTTGCAGATTTTATTTTGCTTTTTATCTTTTTAAGAGTTCTTTAACTTTTCTTTAGTTTAAAAACAATGAAGCAGGCTGCAGAGATGGCTCAGCGGTTAAGAACACTGAGTTCAGAAGAACTGACTGTTCTTCTGAAGGTCCCTGTTCAATTCCCAGCAACCACATGGTGGCTCATCAGCAATGAGATCTGACGCCCTCTTCTGGTGTGTCTGAAGACAGCTACAGTGTACTTAAATGTAATAATAACAATAACAACAACAACAACAACAATAATAATAAATACACCTTTAAAAATGATGAAGCATCTGGATCTGTGATGGTGTCCTGTAACCTCAGCACTTGGGAGAGAGGTAGAGGCAGTAGGATTTGGAGTTCAAGGTTGTCCCCAGCTACATAACAAGGTAGAGGGCAGCACAAGTCATGACAAGAAACTATTTTGAAAGAGAAAGGAGTCTGGTGGTAACTTAGGAATCATGGCGCTTGCTCTGCTTTCCAGAAAGTGAAAGCATTTGCCACACACACCTGTCACCTACAGTTTTTAATATTTTATTGTGGATTAACCAGCAAGCTTCAGTTTAAATGCTCTAGGAGCTCATGGATGGCTGCTAATAGACTTAGGCCTGAACTTGTTGGAATGCTTGCTGGTTGTCTGCCATGCTGGCCAGCATTGCCCTGTCAGTTGCTGTCAACTTGGAATATTTATCTTCATAAGCAGCACAAAAGGACCACTAGGGTCAGAGTGCTAGTGGAACTTACATGATGAGATGAAGCATTCTCAAACAGAAGTGCTTCAGCGAGGGTCTTCCCCGTTTCTCTGGACACATTTTCCTTCCAGTATGGGGTAGGATTTGCAAAGCTGCTCTTAACTATGTAGCTTTTCTCTTGTTCCCATCTGCAGTGGTGCCGGCAGGGCAAGGGCAAGGGCGTATGCTTTCTCTATAAAATACTGCAAGGTGGGTCAGGAGACATGGTGCAGCTGTTGAGAAAGAGCGTTTACTGTTCTGGCAGGGGACCTGAGTTCTGTTCTCTGCACCCACAACAGTTTACAACCCCCAGAGCTCTAGCTCCAGGAGATCCAATGTTCTCCAGCCTATTTGAGTACCTGCACACGCAGTGAATGTAAATTCTCTCAGCCTCACATATAGCTATGTTAGTAAAACAAATAAATGTTTAAAATATTGTAAGAGTGCCTCTTGGTAAGCTTGTCACTTGTATCCTTCTTCTAATTTTAGTCTTTTTTTTTTTTTTAATGCTTTTCATTCCTTGTGTGTTTGGGAGGCGCATTCATGGATGTGTGGAGGCCTGAGGTCATTAATGACAGTCTTCCTTATGGTGGTAGAGAGATGGCTCAGTGGTTAAGAGCTCTGGCTGCTCTTCCAGAGGACCCATCCTTGATTTGCAACACCTATATGTCAGCTTACAACTGTCCATAACTCCAGTTTTGGGGGGACCTGACACCCTATTCTGACCTTCACAGGCTCCAGGTACAAATGGAGTACACATATCTACAGGCAGGTAAAACACCACTACACATGAAAAATAAAAATAAATCTTTAAAATAAAAGTATTCTTAGAAATTTATAGATTTATTAAGTCTTCCTTATTCTCTAATTACTTTATTAAATTACTTTTGTTTTTGTTTTTTTGTTTTGTTTTTTCAAGACAGGGTTTCTCTGTGTAGCCTTGGCTGTCCTGGAACTCACTCTGTAGACCAGGCTGGCCTCGAACTCAGAAATCCGCCTGCCTCTGCCTCCCAAGTGCTGGGATTAAAGGTGTGCGCCACCATCACCCAGCTATTTTAAAGCAATGTTTTTGAGATAGGGTCTTACCATGTATCCTTGGCTGGCCTTGGAACTTATCATGTAATCCAGGCTGTCTTTGAACTCATAGAGATATTGGTGTACAACAAGAATGTCTGTTGTCAAGGGGATTTTCAGGTTCAGTTTCTGACATTAAGTGACTAAGTCTGGAGGAAAGTCACAGTAACTGCTTTATTCCTTGGGGATGGGAGAGGCCCTAAGGCTGAGGTCTGCTCAGTTGCTGCTGGCTTGGGTATTTTATAGGCCCCCTGGGTCCTCTTCTTTATCCTATTGGTCCTCTTAAGATACCTGCCCCAATGCCTTCCAGCTGTTTCCCCTTGAAATGTCTCTCAGAAACCAGAAGCCAAGGTGTCAGGGGCTTCCCTCTGTCTCTTCCCCTGCCCATCTGTATACTGTCATGCTCCTCCAAGTGCTGCTGTGCACTAGCCATGTGGTCCTTCCTGGCCTTTGTAAATCATAGTGAGTCTTGGCCCACACTCCTCTGTTGTTTTAGTCCCTTCATGAATGAGCCAGTGTTTATTCCATTGTTAGTGCCTCCTGTGTTCATCCTAGGCATGATGCCCATGACAGGCAAAAGTCCCTGCGTCTGAGGAGCTCCTGTTTAGCCCCAGAAGTCAGCCTAGGTGTGAACCTGTCAGGGTGGTTGGGTGGATTGCCCGGTGCCAGTAGGCCTACTTCTTCAGATTGACATAGTTCCTTCCAAGACATGCCCCTAAAAAGCAAAACAAAAGAAAAACTTGTATTTGTGGGGGAGGAGTTTGATTCAGGGACTCTCTACCATAGCCCTATCTGTTCTGGAAGTCACTTTATAGAGCAGGCTAGCCTCAGGCTCAGATCCACCTGACTCTGCCTCCCTAGTGCTGGAACCAAAGGTGTGCACCAGGTGTGACTTAGAAAAACCTTAACCTGCCTTTGTTCTTGAGAGAATGTGCTTTGCTCAGTCTGAATCTGCAGAGAATACACCATCACTTTCCCTAAAAAAAGGATAGGAAGCGGATAACACAGTGCTGTAGAGTACTGACACGGTAGAGTACTGAGGCGTGCTCTTAAAATCCCAGGAATCGCCCCAGCTCCAGGCAGCCTGGCTTACTGAATAAGACTTAAAAACACACAAACCCACTAATGGAACCAAGCAAGGCTCTAAACTCTGCCACTTAGTTCCTGCATCTGAAGGTAAACTGCTCTGGACTTCCCTTGTCTTATTTCTCGAATGGGGATGGTGGTGCTTCCTTTGTGGCACATCTGTGGACTGACTACTGATGTGCTAAGTGTTATGCTGTGTGACCAAGTAGACACGGTTGCTCCCCTCCAAATCGTTGGCCCTTTGGTCGTTGTGTAGAGAGACCAGGAGACAGGATGCATGTGAGATGCTTGGACCTGTATACCCACTTCACAGCTCCTGCTTGTCCCTGCACTGAGTCCTTCCTCACTCCGAAGCTTAGCCTTCCTTGTTCTCTGTACACTATACCCATACATGCATTTGTTCACAGACATATGCTAGTTTTTTGGTGAGGCTTTGCATATTAGGAGACAATGCAGGGTTTTTTTTTCTCTCTCTGATTGTATGACCTTAGTTTATATTAAACATCTAAGTCCACTTATTTTCCTGAAAATTTGATTGTTTTTCTTTAGAGCTGAATAGTATTCATGTGTGTGTGTGTGTAAAAATTAGTTTTCCATGTATTGATGGACAACTAGGTTGATTCTAATTCTTTGCTGTATTAAATATAGCAACAGTAAACATGGAGGCACACACATCTCTATGCCAGGGTGTGGGTTTTTTCTTGATATCTACCTAGGAGTGAAGTATCTAAGTCATATGGTAGGTCTGGTTTTTTGCTTTTTTTTTTTTTTTTTTTTTTTTTTTGGTTTTTCAAGACAGGGTTTCTCTATAGCCCTGGCTGTCCTGGAACTCACTCTGTAGACCAGGCTGGCCTCGAACTCAGAAATCCGCCTGCCTCTGCCTCCCAAGTGCTGGGCTCCAATGTGATTCCACAATGACTGTATTACTTTGTGACCCCTCTCTCTCCACATCTCTGCAGCATTGGTTGTCAGTTTGGCTGCTGACAGTCATCCTGACTGGGCTGTGGTGTTACCTTAAAGGAGTTTTAATTTGCCTGATGGGTAGTGATATTGAACACTTTTAGAAAGACTTATTGGACATTTGTGTTTCTTCTTTTGAAAACTGTCCTTTCATTTTATTTGGCCCTTTGTTGATTGACAGTTTTATTTCCTTGCTACTAAATTTCTGCAGTTCTTTGTAAATTCTAGATATTCTTCCCTTGCCTGAAGCATAGCTGAGACTGTCTCCCTTTCTGTGAGCTGGTTGCTCCAGTACTTGGGGTTAGTTTCTGTGCTGCTGGTATTCTATTAAAAAAGCTCTTACCTATCCAGTATCAAACAGTATCACCTGTTTTCTTCTAGGAGTTTCAGGCTTTATTTATTTAAATGGTTTTTTTAAAAATTAATTAATTAATTAGTTAATTAATTAATTTTACATTTTTATTTATTAGTGCACACCAGAAGAGGGCATCAGATCTCATTACAGATGGTTGTGAGCCACCAAATGGTTGCTGGAAATTGAACTCAGGACCTCTGGAAGAGCATCCAGTGCTCTCACCAGCTTACTGAGCCATCTCTCCAGCCCCGAAGTTTCAGGTTTTAAATTAAGGTCCTTAACTCACTTTGAATGAATGTTTTTTGTACAAGATGAGAGGTAATCTGTTGTCTTCTGCATGTAGAAACTCAGCATTCCAATGCTGTTCATTGAATTCTTTTTCCCAGTGTATGTCTTTGGCTCTTTGTAACTTTGTATCATGGCCTCTGTTCCACCGATCTGCCTGTCTGTCCATGTGGCAGGACCAGCCTTTCTTTATCACTGTAGCTCTGTGCTGTAATTTGAGGTTGGTCTTGTAAGACCTGTAGCCACATTCTTTCCTCTTTTTTTGAAAATTATTTTTTCCTAAAGTATATTCTGATTATTCTTTTCTTCTCCCCCAGCTCCTTCCAGATTCTCCCCTACCTTTCTACCTACCCAACTCCATGTCCTCTTTTTCTGTCTCTTTTTAAAAAAATCAAACAGAACAAACAAAACCCCAAAACAAGAAGTGTACAACCCCTGAACAGGCAAAACTTAAAAATTAAAGAAAATGGAAACCAAATTATACAAGTAAAAAGACAGTTAGGCAGAAATGACCCAAATAAAGCAATTTGAAACAACAAACAAACAAAATTTACAGAAATACAGTTGAGTATTGTGTTGGCCATTTACTGCTGGGTGTGGGGCCTGCCCTAGAGTTGTTAATATGCCCAGATAGCCTCCATTTTTCCTTTGCAAGTGGGTGTCAGGTGCAGGTAACTTCTTGGTTAGGGATGGGAGCTTGTGTCCACTTCCCCTTCTCAGTGCTGAACCTGTGCAGGCCCCATGTGTGCTGCTCTTGTCTCTGTGAGTTCATATGTGCATCAGTCCTGTTGTGTTGGGGATACTTTCCAAGGTGCCAGCCATCAACTCTGGCTCTTAAAATCTCTGCCAAGCTTCATCAAATGTCCCATTTAGGACCGAATGCTTCATTAACACATGGAATGTTCAGTGTTTGTTTGTTTGTTTTTTTGTTTATTTGTAGAGAAGGTGGCTGGGCTTAACTTAACAGTCTTCTAAAAGACATACTTTGTATTTCTATACTTTATTTTGTTTCAATTATTTTTTAGTCTTTTTGTACATGTATAAAGTAGGCTTTTTTAAAAAAGATTTATTTATTTTATTTATATGAGTACACTGTAGCTGTCATTAGACACACCAGAAGATGGCATCAGATCCCATTACAGGTGGTTGTGAGCCACCATGTGGTTGCTGGGAATTGAACTCAGGACCTCTGGAAGAGCAGTCAGTGCTCTTAACCACTGACCCATCTCTCCAGCCCTAAAGAAGGCCCTTAATATAAATAATATCAGTTAAAAAAAAGTAGATCCTAATTGTCTCACTTAGTATCCTTTTTTTTTTTTTTCCTTCTTTGGCTTTTTGAGAAAGGGTTTCTCTGTGTAGCCCTGGCTGTCCTGGAAATCTGTAGACCAGGCTGGCCTTGAACTTAGATCTGCCTGCCCCTGTGTCCCAAACATGTGCATTGACACCCAGCTCATTCAGTATCTTTTGTGTCTGTCTCCATTAGGAGATTTTAACCTGTATCAAGGAATGGGTCTGGCCAGGAAGGGCCCGCCATATCTTAACATAACCTAACCAAGCACCAGACTGTTCAGTACTTCCATCTTCTTATTCTCATGGCCCCACTCAGAGTTAAATGCTAACCTTTGGTTTTTTGAAACAGGGTTTCTTTGTGTAACAGCTCTAGCTGTCCTGGAACTGGCTTTGCAGGCCAGGCTGGCCTTGAACTCACTGAGATCCACCTCCCCTTGCCTCCTGAGTGCTGGATTAAAGGTGTGCACCACCCTGTCTGTCTGTCTGCCTGTCCGTCCGTCCGTCCGTCCGTCCGTCCGTCCGTCCGTCCGTCTGTCCATCCATCCATCCATCCATCTATCCATCCATCCATCCATCCATCTATCTATCTATCTATCTTTCATTTCATTTCATCCATTTCATTTCATTTCATTTCATTTCATTTCATTTCATCCATCTTTCTATTTCCCAGGCTAGGAGTGCACCACCCTGGCTATTTATTTATTTATTTATTTATTTATTTATTTATTTATTTATTTCCCAGGCTAGGAGTGCACCACCCTGGCTATTTATTTATTTATTTATTTATTTATTTATTTATTTCCCAGGCTAGTAAACTCTGCTTTCGGTCCAGCTTCCTGAGCAGCTAAAATTACAGGGTTGAGTCACCTGGCCTGACTTTGACTTTGACTTTTCTTTGTGAGGCACTGGTGAGGAATGGGCATGCTGGGGTAGGCAAGGGTTTCACCCCTGAGCCACAGTTGTAGATGGAGTATGCTGACCTCTGTATAGTTCTGTAGTGGGAGTGGGGGTGTGTCTGATTTAGGAAGTTCTGTTGGCAGGTTTCCATGATGACATCACTCAAAAACTGGAGATGTCTCGTGCAGTGGTCTGGATGCAGATGTCAGTTTGCTTGGAGAGGCTGCTGATGGGAGGCTCTGTGCCATTTCCCAAGGAACTTGGATTCATTCCCTCCTTTGTAGATGGGAGCTAATGGCATGAGAAACTACTGAACTCTTGGCAGATTGCAGATCCAGTCTTTGAGCTGTTACTTTTGAAACACACTACATTGTTTCCTAGAGTAGAGCTAAGGAAACTGAGCCTTACATTGGGTGGCTTCTGACAGCAGATTTCATTGTCTTCCAGTTTTTTGGCTACAAGTCCACAGTTGAAGTGTGGCAGCGCCATATTCCCCCCGAAACTGAGGACTTGTGCTTGCCTCTTCAGGTTTCTAATAGCATCAGAGCCCCAGATAGCCCTAGACTTGTGGTGTAGTTCCAGTGTCTGCTTCTCTGCTCACAGGTACTCTCTGGGCCTGTCTGTTCACGTTGCTTTCTCCCTCTCTTAACACTAGTTAAGATCTCTTAACACTGGATTACTGTCCTGATGACCAAAATATTATCACCTCTGTCTCCAAGTCCGTTCCCATTCTGAGGTAGCGGTGTTATGACTGTAACACACCCCTCCCCTGCTGGAGAGCATGATTCAGCCTCCAGTACTACTAGTCATTTACAGTCTGTCTTAGTGTTGTTTACCCTCAGACTTTATGAAGTTGAATGTAGCCTGCCGTGTGACCAACATCACCCTTCAGAAAGGGAAGTGGTACCCTTGCAGGAAAGTCTGTGGCTGACTAGCCAGCTTTAACTTCCAACTTTCCGACCTTCCTTGGTGCAGGCCATTATAGTGTTAAGTGCTGTTGGTCTCAGAAGTTTATGTTTGTTATCATGTGTCTCCAAGTATTAACATTTTGTGCTTCCTGGTGGAATTTTGAACAATACCTTCTCTTCTTTTTCCCTTTGTAGGGCTCTGTTACAACATGGGACTCCTGATTGCACTGGCCTTACTGTGCCTGTTTTCCTTAGCAGAAGCCAATTCAAAAGCCATTACAACCTCTCTTACCACAAAGTGGTTTTCTGCTCCACTGCTGCTGGAAGCCAGGTAAGGAGGTATTCTCTTCTTATGACGGAATTCTGTAGACCCAGGGTCTGCGGTAAATGGACACTCTGTTCATGTGTTAACTGTCCCTAACAGTGCCCACTGGGCTCTGTGCCACAGAAGACTGTATATGCACGAGGATGCAGACTCTGTCTGTCAGCTGCACAGGCAGGTTTAGGGATGTTGCACATAAGAACAAGACCTAGGATAGGAGAATGGGGATGGAGGAGGAAGGAGCTGAAGAACCCATCAGGTCTTGTTTAAAGATGCTCCTGTTCTGCTCGTAATCTCCCAAATCTGGACACTTTCTTAAGTTTAGAGGGTCTAATATTATTAATATATATTTTTTACTTTCTTTTATAGCAAGTCAGATCTTACTAATTTATATCAGCATATATACACATATAAAAGTTTTTATGTACCACATAGTATTCCCTTATATAACTCTGTTGGTCCTTGACACTACGTAAACTAATAGGGCGAAGATCACATACCTGTAATCCTAGCACTTGAGAGGTTGAGGCGGGAGGATCAGGAGTTCAGGGTCATCTTTGATCTATAGAGAGTTCAAAATCAGCCTGTGATACAGGAGACAATGCTTTGAAAAAAAGTTACCTTGCTGGGCGGTGGTAGCACATGCCTTTGATCCCAGCACTTGGGAGGCAGAAAAAAAAAGTTACCTTAAAGCTGGGAGTGGTGACATATCTGTAGCCACAGCTGAGATGGAAGGATGGGAAAGGTATGCGGACACTACCTGAAGACCTCATCAGCACCCAGCAGCTTAGCAGTAAGAGGGTGGCATGTAACTCAAGGGTAGAATACTTGCTTGCCTGCCAGGTGTGTGCCTGTGTTCAGTCCTCAACTGCCCTGCCCCCTCCTCCAAAGATAGTTATAGCCATGTGTGATGGTATACACCTCTAAATCCAGCACATGGAGGGGCTAAGGTAGGAGAATTGTGTGTTTGAGACCAGACTGGGCCACCTAGTGATCCTCTGTCACAAACAAACAAATAGGCTGTAGATTAATTAATTATATAAGATAATCAAGTCTTAAATTGGTAAAATAAGTATTAAGTGATTTTTTTTTTTTTAAAAGAAATTCATGAGTTTTTGTTTTCTTTTGTCTTTAAAGATTAGGGACTCATATATCACAGACTTGGCTCAAACTTCCTATGTAGCCAAGGTTGACCTTGAACTTGTGGTCTTCTTACCTCCATCTATTCAGTGTTGGGATTATAGCCATGTGCTATCATGCCTGGTTTGTGTGATATTGGGGATAAGGAACCCAAGATTTCAGCCATGCTAGGAAAGCACTCTTAACATTTGAGCTGCATCTTCAACCCCTAGAAGGCTCTTATGACACATACCCATGGAGTTGAGAAAGCACATCTGAAACTGTCAGCTCTAATTCCTCAATTTTTTCCTGGTTTCTTTGATCACAGTTGAGTATGTAGGCTATGATGCTTGCTTCGCCAGCTTCTTTAGTACAATATCTCCCCATTTCAGGGTATCTCTGGCAATTTGCCATTTTGAGCTGTTACTTTCAGGCCCCTTTTCCAGTCAGTGTTGGCAGACAAGTGGTTAAGGTGATGGCCTTGAGGGCAACTCTAAAGGAGCTCTGTGTATTTGGAATCACTGCAGTTACCTCTCAACTTCGCTGAGGGCACTGTTCTTCCCTTCTGTCTCTGGTGGTGGATTTTACACTGTCTCTGCAGATGTTGATGTACCAGGGCATGTGGCTGTTAAAAGATCTTGTTTTCTTCCCATCTAGTCTTAAAGGGACCAAAAAATGTTCCTGTGTATAATTTTAGATTGTGCTTGATGATTATGAAGGGATTTTAGCTCTGTGATTGCCCATGAAATAATATATACATTGAATTGAAGTAAAACTCTTGAATGTTTTGAGCAGCTATAGTTACTATTAGAAATATGTAAATAAGTATTATTCAAATTGAGAGCAACAATCATTTATTATTAGATATTATAATGGCCAAAGGATATAGAATGATAGTTATTAATGAGTTATAAATCAAATCTACTTGAATTTATATTGACTACTAGTCTAAGAAATAAGATTACTACCAGGTATACAGATTCTGGAGGACAGTAGGGTTGCTTGTAGAAATACACTCTTTCTCTCTCTCACTTGATCGCTGTGTGTGAGGGACAGAGTCTTGCTATGTATAGACTAGGCTGACCTCAAACTTGAAATCCATCTTCCTCTGTCTGCTAATAACAATTTTTGGGATTGTAGGCATGAGCTATCAAGCCCAGCTAGCTCCCTTTTCAGTTTTTCCATAGATGAAGACTTTAGCAAGTTCCTAGCAGCTTGCTTATTTGGAGTATGGTTGTAATTAAGGCGGCTGTGACCAGGGTGGCTGTGACCAGGGTGGCTGTAGTCAGGGTGACTGTGACTAGGGTGGCTGTGACCAGGGTGGCTGTAGTCAGGGTGACTGTGATCAGGGTGGCTGTAGTCAGAGTGACTGTGACCAGGATGGCTGTAGTCAGGGTGGCTGTGATCAGGGTGGCTGTAGTCAGGGTGACTGTGACCAGGATGGCTGTAGTCAGGGTGGCTGTAGTCAGGGTGGCTGTGATCAGGGTGGCTATAGTGAGGGTGACTGTAATTAGGGTGGCTGTAGTCAGGGTGACTATGATCAGGGTGGCTGTAGTCAGGGTGACTGTGATCAGGGTGGCTGTAGTCAGGGTGACTGTGACCAGGGTGGTTGTAGTCAGGGTGACTGTGATCAGGGTGGCTGTAGTCAGGGTGACTGTGATCAGGGTGACTGTGATCAGGGTGGCTGTAGTCAGGGTGACTGTGATCAGGGTGGCTGTAGTCAGGGTGACTGTGATCAGGGTGGCTGTAGTCAGGGTGACTGTGATCAGGGTGGCTATAGTTGGGGTGACTGTGATCAGGGTGGCTATGATCAGGGTGGCTGTGACCAGGATGGCTGTGAGGTCCTGCACCTGAGTAAGGGTTCCAGGTGCACTGAGAACAGACCCCTGTGGGTGTCTTTCTTAGATTTGATTTTGTTAGATGTATACTAATTTTAAGCTAAAATTTGATGATCTTGAAAATTTGTTGTTTTGGATGTTAAAAGCTTCACACACTGCCTTTATCCTTCCAGAAATTGTTCTGGGGTTCATGTTAGCTATGGGAGAACCTCTAGCTAACACGTCTGTTCTTCATAAGACCTCTCAGAAAGGCTGTAAGCAGAACTGCACTAAAATGGCCAGTTCCTAATTCTGATGTTGTGACTGATGAGTTCTGCTAATAGCTTTCATAAGTCATTTGTACATTAGGGCTTCCTATTATTATAGCATTTTTATTGTTCCAGGTTTCTTAAGAAATAACTATTGAGTGAACACATTATGCTGTTACTAATAGCTAAGGAAAAATGAAGCTTACTTTTCATTAAGAAAATTCACATTATGCATAAAGATGTGTGTGTATGTGTGTGTGTGTGTGTGTGTAAAAGTCAAACTACAGACATTTGGGAATGTAAATATCCTTTTATTCTCTCTAGTAATATAGTTTGTGTTGAAAGATTTTATCGTCTCATTGCTGACATCTCCCACTTTTCCCCCAGTGAGTTCTTAGCAGAAGACAGTCAAGAGAAATTTTGGAGTTTTGTAGAAGCCAGTCAAAACATTGGATCATCAGATCATCACGGTAAAATTGAAGCCAATACTCGTTTGACTTTGTGGTCTGGGGAAATGTTAGAAGAAAATGGTCTTCTATGTATAATACATGTAACATAGCAGCTAATAGAAAACTTTTTCTTTAATGACTAGAGTTGTGCTGGTAGGAAGATTGATCTTAACTTAGTGCATGGGAAGCCCATGCTCTGTCACTGAGCTATTCCCAAACTCCTACTGATTTAGACCAACACATTATTTATTTTCCTTTTGAAGAGATTAGGTCTTGCTTTGTGAGCTGAAGTCCCGCTGCTTCAACCTCTTAAATAACTGGGGCTATTGGCAGATGTCATTGTGTGAGCCACAGATCATTTTGTGTGTACACACAGTTTGTTACTGTGACTGAAAATGATTCCTTTCTTCCCTGCGTTTGCTCTGCTGTGCTCTTTTGTTGATGTGTTTTGGGACTACTTAACGGAAATACATTTTATTGTAGATCATTTAGTATTAAGTTTATCTGTCTGTTTTGGTATGAACTAACTACACAACTGGTCTATTTGTGTTAAGTGTGTTATCATTAAGTTAAAGCCACCAAGCATGTTTTTCGATATGCCTGCTGGCCACTGAATACTGGAGTGTCAAGATGTCAAATTAAGATGTATCTTATATCGTTCAGTTTTAGTTAATGGTGTGCTTTCGTGAACATTTCTAACACAAAAGACGCAGTATAGGTTATAGACACTGCTAGTTAAAGATGCTATTAGAGGAGATACTCAGGCACCACCATGTACATGAGAGTGGTGCCATAAGATGCCACAGGATGCCACCCAGTGAGCTCTTAGTTGTCGTGATTTGGGTAAGTGTACTTTATTGATTTACCTAGTGACAGAGTCACCCAATAGTATATTGCTCTGAGCATATCTTCCCTCAGTGACATATGACTGTCATTAAAAAATTGAACACCACAAGGACAAGTGTCACTTCTTACTGGATCAGAAATGGTTGGAAACTGATAGAATGGGTTACTTACATTTGTTGCTAAAATAGCATTTTAATGCCCATCGGAGTTTTGTGACAGGATACATACAGCTTTTGATCGGCATTTATAAGTTTTAGTCATATAGTCATGTGACTTAGAGTGAACTAGAATTGTTTGTAACAGATTATTTCACAGAGTGGGAAATACAGCTCAGTGGTTATGAGTGCCCATGATTTTCAAATGACCTGAGTTTAATTCCCAGCTCCCATTTCCAGCAGCTCACTGCTACCTATAACTCTAGCTCCAAGGGGATTTGATGCCTCTGGTTCTGAGGGCAGTCATGTGCACACACGGACAAACACATCACTAAAAACAATAAAATGAATCTTAAAAACATATTTTACTTTTATGATTTTGTGTAATGGGTTAAAAACTCAAGTTTTAACATTTAAAATGAAATTTCAATATAAATATTTTGGATAATGTTATAGGGATGTGAATTGATAAGAACACATTCATTGTCTCATTATTCATAGTTCTACCATCCAAAGATTGACATTAATTTCTGTGAATGTTTTTAAGTATTTTTCTTTTTTTTTTCACATAAGAGGATGCTTATGTGATATGGAACCTTTTTTTTTTCTTTTTTCTTTTCTTTTTTTTTTCTTTTTCCTATACAGATTTTCTCTGTATAGCCCTGACTGTCCTGGAACTCACTCTGTAGACCAGGCTGGCCTTGAACTCAGAAATCCACCTGCCTCTGCCTCCCAAGTTCTGGGACTAAAGGCATGCGCCACCACTGCCTGGCAATATGGAACCTTTTATATTCTGCTTTAAAAATGTAAATACTGGGGCTAGGGTGATAGTTTAGTGGCACTTACCGTGAGAGCAGGAGGACCAGGAAGCAGGAGGACCAGGGAGCAGGAGAGCCAGGGGGCAGGAGGGTCAGCAGGCTGAAGGGCCAGGGAGCAGGAGGGTCAGCGGGCAGGAGGGCCAGGGAGCAGGAGGGTCAGCGG
>NW_022196896.1:64012110-64024904 GCF_008632895.1 Mastomys coucha | reverse complement strand
GGTCAGCGGGCAGGAGGGCCAGGGAGCAGGAGGGTCAGCGGGCAGGAGGGTCAGTGTTCAGATCTTGGAACTCTGCTGAGCCAGGTAGACATGATAGCCACCTGCTGTTTTAGCACTCAGGAGGCAGAGAAAGGGATCACCAGATAAAGCTGGATGGTAGATTTAGCTGCAACTGGCATGTTCTGGTGTCATAGAGAGAACTTGCCTCAACAAGTAAGTGGAGAGAGATTGAGGAAGATGCTTGGTAAAAATTTTGGGCCTGCATATACATGTAGGCGTGTTCATGTCTCCTTGAAACAAGTGTGCTCTTACATACATGTGTATACACCACACTCATGCCAACTCAATATTTTTCCAATTGAAGATTTTATATTTTTTAATTACTGATATAGCTCATACTGCAATCAAAGCTATATAAAAACTTGGGTGTCTGTTTCTTATATTTCTTGCTTGCTTTTGAGAGCCATTTAAAGCATTTTTAGTTTTATTTTATTTATTTTTTTATACTACACTAAATGCACATGTACACACACGTAGACACATCTTTATGCCACAGTCTTGGCACAAATAACTACTTGCTGTGTAACAAGCTTTGTACCTTTCCTTTTTATTTATTGGAGGATTTATTCATACTAGCACACATATGTCTTTTTCTTCTAAACAGCTTTGCCTAGCTTTTTTGTTTAAATGCTCACCATCAAATTATATGACACTATCAATATCTTATAAATCTTGTTGTGCTCCTTAGTGTTTTAGAGCACACACAGATAGATGTCGTCACCTCTGTCTGTGGCATCCAGTCAGTAGTAGACACTTTGATAAATGATGTGGTAAACAAAGACATATTCTGGGATCCAAGCAGTGCTAGAGCTGGTCTGTGGAGGCAGATTTAGAGAAGTCTACATTCCTGAGTGAGTGATCTCACAGCTGAACTCCTGATGGGGCAGGGTCATCTTGGTGAGCAGGGAAGCAGCAGTCCAGGCAGGCAGCGTAGCTCAGGGAGGGAAGAAGTGTCTGTGTTATGGGAATTCTCGTCACTTGACACAAGTTCCCGGTGGTGGTCCACTGGAAACAGTTTGCTATATGCGCTGTTACAGCGCTGGCTTGTGCTTGGTGCCTGCCCTTCCAGCTTGTCCGTAGTCATGCCCGTCTTCTGGCTTGTGCTTCTTCTACAGATACTGAGCATTCCTATTATGATGCCATATTGGAAGCTGCATTTCAGTTCCTGTCACCTCTGCAGCAGCATTTGTTGAAGTTTTGTCTCTCTCTCCGTTCCTACTCAGCCTCAATTCAAGCCTTCCAGCAGGTAAAAGACCTCGTGTGTCCAGGGGAACAGCCTTTTGTAGGGGCATGGCGTGGTGATTTCATTGCTTGTCAGACATTTTTTTGGGGATTAATGATTTATTTTTAAATAGTGAGCAAAACTGATGTTTTTAAAACATTAAAGTCTTTAAATCTTAGATGTTCCCTTCCCTCCCTGGTTTTGGGAATGGAACATAGGACCTTGGACATGCTAGGCAAATTAAAAACCTGATTACTGAGTCATAATCTCCTCACTAATCACACATAAATAAATTATATATTAGTTTTCTTGCTTTGGGACTGAACTTGGATATCAGAAATTTTAAGGAATGATTTACACTTATTTTTATGTGAGAAATGAAAAGAAAATTGTCACAAGAATGACAGCCAGGTACTGTTAGGCAAGATTGTCTGGAAGATGTAAACTTGCTAGACAGTGAGCTTGAATCCAGTCACAGCCTCTGGATGTAAAAGCAGAGGTTACAAGAGATAGGCAGTGTGAGGCAATGCCAAGGGCATGTAGCCTGAACATCTAGGATCAGAGAGCCATTTTAGCAAAGAGGTCTGGTTCACAGTATGAGTAAAGGAAAAGACAAAAGAAAAGGAGGCTTCAAAATGTCCATGCAGGGATCTTGTTTGGATCTTGGAAGAGAGGGACACGAGGAGAAGCAGATGTGTACATGTCAACTAGTTACTTGTATGAAAGAAATGTGGATTTTTAAAACCATCCTGTGTTATAAAACAAAACAGATAGAGAAGACCACTCAGAACAGATTGTGCGGGTGGATCACTGCGAAGTGAGCACCTTTGTACCATCAGCTGCTGCCATTCAAGTACTCCACGCACTCCGTCAGAGCCACTATTGTTCTCCAGAAGGAGCCATGTGGCCATTTCCTGCCAGAATCACCTCTTAGAGTTTTGTTTTTATACTGTTTTATTGTCCAAGAATTTACTGGGTAGACCAGGCTGGCCTTGAACTCACAGAGATCCGCCTGTATCTGTTTCCTAAGTCCTAGGATTAAAGGCATGCACCACTGTTTTTAAATCGGGTTATCTGCTTTCTTGATGCCCAGTTTCTTTTAGTTCTCCCATATTCTAGATTCTACTGTCTATCAGGTTATATACTTCGCCCATCAGGTAAAGACTTCGCCCATTCTGTAGGCTGCCACGTTGCTCTCAGTTGATGCTATTTCTCTGTTCCTGCTTGTGGATCAAGATGTGAGCTCACAGCTGTTCCCACCACTATGCCTTTGCTTCACCATCACGGGCTCTCAGCCTCTAAGCATAAGCCCAGTTAAACACTTTATTTTATAAGTTGTGTTGGTTGTGGTACTTTGTCACAGAAATATAAAAGTAACTAATTCACTGGCCTTGAACTTGGTTGGCTGTGTAGCTGCTACTGACCTTGCCTATGCTAAGTAGTACTCTGGTTGAGCTACATCCTTAGCCCCTGTATTAATATTATAAGGAACCACAGACTGCTTTGCATAGTGACAGCCCCATTTTTACTTTCCACCCACAAAGCACAGGGTTTCAGGTTCTTCTCTGTACTTCCTTATTTTTTATTTTGGACACTAAGGGTGAGATGTGTAGTCACATCTTGGTTCTTCTCTTTCTTTCCCCCTTTTCCTTTCTTTTCTTTCCTTTGGTTTTTTTGGTTTTTTTGAAACAGGGTTTCTCTGTGTAGCCCTGGCTGTCCTGGAACTCACTCTGTAGACCAGGCTGGCCTCGAACTCAGAAATCTGCCTGCCTCTGCCTCCCAAGTGCTGGGATTAAAGGCGTGTGCCACCACAGCCCGAATAGCTTATATTCTTTCCACACCATCTACTTCAGTGTTCTGACCCTTAGAGGAGGTTGTAATAGCTGTCCCATTTAGGGGCTGAGTCCCCTGACATCACCTCTCTTTGGCACTTTGTCCAGTTTCTGTGGAAATGGCTACACTGCAGTCAGAAGCATCTCCAGCGATGGCATGGACATACCACACTAACCTGTGGGTATAAACACAGATGAATATTTAGAATGTAGTCTGATGCCACAAAGTAGTACTAGTAGGCTGCCTCCTAGGGTTCTCTCAGATTTACAGAACTAGACACAAGTACCTTCGTCTTTGGAGCGGCCTCAGGTCCAGCCATTTTATGGTTGGCCACTGCCATGACATCCGTGCCACAGGTAGGTCATCATTGTAGCCCAAAAAATTCACATGGTGGTCATGAGCTGTTTGATGTAGGTGCTTAGGAATTGAACTTGGGTCCTCTGCAAGAGCAGTATGTCCTGACCACGGAGCCATCTTTTTAGACCCAGCAATAGAATGTTACCATCAACATCTGGTGGCGCCACGCTCAATGGCAGCAGCTTAGATTGTCTTGAGGGAAGGGCTCTTGGGCTTCTTTGGTCAACAATTCCTAGGAAAACAATCCACACTGGGCACTGGAATTTTTGTTTAATGACCCAAGACTTCTGGTAGAAGCACCGTCCATCAATGAAGACTCTTTTAAAAAGAAATGCAGTTTTTAAATAAGCTCATATGATCATAGGTTTCCATCCTCTTTTCCTGCCCACTGCCTCTTTAGTTCCCTTGGATCTCAAACCTGCCCCCCCTTTCATCTCTGACACGTCCTACGACCTCCTCTCTCTTTCTGCCCCCCTTTCCATCCTTCTGGCACCTCTCAACATTCAGCATCAAACATAGAACTCTTAACAATTGACATAGAAATTTTATTGCATATTTATTTATTATTTATTTACTGTGTGTGCATGTGTATGTATGTGTGTGTATGTATGTATGTGTACTCATGCATGCGCTGTGCAGGTCAGAGGACAGCTTGCAGGAGTCAGGTGATCCCTTCTAACATGTAGATTCTGGGGATTGAACTTAAGTGGTTAGTTGGTATTTTAAAGGGGCTAAAGAGATAGTTTAGTTGGCAGAACACCTTTATATCTGGGTATAGTGGCCTATACTTGTAACCCCAGGGCTAGGAGTTAGGGGAACATCAGGGAGATCTGTTCATCTCAGCTGAGCTTCAAGTTAAGTGAAGGAGGCTTTCTCAAAAATAAACTTGGAGAATTAATCTAGAAAAGATACTCCATGTTAACTTCTGACCTCAACATGCATATACATATGTACAGGTATACAGAAACACATACACACACAGAGAGAGAGAGACAGAGAGAGAGAGAAAGAGAGGGAGAGAGAGAGAGAGAGAGAGAGAGAGAGAGAGAGAGAGAGAGAGAGAGAGAGAGAGAGAGAGAATGAATCCCTGACATTTTGAGCCAAGGGTTTTTGAAGTACAACCTGGATTCCTAGATGTCTTTTGATAAGTCTGAGAAAAGATAAAGTGTAGCCTTCTCTTGTGGGATTATAACACCAGGACTGACCTGGGGTATACCAGAGGAACTGAATAACAATAACTGAGCTCAGTCAGAGCTCTGGCTTGGAATGCTCTTACCACCTGGCCCACGTGGGTGTTCAGCAGATGATTGATGGTGGATTATCATTTAACCACGTGTTCATTACAAAATACATTTCTGTCTTGTCTTTGAGTAGAACATGTATTTGTCTTCCTGACAGATAGCAGTTGACGAGCCTCCCCCAGAAGGATGCAAGTCATTTCTCTCAGTGCATGGAAAGCAGACTTGTGATTTAGACACTCTTGAGAGCCTGCTGCTGACTGCACCCGACAGGTCTGTTGTATCCTTCATCTAAATGTGGTACATGCCTTGTGCCTTTGCTCTATCACATGCAATCTGAGTTGAATTTTGTTTTGTTTTCTTCTTTGTTTGTTTGTGTGTTTCAGATATTCTCACTTGGTAGTCCTGGCCTAGAACTAGGACAGACCAGGCTGGCCTTAAACTCACAAAGATTGGCCTGCCTTTCTCCAGGGTGCTGGGATAAAAGGCGTGTGTCTCTATTGACGCCTGGCTGATTTTTGTCTGTCTGTTAAGAAAAGGTATTGATTTATAGTCCAGGCTGGTCTTGAACTCAGTCTTCCTGCCTCAGCCTCCTAAGTGCTAGGCCTATGAACATGTGGTACACGCCTGGTCCTCTGAGTTTTTTTTACCTTACCATCTGCATGTATTAGAGAATGGCTACTAGCTAGAGATTCACCAGATGTGAACATCAACTCCATTACTTAAAGTAGTTTTGTAAAATGATGAAAATTGGTTTGTTTTCTCATGTTTCAAAATTATAACCACTTGATATTTGTCTTAGTCAGGGTTTCTATTCCTGCACAAACATCATGACCAAGAAGCAAGTTGGGGAGGAAAGGGTTTATTGAGCTTACTTCCACATTGCTGTTATCACCAAAGGAAGTCAGGACTGGAACTCAAGCAGGTCAGGAAGCAGGAGCTGAGGCAGAGGTCATGGAGAGATGTTCCTTACTGGCTTGCTTCCCCTGGCTTGCTCAGTCTTCTCTTTTATAGAACCCAAGACTTCCAGCCCAGGGATGGTACCACCACAAGGGGCAATTGAGAAAATGTCCCACAGCTGTGTCTCATGGAGGCACTTCCCCAACTGAAACTCCCTTCTCTGTGATAACTCCAGCCTGTGTCAAGTTGACACAAAACCAGCCAGTACAATATTCCTGTTTTATTGGGCAATGATTTTTTTCTGAGAGATTTTATAGGCTTTGTTGTTAGCTTATCAAAGAATACTGTCTGTCCAAAAAGCCGGCACCTGAAGTAGCAGAGATTAATATAAATGATCTTTTAGGATATTATGAGTAACAACAGACAGTATTTAAGAGATATCAGAAAACTTGATTTGAATAATGAAAGTACAGTTTTCTTTGTGTGAGGAGACTGGGGTCTCCTTCAGTGGACACCTAGCATAGTATGCATTTGGCTGGCTGGCTGGAGTAGCAACCTCTCTGTACCTGCTGTAGGCCATGTGATGATGGCTCTTTCTACCAGAAACATTAATGGGATTTTTGGTTGTGTAAGTCTTCTGTAATGACATTGTCAGATCAGTAACAAATTCTCTGCCTAACACATGGCACTAGTGTCTCTTACTCAGAATGACAGCAGTACAGTATGTTCAGGTAGCTCAGCATCAGGGTGTGGGTGGATATTTGAGAATGGCAGTATGGCAGAGCGATGCTTTCCTGGGTGAAATGTAACTGGAGGCCAGGCAGTGGTGGCACCTTCCTTTAATCCCAGCACTTGGGAGGCAGAGGTAGGCAGATTTCTGAGTTTGAGGCCATCTTGGTCTACAGAGTGAGTTCCAGGACACCAGGGCTACACAGAGAAACCCTATCTTGAAAAACAAAAAAAACAAAAAAACCAAAAAGAAATGTAATTGGAGACATTGTGGTTCTTTTAAAACTGTGTTGAGTTTGTGAGAGCAACTGTGCAGACCTATGTAGAGTGGTGCCTCCTCTCCGGAGGTAGAACTGCCTTTAATAGTCTACTGTGTATCATTTTTATAGCTTTAAGTTTGTACAAGTAAGTAGGTCTATTTCTGTTGAGAGACATCTTCCCACTTGATACATGTAGGTGTACTTCAGTATTTTTAACACCCACGTAAAAATGTCCTGATGCAGGTTTTTAGAGTTGTTTCAAATTTTGGATCTTTCCCATTATAAAGAGCATATTTTTTCATATGTAGTTGCCCTCTGTTGAGTGGGTTATTAGAACAGGGATTGGTGGGTGTGTTACTTTCTTTTGTTGCTGTGACTGAATACCATGGTGAAAGACTACTTAATTTATTTTACTGTAAGATTTCTGTCTGTCTTTGCTTTTTATTGCTGTGATAGCACACTACTATTAAAAGCAATTTTGGGAAGAAAGGGATTATTTGGATTATAGTTTGTCCTCAGAGGAAAGCAAGGCAGGAATCTGGAAGCAGGAGCTGGAGCAGAAGCCATGGAGGCACGTTGCATGCTAACTTGTTCAGCTTGCTCTTTTGTGTAACCTGGACCGTCTATCCTTGGGTGGCCATGCCTACAGTGGGCTAGGCTTTGTCCCATCAATCATTAGTCAAGGAAATACCCTACAGATTCACCTATAGGCGAGTTGGATGGGGGGCATTTTCTCAGTTGAGGTTCCCTTTTTCCAGATAGCTCTAGGTTCTCTCATGTTGACAAAAAACCTGAGCAGCTCGGTTTCCAGAGGCTGGATGTCTGTCATGGCAGAGCAAGTATGGAGGCAGGCACAGGAAGTTGAGAGATCATGTCTCATTCTCACACAGGGAGCAGAAAGAGTAAGAACTGTAGTGTGTGAAGGCTATAAAGCCTGTCCCCAGTTGTGCTCTTCCTCTGTGTTCCAAAGCTTTATAACCTCTGTCCAAACAGTACCACCAACTATTCAAATACAGGAAGTATTCAAATACGGGAGCCTGTGGGGGACATTCTTCATTCAGACCACCATAGTAGATCATATTTTAAGAACTTTTAATGTCTTGATGCTGGTTTTAGAAAGTGTGGTGGTTTTGACTTTTTTGTTTGTATTTTGAAAAGTTTAAAAAAATTAAGGGGCGGTGGTGGCACACTCCTTTAATCCCATTACTTACAAGGCAGAGGCAGGCTGATTTCATGAGTTTGAGCTTGGTCTACAGAATGAGTTCCAGGACAGCCAGCCCACACAAAGAAACCCTGTATCGGAAAACAAAACAAAACAAAACAAAAACCCCAAAAAACTAACCAAACAAAAAAGCATTATAGGAAGATCATAGTAGCAAACATGGCAGAGAGGGAGGCTTGCTCACAAGTTACTTGCTTAAAGTTTTATCTGCTGCTGAAGTTATTTAGCCTTATATTTTCAGATAAAATTACAGTCACACTTCATACAGTAGAAAAATATGCTGTAGATTTAATGCTGTGGGATTTGATATGCACCCTGGCTTCCCTTCCCTTCTTTTTAATGAGTTGATGATATTTAATAACTTAGTATTTTATAATTAATATTCATGTAATATACTTTTATTTTTATAGTCATGAACGAGTAAAGCTCATACTTGACAATATTCTAAGTACAAACTGTTTAAGACTGTGATGCCCATATGGAGATACTTAAAACCTTTACTAAGTTTTAAAAGTTGTTGTCAAAAGTGTCCTGGATTTTGCTTAAAATTTTTTTAATTGAATATTTATTTCCAGACCTAAACCTTTATTGTTCAAAGGAGATCACAGATATCCCTCATCAAATCCTGAAAGTCCAGTGGTCATTTTTTATTCTGAGATTGGCCATGAAGAATTTTCTAATATTCACCACCAACTTATATCAAAAAGCAACGAAGGCAAAATTAATTACGTATTCCGACATTATATATCTGTAAGTATTGACTTATTTTACAATTTCTTGAATATTAATTTGTTTAAAATGACTTTTACAAATAATTTGAAATTCTTTTTTTTTTTTTGAGAAATCCAGTACTTTTATCAGATCTCTCTCTGTCTCTGTACTCTTTCACTTGTCTCTTTCTCCCCCTCATCTCCCTCCTTTTCCCTTTAATTTTTTTCTTTTTTTTGAGTCAGGGTCTCACTTTGTTACCCTGGCTAGCCTTGAACTCACTATGTAGATTAGACTAACCTCAAAGTCATAGAGATCCACCTGCCTCCCAAGTGCTGAGATCAAAGGTGGGAACCACCACACATGACATTTTTAAATTAATGAATGTTCTTACTTTCTGTTTTTAAGAGTGTGTATGCCCAGTGTGTTTCTCTCTCTCTCTCTCTCTCTCTCTCTCTGCCTCTCTCTCTCTTTCTCTGTCTCTGTCTCTGTCTCTTTCTCTCTGTCTCTGTCTCTCTGTCTCTCTGTCTCTCTCTGTCTCTCTTTCTCTCTCTCTCTGTCTGTGTGTGTGTGTGTGTGTGTGTGTGTGTGTGTGTGTGTATAGGTCTGAAGTTGATGTGTAATAACTGCTTGATTGCTCTCCACTCATTCTCCTCCATTCACTGAGCAGTCTCTCAGTTGAACTGACGGAGCTACATCCACAGCTAGCCCACTAGCTCGGGGTCCTCCTTGTTTCCACCTTCCATGGGTTACAATTAGAAGCAGGCTACCACAGCAGTCTGCGTGTTGGTTTCCTGCTTGGGTGGCATGGGCTGTACCTGCTAAGGCACTTCCCTGGTCTGCATTAGATCTCTTACTTGCACACGGTGGCGCCTTCCTTGCTTGCCTCTCCAGAGAAACATCAAACAATTACACTTAAAAAGTGGGGTAATCATTTGGATTTTAAAATGAACTGCAAAGAGCTAAGTATGATGGCTGATTCCTATAATCTCAACACTTGGAAGTTTGAAGCAGGAGGATTACTGTGAATTCAAGGCCATCTGGAGCTACATACTGAAATTTTATCTATATCTTTAAAAAAAAAAAAAAACCCAAAACCTAGGAATTGTGTAAAACTTTTGTACATTAAAACTTAAGATAGTCATCCAGCTGTCCATAACCCTTAGGCTTTTGAGTCTTGAGCCCAGGACCTCATATTTCCTGGGAAGCCAGCACTTACCCTCCTGAGCTGTACCCCAGGGTCTCTCTCCCCTAGCGGACCTGTTTTGAAGCACGGTTCTGTTGAGAAGTCTTGTTGAGTTATCTGGGCAGCCTCCAGGAAGACTTTGAACTTGCAATCCTCCTGCCTCACTGTGATCACAGGTCCAACTCACCAGGCCTAGCTAAAATTGATTATTGAGATCTCTGTGTGTATTTGAGCTTATTTGTTTGTGGGGTGTGCTTGTACAGCTGTGTTCTCTTCTGGAGTCTGTCCTCACTTTCCACATTTTCTTTTTGATATAAATATATATATATATGTGTGTGTGTGTGTGTGTACATATATATGTGTATATATATACATATATATACACACACATACACACATACATATACACACACATACACACATACATATACATACATACACACACACACACACACACACACACACACACATTTTTTTTTTTAAAGTGTCTTGACAAGAAAATCTTGACTCTTGATCAAGAAGGTGTGCTCCTCACAAGCAGAGGTGCAGCACTCTGGGGCAGGAAATGCACTTCGGATTCTAATACAGTCACGACTGTGTCTGTGCCCATTGCCTTGGCTGCCTCACTGTCTGCCACAGACTGCTTTAAAAGTTTTAAAAGAATCAGGCCAAAAGAAACGGAGAGAGAAAACAGGTCGGCCACTTTTAGTCACTTAAGTTCCAAGAAAGCAGGGCTGTTCTGTAAACATGATTGGGGTGGAGGGGGAGCAAATTAAAACATTGCCTCAAAGTCTTACAAAGTGGGGAAGATACTGATATCTTCTACCAGATACAGTGCAGTGTCTGATATGAGAGACTAATACTCTGTCTTAGAAGTCCCTCCTTAGTGCGTGTGCTCTGTTGTTCATACTCATCAGGAAGATGTTGGTTCTCTCTTCATCCTTTCTTAGAGAAACTGCTATAGGAAGGGGTCCTTCTTTAGTGATAGCTGACCCAGTAAATCTGAGTTAGGCCCCTAGTACAAGACAGTAATTATTCCATCTCTTTCATTGGCATGGTCTCCCTGGGGGTCCTTTAGCCAGAGCTTGACCTTATCCCATTGGAGTGTTGAGTCTCCACCCAGGCTAGAGAGTCTGCTTCATGACCAGGAAGTATTTTGCCTAGTAGGCCTTCATTATTACTTTTAACACCCACACCCCAAGAGGTAACCTAAGAATCATTTAGGAACCAGATCGAAGGTCCCAGCCCCAGACACTTGGCCTTTCTAGTCTAGCAGGGATGAGGCTGCCAGGGCTCCCAAGGACGTGTCTGGCTTTTAGTTAAGGGAGAAACTAGTTTTCATTGAGGGTTCTTACACTAAACTGTGCAGCCAGTTCTGTCTCCTGTTCTCATTATCCGTTCGCTCTGAAGAGGTAACTCTTCATCATTGTGTTGGGGTGATGACCAATCTGGTTTCATACAGCTGAATTTGGAGTGTCAGATGTCACAGTTTTGGGGTACTCCTCCAGAGGGCCTTTCTAAAAGACCTCAACAGTTAGATGTAGGAAGGAAAGAATCATTGACTGATGTCTGGAAAAATGTGAGGGAGATGTGTTTACCCTAGGCAGGGAGAAGCCAGAGACATTGGGCTCATAAGAACATCCATCTGCTGGGTCCTCCTCAGGGTTCTTTTGGCCTCCAGGGCAGACTGGACAGCGGTGAACCAAAGTCTGTTTTCATGCACTCTGAAAACTGTTGGATAGATTAGAAACAATGGGAAGTCCCTCTCGGATGGCTTCCAGAGAGGGACAGAGAGAAGACATTTAGCTATCATTTGAATTTTTTTTTTTTTTAAGGTTAAAACAATACTGAGCCTGCCTTACTTGGATAGGGATTGAAGTGTTTAATTGAGCCAAGATATGAGGTCTTATATCTGGGTAGCATTTTTTTTTTTTTTTTTTAATTAAGAAGAAAATCACTGGGCTGGAGAGATGGCTCAGCAGTTAAGAGCACTGACTGCTCTTCCGGAGGTCCTGAGTTCAAATCCCAGCAAGCACATGGTGGCTCACAACCATCTGTAATGAGTTCTGGTGCCCTCTTCTGGTGTGTCTGAAGACAGCTACAGTGCACTTACATATAATAAATAAATAAATCTTTTAAAAAAAAGAAGAAAATCACCAATGAAACGTAATCTAGGTAACAGCCTATGTAGTTTTAAGTGTAACGTCTGGGAACTGTTCTCCCCTGGATAGTTACAAAGCCTAACAAACACACCCATCATTTTAGTTTGGGGTTGTATTTTTGTGATGGGTGTTTAAGATGATGTAGGTGGCCAGAATTTTTTTTTTTTCTTCTTCATACTGTCAAGTTGAGGGTCTAGTTCTTGGGTCACTTGTGCTTGAGAGAAACCTCTGGTCCCTTTGCCAGTTCATCTGTGTGACCATAAGCCAGAGGCTGGCGTGACCTTGCCTTTGCTTGGAAGCAGCGAGGAAACCCTTTACATTTGTAGATTGGATGCTGGATGAGTGGTGTCTCCGTGGTCTCCCTGAATGAGGAGGGAGCAAGAAGTTCTTCTTGTAGTTACAGGCCATTTTAGAAGCTGCCCCATAATCACCTGGGAGCTAGATGCTAGTTGATCTTGGAGGTCAAGGGGAATACATTCTCCCTTTTAGTCTGTCTGACCACACTAGTATAGCTTCTGAGTATGGTTATTAAATACCCAGAGGATTAGCTATACCCTTTTAACTACTGGGTAGTATTTCAGAAACTAGGCATGTCTAAATAAATGTTGATGAGACAGTCTTTTTAATGTACTTGTTGAACTTTGACCTTATTCTTTTTGGTATCTTTTTATTTGGTGGAAATGGAGATTTTCTAAAGAGGTGGAATAAAGCAGAATTAATATAAAATTAAACTTGTATCACTGATTATTTAGAATATTGAAATCTTTAAAGTTTGTGTGTCATATACTTCAGTAATGGTAATTGGTCAAAGTCCAGTTTTTTACTGCTGCCCTCCGCCGACAAACCCAGACATTGGATTATGACCAGGTTCACAGGGATCAATTCCCCCTGAGGAGTAAGCCTTTTTTTTTTTTTTT
>NW_022196896.1:63979985-64012100 GCF_008632895.1 Mastomys coucha | reverse complement strand
GAGACAGAGTTTCTCTGTGTAGCCCTGGCTGTCCTGGAACTCATTCTGTAGACTAGGCTGGCCTTGAACTCAAAAATCTGCCTGTCTCTGCCTCCCAAGTGCTGGGATTAAAGGCGTGCAGCACCACTGCCCGGATGGAGTAAGCCTTTTGAGTGCATGTCTGAGAAAGCAGTCAATTATCCCTCTGTAGTAGTCATGCTATTTAGTATAGCACCAGTGGGGGATGTCTTGCCTGGCGATCAGTGGTGTGGCATGTAGGCTCCAGCACCAGCTAAGACCATGGATGCTCTTTCTTTCCTAGTGGGCTTTTTAGCACCCTTGCAAGCACTCTGAGATCTAACCAGCAGTGAGGAAGCTTACTGGTCAGTTCCAGAATTAATTTCTCTGTGTCCTGCAACCAGTGTGTCTAGTGTCTTTAGCAATTGGGTCTTACCCCTAGTAGGGGACCTAGAGCAGTGGCAGTAGCTTGTACTGTAGAGGGACCTCTGGGGCTACCTGGACAAATAAATGCATAAAGAGCGTCCCATGCCTGGCACAGGGGGTTTTATTTAACAACTAGTATCTTTTGGAGCAGCACTGTCTACCTGTACAGGGTACCTCTGTTTAAAAGATAGAGGATTTTAATCATGTATTTTTAGTTATCTTATGGTATTGGCTTTTCATATACCTTTAGTTTTGTTTCTCCTTTGAAATTCTTATTCCTATAGTTATGACAAGATAAAAAAAATGTAAAGGGGCCGGGCGGTGATGGCGCATGCCTTTAATCCCAGCACTTGGGAGGCAGAGGCAGGCAGATTTCTGAGTTCGAGCCCAGCCTGGTCTACAGAGTGAGTTCCAGGACAGCCGGGGCTACACAGAGAAACCCTGTCTTGGAAAAACAAAAAAAACAAAAAAAACAAAAAAAAAAAAAAAAAAAAAAAAAAAAAAAAAAAAAAGGAGTCTAGGATTTCCTAAAGATGCAAACACAGTCTAGATTGATTTTGTTCACAAATAAGATGAATATGATAGACAAGTACTATAATATATACACGTCATGGTAGACAACTACTTCTATAATTGTTGATGTTCACTCTACTCACTTGAATATATAGCTAATACTATATAAATCAATATTAAAATAATTTAAAATGTTTATAATAGAATTACATCATTCCCTTTTTCTCCTTCTAGCCCCTCCTATGTACTCCGCCTTGACTTCATTTAAATTTATTCCATTTTTCTTGTGTTGTTAAACACATGCATGCACATAAGCACACACATATGCACCCACACAACCTGTTCAGTGTGTATGATGTTATTTGTACATACATATTTCAGGGCTGACCATTTGGTATTGGACAAGCAATTGGTGTGTTCTTCCATGAAGCCTTACCAGTGTGGCTGCCTACACACGAGCAGGTGGCACCAGTAGACATGCTATTAAGCAGGGGCCTGCTGTGCCTCCTAACGAGCCGGGTGGTGATGGTGGAATTTTTCTTCTGTTTGCAGAATCCCAGGAAGGAGCCAGTTCACCTTTCTGGCTATGGTGTGGAACTGGCGATTAAGAGCACGGAGTACAAGGCCAAGGATGATACTCAGGTGAAAGGTGAATTTGTAAAAATAAGAGCATGTGTTCTCTTGCCTTTAAGTATGAGTTAATTTGGAATTGACTCCCGTCTTCAAAAAAAAAAAAATAGGCTTGTCACGTCTGGGTGGGGAACCTTAGCACATTTTCTAGGCCTGTATTTTTGTCCTCTGTAATGTTTGGGCAGTGATATGTTCTTTTTAAAGTGTCTAGGAGAAGAAAGGAGGATAATATAAGTCTAGAATTCGGGCTGGATATTGTGGTGTGTGCTTAACAATCTCAGTGCTGAAGCAGGTGAATTATAGTTCAAGGCTGCCTGTGCTGTCCCCCAAACAGTAAAAACAAGGGTACACAGAAACAAAAAAGAGCCCACAAAGTTGAACGCAGTGTTTTTACACAAGTGATGTAATCAGCGGCGGCAGCAGCTGTTGTTGAGATCATATGTGTCACAGACAGGCATTGCTGTGATTCCGGCATAAAAATTGAAATATCCTAAGCCTCAGGGATAGTTCTGTTTTTAATATTTTCTCTGTATTTGGAACAGTTTTCTTTGGGTTCTTCCTGCCATAATACTATGTGGGTTTTTGTTTTGTTTTGTTTTGTTTTGTTTTGAGATAGATTTTTTTGTTTTTTTTTCCATGTAGCCCTCGCTGTCCTGGAGCTCACTGTGTAGACCAGGCTGACCTTAACTCACTAAGATCCTCCTGCCTCTGCTTCCCAAGTACTGAGACTAAAGAGATGACCTGCTACACCCAGCCCTGAATTAAGTTTTTCAACCACAAGTTTTACTTGCTGTCTTTTTTTTCCCTTTAAAAATCACTTTATTATATCTTTTGAATTGTGTGGTATTGAGTTCAGAGTCTTGTGTATGATGATGCAAGTCCTCTGTATTTCACCATTGAACTGCATCCACAGTTTTTTTAATGTTTTTGTTTGTTTGCTTATCCAGGCACACTAAACTATCCAGGCAAGTCTTGAACATGATCCTTCCTGCCTCAGCCGGAATTATGGTGCATGCCATTATATTCTCTAAGTTGCTTTTAAACATGAAATGATAGATTTGAATAGTGGAGCAAATGGAAAATGGCGTGTTGCTCTCTCGGTGATGTTTAGGATTTTTTAACTGTAAATTCTTCAGAATTTAAGTGTGAAAAAACATTTCACAATATTTAAATATTAATTTTGAAACTTTTAATATAAAAATTTCTAAGGCTTTAGAGAATTTTTTTTAAAGATTTATTTATTATTATTCATGGTTACACTGTAGCTGACTTCAGACACAACAGAAGAGGGAGTCAGATCTCATCTCATTACGGGTGGTTATGAGCCACCATGTAGTTGCTGGGATTTGAACTCATGACCTTTGGAAGAGTAGTCGGTGCTTTTACCTGCTGAGCCATCTTGCCAGCCCGAGAGAAAATTTATTCTTATTTTGTCCAGGAATACAAGAAATATTAAAACACCATCAGTTTAAAGCCTACATTGAAATGTTAATTGCAGCATTTGATATTTCTTTTTACTTCTATTCTTAGCTGCTAGACATGTCTTTACTATGTCTTCATAGGAACTGAGGTAAATGCCACAGTCATCGGGGAGAGCGATCCTATTGATGAAGTTCAGGGATTCCTCTTTGGAAAATTAAGGTATGTTAATTCATGTTGCTGTATGTCTCCCTTCGTTCCTGCTTGTCTTTTGAGTTGCTGTAAGAATTGTGGCTCTACGGCACTTTATATGCAGAGTCCACAGTGGAGAAACCCTCTGACCTGCGTTAGGGCGGCTATTTCTAGTTACTCTAGTGAGGCACACTGTACTTGGATGGCACTGTAGTTACCTGCCCATGGCTGGAGTGGCTTTGTTTTCCTCTCAGTTGATAACATAAAGTTACAGATTGTTGTTTTGAGTAGCAGAATAGATCACATTCTATTTTTTGTTCACATGATTAGAAGTAATATGGATTTTAAATTAGAGTGACTGGGATTATTTTCTTATGCTGAGCAGAATTTGAAAAAAATAAGCAAAAGGGTATAGTAGACTTTAAAAGCATGCAACAGAAATAATGTTCCATCAGCCAACGGGAAATTTTTTCTTTAATATTTATTTGTTTGTTTAGTTTTTTTGAGACAGGTTTCTCTAAGTAACCCTGGCTGTCTTAGAACTTGCTTTGTAGACCAGGTTGGCCTCTAACTCACAGAGATCTGCCTGTCTCTTGAGTTCTGGGATTAAAGGCATACAACACCATGCCTGGCCCAAGTTATTGGTATTTTTTTGAGCGAGGTCTCCCTTTGTAGTCCTGGTTGTTCTGGTATTCTCTGTGTAGACCAGGTTATTTTCAGTCATGCAGAGATCTGCCTGCCGCTGTTTCCTAGATGCAGATCAAAGACATGGGTGATCATGCCTGGCAGAAAATAATTTTTTAAATTAATTAATTAATTTACTTTTTACTTATTCACTTTACATCCCACTCACTGCCCCCACAACCCTTTCCCTATGCCCCTTCCCTTCTCCTCTGAGTGGGTGAGGCCCCCATGGCATTTCAAGTTTCTGCGAGGCTAGGTGCCTCTTCTCCTACTGAGGCCAGACAAGGTAGCCCAGCTAGAAGAACATATCCCACATACAGGAAACAACTTTTGGGATAGCCCCCACTCCAGTTGTTTGGGACTCACATGAAGACCAAGCTGCACATTTACTACATATGTGCAGGGAGGCCAGCCTGTGTATGTTCATGGTTAGTGGTTTAGACTCTGAGAGCCCCAAGGGTCCATGTTAGTTGACTCTGTTGGTCTTCTTGTGAATTTCCTATCCCCCTAGGAGCTGCAATCCTACAGAAGATGATTTTAATGATGGAGTTTGTTTCATAATTACACAGAACATTTTGTGAAAACAGCATAATTTATAGCAGAAAATTATTCTTGACTGTGGTGACTTGATAAATTTTTTAGTCTCAAATTTTGCTGGGTGGGAATTTCAGTGAGAAAATTTGTAGTGTGTTGCCCTTTTAAAAAAGTAAAATACGGTGATAAATAATATGCTAGGCTGACTCTCATTTCCATCAGCGGTGGTGACACTTGGCTGAAAGAAACAGTGAGTGTAAGCAGGTTTCCAGTTCCCAATTGCAGTGTCTTCCCTTCCGGTTGCATTACTGTTGGGTTGGCTCACTACTGTGGGCGCTTGCCTGTCATCTTTTTCCAGCTCTGGCTACAGCCAGGTGCCACTTTTAATTGATCAAGATTTCCAGAGTCTCTTTTAATACCCTTTCTGTGCTTTTAAATTACATTTATTTATTTTGTGTGTGTCATGTATGCACATGGACCTAGTTCTCCGATTCCTGCGGGACCTGAGTCCTGGGGATCTAAATCAGGGTGTCAGGCTCGGTGGCAGCCGTCACTGCTGAGCCCTTTTGTTGCTTTTTGGGTGATGCTGTGGTTTTATGCGTTCACAGCACAAAAGCTTCATGTAGAATATACAGCATTAACGTACTTCTAGAGAACAAAAGCTTCATGTAGAATATACAGCATTAACATACTTCTAGAGGACAAAAGCTTCATGTAGAATACATAGCATTAACGTACTTCTAGAGAACGAAAGCTTCATGTAGAATATACAGCATTAACATACTTCTAGAGGATAGCTGTTGTGCTTTAAAGTCTTTTGCCTGTATTGAGCAAAACTTCTTAGGTCTGGGAGGGGTAAATTATGAAGATTAAATCAGAGTTCTTTGCTAAGTGAACTATGAGAGAACACAGTGAAAAGAGTCGATTCTGTTTCTGTCAGAGAACTGTACCCCACCTTGGAAGGACAGTTGAAAGAGTTCCGGAAGCACCTTGTGGAGAGCACCAATGAGATGGCCCCCCTGAAAGTCTGGCAGCTGCAAGGTAATGTAAGCCCAGCCCACTGAGTTCAAGATTGGCGCTCAGTTGTTAGAGTGCTTGCCTAGCATGCGCAGAGCCCTGGATTTGACTCTCAGCACCACACCAACCAGGATTTGTACTGGATGCCTGTAGTTCCAGCACTGTGGCTAAGGCAGGATGAGTGTCATGAGTTCCAGACCAACTTGTGCTATAGAATGAAACCTTGCCTTGGGGCAGGGGCAGGGAGATTGGGGACTGCAGAGTTTGAATAAGATCTACTAGATTCTGAGAGTACCACAGATCATCACACACACACACACACACACACACACACACACACACACACACACACGTGCACACACACACGCGCGCGCGCACACACACACAATTTTAAAATTGAAATATATTTACTCTCTTCCCTTACTCCCTCTCAAATTCATGACCTCTTTTCTTTTTAATTATTACTCTCACATGTATGTGCGTGCGTGCATGTGTGTGTGCGCATGTGTGCATAAACAGATACTGTGCAGAGCTTATGTAGCGTTGTTTGTGTATGTATGCTTTCAGGGCTGACTACTTGGTATTGGGTCACCAATTGGGCTCATCCCCTCATAAGCCCAACTCTTAATTTTTAGTATGCTTGTTGTTGGTGTATAGAAAATCTGTTGATTTTTCTAAGTTGATTTTATATCCTGCCACTTTGCTGAAATTGTTGACTGTTTTTTGAAGCTTCCTGGTGGACTTTGGGATTTCTTATGCATAGTATCATGTCATTTGCAAATAATTTGGCCTCTTTTCCTGTCTTTGACCCCTTGATTTTTTACTCTTACCTTATTGCTCCAGTTAGTGTTATGAGCCCTTTATTGAAAAGGTGTGGGCATAAGGGACAGCCCTGCTCCTTTCCTAATTTTAATGTGATTTAAGTTTTTCCTCATTTAGGATAATGTTGGCTGTGGGTTTGTTATATGTCACCTTCATTGTGGTGAGATATGGTCCTTCTAGGGTTACTGTCTAGACTCTTATCATGAAGCCATGTTGGATTGTTTTCTTTTTCTTTTTTTTTTTTTTCAAAACAGGGTTTCTCTATGTAGCCCTGGCTGTCCTGGTACTCACTCTGTAGACCAGGCTGGCCTCGAACTCAGAAATCCGACTGCCCCTGCCTCCTAAGTGCTGGGATTAAAGGTGTGCGCCACCACCACCATCACCCGGTGATTGTTTTCTAAATATATTGAGATGGTCATATGATTTTTTTGTTTGTTTATTTGTTTTGAGACAAGGTCTCATCATGTCCTGGCTAGCTTGGAAATCACTATGTAGACCAGGTCAATCTTGAACTCAGAGATCTGCCTGCCTCTGCTTGCTTGCTTGCTTGCTTGCTCTCTCTCTCTCTCTCTCTCTCTCTCTTCCTTCCTTTTTTTAAAGATTTATTTATTTATTTATTTATTTATTTATTATAGATAAGTACACTGTAGCCTCAAATCTCATTACGGGTGGTTGTGAGCCACCATGTGGTGTGGTTGCTGGGATTTGAACTCAGGATCTTTGGAAGAGCAGTCGGTGCTCTTACCCGCTGAGCCATCTCGCTGCTCCTGCCTCTGCTTTCTGAGTGCTGGGATTAAAGGAGTGTGCCACCATGCATGCTTGGCTAGGGATGGTTATATGATTATTTGTCTATTTATATGATTTACCACATTAACTACTTATATATGTTGAACTATCCCTGTAACTTGGGGATAAAGTTAACTTTGTCATGTTGGATAATTTTTTTGCTATCTGCCTTTATGGGATTACAAGTATTTTAGTGAGGATTTATGAATATATTTTCATCGTGGATATTGGCTTGGAGTGTTCTTTTTTGTTGTATTTTTATTTTGATATTAAAGTACTGTCTTAGTAGAAGTTTGGACATACTCCTTCTGTTTCTATTATTTTAAATAAATTTAAGAAATATTGGCTGTAGATCTTCTTTGCAAATCTGGGATTCTGTGTGACTATCTGGGCCAGAACTCTTTTTCATTGGAAGGCTTTAATTGCTCTTGGAAATCTTCTTACCTATTACAGGTTTTTTTGTTTGTTTGTTTGTTTGTTTGTTTTTGTTTTTGTTTTAATGTTGTTGGTTTGCATGGATCTAGAAATTTGTCCATTTCTTTTAGATTTTCCAACTTAGTGGAATTCAGGTTTTTAAAGAATTCCCAGGCCGGGTGGTGGTGGTGCACGCCTTTAATCCTAGCACTTGGGAGGCAGAGGCAGGTGGATTTCTGAGTTCCAGGCCAGCCTGGTCTACAGAGTGAGTTCCAGGACAGCCAGGGCTAAACAGAGAAACCCTGTCTTGAAAAAACCAAAAACCAAACCAAACCAAACCAAACCAAAACAAAACAAAAAGAAAAAAGAATACCCTTATGTGGCTTTGAATTTCTTCTGTTGCAATGTTTCACTGTTCATTTCTGATTCTGTTCATTTTCGCATCTCATCCTTTCCTTTGGTTAAGAGGGTCAAGGGTCTGTCAGCCTTGTTTAATTTCTCCAAGAATCAGCTCTTAAGATTCATTGGTTCTTGTATTGTTTTCTTCATTTCTATTTTATTACATTCTACTCTGAATTTTAGTATTTTTTGCCATCTTCTGGACGTAGGTTTTATTTTGTTCTTGTTTCTCTTGGGTTGCACCATTAAGCCATTTATCTGTACTCTTTCTAATTTTTTTAAAAGATTTATTTATTTTTATATGTATGAGTACACTGTGGCTGTACAGATGGTCTTGAGCCTACATGTGGTTGTTGGGAATTGAATTTAGGACCTCAGCTCTCTCTGGTCAACCCCGCTCGCTCTGGTTTGCTCCACTTGCTTCGGTCAACTCTGCTCACTCAGTCCACTGTTGCTGTCTTCAGACACACCAGAAGAGGGCGTCAGATCTCATTGAGGGTGGTTGTGATTTGAACTCAGGACCTTACCCACTGAGCCATCTCGCCAGCCTGTCTTTCTAATTTTTTAATGTAAGCACCTAGAGCTGTAAGTCTGATTGATCTTAATGTGTCACAGGGATTTTTGTTGTACTGTATTTTATTTAGTTCCAGGAACTTCTTGATTTCTTCTTTGATTCATTCACTTTTCAGTAATGTGATTTTTAATCTCCATGAATTTGTGTACTCAGTAGAGATTTGTTGGCTGTTCATTTTAAGTTTCATTGCATTGTGGTCTGATAGGATACGTGATGTTGTTTCTGTTTTTCTGAGTTTGTTAAGATTTGTTTTATGTCCTAGGATATGGTCTGTTTTTTACAAAGCTCCCATGGGCTCAGAGTAGAATGTATATTATATTCTCTGGTGTTTATGTGGAATTCTTTATAATCTGTTAAGATCATTTGATGTATGATGCTATTTAATTCTCTTGCTTCTCTGAGTTCTTTTCTATTGGAGAGAGTATAGTATTAAAATTACCTACTATTATTAGGTTGATGCTACTCTTTGTCTTTAATTTGACTAGTAAGATTTTTTTTTTTTTTATGAAATTTGGTGCACCAGAATTTTGTGCATATATGCTTAGTTACAATGTCCTCTTGGTTAATTTTTCCCTTGAGTAGGGTGAGACACCCTCCTGCTTTCGGTTACTTTAGTCTGGAGTCTAGGAGAGCCATGGCTGCTTGCTTCTCGGTCCTTCTGTGTGCAGTGCTTCTCCTCTCTTCTCTTGGTGGGATGGTGCCTGTTTAAAGCTGGGGTGAGCTTCTTGTCCACAGCACAGATGAGGGCTTTGTTTCCTCATCCTTCAGCCAGTCTGTGGACTTTGTTTCTTCATCCTTCAGCCAGTCTGTGGACTTTGTTTCTTCATCCTTCAGCCAGTCTGTGGACTTTGTTTCTTCATCCTTCAGCCAGTCTGTGGACTTTGTTTCCTCATCCAGTCAGCCAGTCTGTGGACTTTGTTTCCTCATCCAGTCAGCCAGTCTGTGGACTTTGTTTCCTCATCCAGTCAGCCAGTCTGTGGACTTTGTTTCCTTATCCAGTCAGCCAGTCTGTGGACTTTGTTTCTTCATCCAGTCAGCCAGTCTGTGTCTTTTGATTGGGGAATTAAGGTCACTAATATTTAAAGTTATTATTGAAAGGTGTGTGTTGATTGCAGTCTTTTTTTTCTCTCTGAAAGTTTATGTTCTCAGTTGTGCTTTTTGTTTCATTAATTATGATATCATTTGTTCTTTCTACAGACTTGCAGATATCATTATTCATCTCTTCAGTCTTACATTATTGCTTGTAGTATTATCTTTAGGGTTGGTTTTGTAAATAGGAATTCTTTTAATCCTTTTATGCCACAGAAAGTTTTTCTCTTTCCTTCAACCATGGCAGATACTTTTGTTGGACACAGTCTAGCTTGACATGCATGGCCTCTTAGAACTTACTGTACACCATTCTAAGATCTTCTGGCTTTCAAAGTTTCTACTGAGAAATCAGCGGTTATTTTTTCTGGTGGGTTTCCCTTTATTTGTCTTGCATTTTTTTCTCTTGTAGCTTTCATACTGTGGGAGTGTTTACTGGTCTGGTCTTTCAGTGTTCTATGTACTTCTTATATCCGTGTTTATTTCTTTCCTTAGTTTGGGGAGGTTTTCTTCTATGATCTTGTTGAAGATCGTCTGGTCTATGCCATTGCCCTGGGGTTCTTCTCTGTCATCTCTGCCTATAATTTGAAGATTTGAGTACCTCAGAGTCTAAAGACAGAATGGCTAAGAGAAGAAAGGAAATCCCCTGTAAACACATAGTATTAGGTAGGCTGCAGTGATACATACACCACTTTTTGGGATCAGATACATAATCTTACAACATGAGAAATATGTAGCTTGCTTTTATGTTCTTTTTTGCATAGATTTTAGAAACTGAAGTGACAGTTTTTAATTTTAGGTTTACACTTTTTTTAAAAATAGTGCTGAGGGTTAGATCTAGGACCTCACATTGGGTATGCACCCTCCCACTGAGTAACAACCATGGTCTTGCATGCATTTTACAATTTATTTCCAATGTGCTGTGTAGGCTGGTGTGCCATAGTGCCCATGTGGTGGTTAGAGGACGGCTTTGTAGAGTTTGGTTTGTCCATCTTTGTTTTGGTTCCAAGAAATTGAACTCATCCCATGAGGCTTGCATAGTATGCAGCAAGTACCTCTACTCACTGAGCCTTCTCACTGGTCTCCTGTATGCATTGTACACATTCTCAACTGTGTATCTGTAGAATGGTAAAGGCATATAAGGGCAGAATAGATGTGCACTTTTCTTTTCTAAAGAGTATTCTAAGCTATTCCCAAGATATTTTCCCTGAGGTCATTGGGTAAATAATCTTAATGCTATATTTTATAATATATTATAAATCCAGACAACTACAGGATTTGGGCTCAAGTTTGCTTCTGCGAAATGTGTTAGTTATCATACAGCTTAGGATTTTATGGATGTAGTCATGAATAACTTAGTAAAAACTCCAGGGTCCACGAAGTGAAACCCGAGATCTGAAGAGACAGTCTGGGGCACTGTCTAATAGTTGCATTCTATGGCATCCTGACCCTCAGTGGATTGTGGGTAGTGTTGGGGACTTTGTCTACCCTCATTACCCTGGATTCCCGTGTTCTAACGTCACACATGCCGTTGTGCAGATCTCAGTTTCCAGACTGCTGCCCGCATCTTGGCTGCTCCTGGAGCGTTAGCTCTGGTGGTGATGAAGGACATTAGTCAGAACTTTCCTACCAAAGCCAGGTATGTGCTAAGGTTTTGCTACATCTCTCCTTCACATTGTTCCCTGTTGTTTTCATGCTTGCACAGAACATGATGTGACTAAAATGTAAAAATGCTTGGGCATGAAACCTATTTGTAAGTACTGTTGTGATCAGTGTCTTTCTAACACATGACAGCTGTTGGTTGTGTGGTTGAAGAGAGGGGTTTAGATTTAGATGCCCCCCCCCCCCCCGAAAAGAGGAGGAAGAGGAGAAGAGGGATTCAGGGTGCGGTGCTGGCTTAGAGACAGACTCAGGGAGACTGACTTGTTTATCATAACAGAATGAATTTTCTGACATTGCTGTCTGTTCTGTAATGTTACTCTCTGTCCTGTGAATGTGAGGCAAAATTGTCTAAAAACCAAATTCTTAGAAACTTTTCCTGATGTCTTTGTCTCAAATAACTAAAATTAACTTCTGGACTGAGAGTTTCATAAGTAAGTCCCTTTTTTATTGTGGAGTGCCTACATAAGATTTCTTAAGCTGTCAAGCTTCTGGAAGACACACACCCAGGGTTCAGCCTCTACCAGAGGATTTAATAGGACTAGCAGTCAGCCGTAGGGCATTTCTGCTGGCCAGTTATCTGAGCAGCAAATATCACATCAGGAGTAGGGCCACATAGTTGGAAGTCACCATGCAGCTTTCCACATCTGAGTGGTGCATACGTTTGCTGGTTCTACAGCTGTGAGGTTTACTTAATTCTTACTTTTGTAATTTATTGAATCATATGTTTCATGTCTAAAAATAGGGAAATTGAGGACCTTTATATGAAATGCTAAGCTAAACACTGATCGTATTTTTATTTTATCTTTTAGAGCAATAACAAAAACGGCTGTGAGCGCACAGCTTAGAGCGGAAGTGGAAGAGAACCAGAAGGTATTGCTAACTGGTAGAAAATATTCCACTATCTCTCCTGTGTTGTAGCTTTAAAAAAATGAAGAGACTTGAATTAAGTTAGTGGCATTTAATAGGATTCCTCTTGGTAATACTATTATTATACAGTATTTTTTATCCGATTTGTAGCATTTTGTTTAAGGAGAGGCTCCTGACTAGAGGTTGGGGGTGTGGTCACCAGGGAGTGTGGGCCTCTTAAGTAGTTTTCCTTTAAGTCTTTTTGTTCCTGCCTTTGGTGCATTCCGTGTGGGAGCTGGGCTCTTGTTCTCCCTTCCCAGCCCCACATGCAGTGTCTGGAGACTGCCAGGATGTTTACTACTCCCTCTTACTTATGCCTTCTGCACCAGAATCCATTGGCCTAGAACTGTGGGTGTGTTCAGCTAACCTACCTATATACCTACCTACCTACCTACCTACCTACCTACCTACCTACCTACCCACCCATCCCTCTACCCATCCATCCATCCATCCCTCCATCCATCCATCCATCCATCCATCTGTTCATCCATCTACTTATGGCTTTTCCTGATAGTCTTAGAACTCTGTAGATCAGCTTGGCCTTGAGATTGACCTCCCTCTGCCTCCCAAGTGCTGAGATTAAAGGTGTGTGCCACCACACTTGGCTTTAATTAGCCATTTTTACCCCTAGATTTCAAATTCATTATGTTTTTTGTTTTGTTTTGTTTTGTTTTTTTTTTTTTTTTGAGACAGGGTTTCTCTGTGTAGCCCTGGCTGTCCTGGAACTCACTCTGTAGACCAGGCTGGCCTCAAACTCAGAAATCTGCCTGCCTCTGCCTCCCAAGTGCTGGGATTAAAGTGTGCCACACCGCCCGGCTAGATTTCATTATGTGTAGGATGTTAGTTAATTAAGTAGATTTGAGAAAGAAAGAAACCAAATATTTCACACATATTTACTAAATTAAAAACATCAGCATGGGTGGTGGTGACAATACCTGTAGCCTCTGAGTGTGGGAGTAGAGACAGGAGAACTGGAATTTTATGTCCATCCGTTCTTGGCTATACAGTGAGTTTGAAGCCAGCTTGGGGTACATGAGGCTCTGTTTCAAAAAGCAAATAAGTACACTCAGTTTAGTAATTGTATGTACATTTTTATTTTCCAGAATAGCAATATTAAATATTCCTTTGAATTTATGATCCCCTGTTTACTGCAGTAAGGGTGGTGGGATCTGGGAGAATGAAGCCTGCAGATGAAGTTGACTGAAGTTTCATGCTAAGCCATCCTTACTCACTCAGAGCGTCAGACAGTTTGTACTCTCAGGGTTAAGAAGAGCCACAGAGTAAAGTGTCCTATCCTAAGGGCAAACCACATGTGGCAAAACCATGTTTTTCCAGAGAGGTGTGTAAACAAGTAACAATAGCCAGCTGTAATAAACGATCTGATGTAACTCACTCCTATCCACCACACCTGGGAGGAGCACAGAAACAAGAACAGTTCTGTGTTTTTGAAGGAACGCATGCATGTGGATCTATCATGGCACACTACAGAGGTCACAGCTTTGAGGAGACATTCTTGCCTTTTCCCTTGCTGAGGCAGGCTCTGTCTGGTTTCTGATGCTGTGACGCATGCTCCAGGCTGGTTGTGCTGTAGGATGCTGGGTTTACAGATGTATGTACACTGCCACATCTGGCGTTTTCACATGGCTTTGCCTGCCAGCCCTTCCCTGGCTTGGGGTTCCAGTCCTTAGCTGCTCAAGCTCTCCATCATTTCTTGGGTTTTGTTGTTTTTGTTTTTAAGTGAATTTTGCTGGTTTTCTTTTTTTTCCTTTTTTTTTTTCCTTTTTTCTTCTGATGCAGGGTTTCTCTGTCTAACCCTGGCTGTCCTGGAACTCACTCTGTAGACCAGGCTGGCCTCGAACTCAGAAATCTGCCTGCCTTTGCCTCCTAAGTGGTGGGATTAAAAGCATGTGTTACCACCACCTGACTGGTTTTCATATTTAAAACCTTTTATATTTTATTTTTTGAGGTTATAATATAATTACATCATTCCTCCTTTCCTTCTCTTCCTTCTACCTCCCCCTTTTTGTTCTTTCATATTTATAGCCTCTTTTGTCATTGCTGCATATGTAGATGTGTGTTTTCTATATTTTTGTGTTCTTATGTTGTTTTCTGATTGATGCTGCCATGTCTGTGAAGCATGTGACACAGATCCTCACTGTTTGGTTTTCCCATGTAGTGTTAGAATTTAAAAAAGCATACCTTTTCCTAGTCCTCTGAGTACTGGAAAGTGAAGGAGCTCCTCAGAATTCATCAGAAATTCTGTTGTTGGTGTCTGGTACTTCCCTTTGTACTGCACTCCCAGTGGACTGCAACGCTGCACTGTCTAGTGGACTGCACCGCTGCACTGTCCAGTGGACTGCACCGCTGCACTGTCCAGTGGACTGCACCGCTGCACTGTCCAGTGGACTGCACCGCTGCACTGTCCAGTGGACTGCACCGCTGCACTGTCCAGTGGACTGCACCGCTGCACTGTCCAGTGGACTGCACCGCTGCACTGTCCAGTGGACTGCACCGCTGCACTGTCCAGTGGACTGCACCGCTGCACTGTCTAGTGGACTGCACCACTGCACTGTCTAGCATACTGCTGCACTGTTTAGAGTACTACACTTCTGTACTGTTTGTGGTGTCGATATCAAGAAAGTAGTAATCAACAGCAGAGTCAGAATGGAGTCACATCAGCGTTTTTGGCAGGGATCAGGCAACACAGTCACAGTGTACTCGACAGCCACTCGGGAACACAGTTAGGAAGTGCTCTTGACCAGGCCTTGCTGGCATAAGCAGCTGGAGGCATTGGCTTCAGTACAGTAATCCAGAGTTTCTTGGTGTGCTTCAGTTGGAAGGCTTAAGCAGGGCATGGTGTTTAGAAACCCTTCTTCCAGTCCTCTACTTTATCAAGGGGCCCTTGTGTTGCTTGCCAGCTCAGCCTTGATTGGCATCACAATCAGCAAAGGCAACAGAAGCATAAAGAAACAAAGCTTATGTATGCACTTTAATCTAGTACTTGCAGACAGAGGTAGGGGAAATTCCAGAGCCCATGTGACTTGATAGAAGTGGGAATCCTCCAGAGACATTGATTATAGATAGCATCTGTCTCCAATATTAAGGAGATAATTGTAAAGGGCTTTATTACTAAGGCAGTGAACAAACATGTACATTCCCTTGGTGTCCTGCATAAGGCAGAACTGTAAGCTTTAGTTCTTTGTAGTCCAGAGAATTGTTGGAAAAGGAACTCAAAAGAATAAATATCTTATTGTATTGTGGGGCAAGAAGAAACATGTTATTTTAAAAATTAAGTAGAGATAATATTCGTTCGGTTAGTCCTATTTATATTCTGTTGTGTGTGAGGTGTGTGTGTATGTATGTGTTTCATTGTTTGTAAAACACGTTTTTGTGGGTTCACATGCACTTGGGTGTATGTGTACAGAAGCTGGAGGTTGATGTTGGGTGTCTTTCTGATTTGCTTCCCACTTTACTTACTAAGGCAGGGTCTCTGACTGAACTCAGGACTCAGACATTTAGCTTATCTAACTAGCCAGCTTGTCTTTGGGGAGTCCCGTCTCTCCCATAGTGTTGAGGTTACAGATGGATCCCCATGCCTGCCTACTTGGCCTTTCGGTGGGTAGGTCTGGGTATCTGAACCCCAGGCCTCCCTCTTGCATGGGAAGCACTTTCTTTATCCACTGAGCCACTCCCTGCCACTGTTTTCTTTCCTGATAAATAACCCTTGGTATTTCATGCTCCAGTGTTATACAAATCATCCTGTCATTATCAGAGTGGAGGGAGGAGGGGACGACGAAAGATGGAGGCCCAGTAAAACGGTGTCTTTGCCTACTGAAGTGGGCACTCAGGATATAGAAGGGCGTGGGGAATATAGAAGCGAGTCTTAACCTAGCCTAGGAATGTCAAGATTTATGTGGGCAGTAAAGCCCAGGAACAGCAAGCTTTGCCAATTGTGCTCTCCCTGCCTTTGTGTGTGCTTTCAGTATTTCAAGGGAACTATAGGATTACAGCCCGGAGACTCAGCTCTCTTCATCAATGGACTTCATATTGATTTAGACACCCAGGATATATTCAGGTATGGAAAATACGGTTCCTATTCTCCTTCCCCTCCTTCCCCTTCCCTCTTCTCCTCTCCTTCCTTCCCTTCCTTCCTCCCTTACCCCCCCTTAGAGGTTCATGTTTTTCCTCAGTGTGGCATAAGGGAAGGCTCATAGCTGATGATGCTTGCTGGAGCTGGGCTCATGCTCTGATAGGGTGGACAGAATGATCCTTTCTATCCTGTGGGTCAGGGTATATGCAAGGCATGAGTGTTTTTAAGGATGTATCTTTGGAGTTGTAGTCACCTGATGTGAACCTCTATTCTCTACAGACATATGATGCATTTGCAAACATGTAAACTACATATGTACACACATATGTACTGCACACAATATAAAGTATAATAAGCAAAGGCCTGTGAAATGTTTCAGTAGGTAACATCACGTGACATCTGCCACACAAGCCTGACAACTTGAGTTCAGTCCCTGGAACCCACGTATAGGTGGGAGGAGAGAACTGAGTCCATGTACATGCAGACGTACTCTCACACATCCTACACACAGTACATACAATAATTAGTAAATAAGTACATTTATTAAAAAACAAACAAAACATGTGGTGGTGTAGGGCTAGTAGATGGCTTAGTCAGAGAAATGCTTAGGCCTGTGATCCTACATAAAATCTAGGTTTTGTGGCATACACCTGTTATCCTGCTGCTGGGAAGGTGGAGACAGGAGGATCCATGAGGCATTCTGACCATCAAGTCTTGATGGATCAGTAAACTCCAGGGTCAGTGAGAGACTCTGCCTTGAAAAATAAGGTGGAGAGCAATGAAGAGCCTGACACTGAACACTGCCCCCCATGCTCACACACAGGGATACACGTGAACACATGCATGTACACACACTCCCCCACTCACATACCATATAAATTGAGGGCTATTTCATTACTCATACAGAGATAATCTAAGCTTATACTAAGAGATGATCTGCATGTCCACTGAGAATTTAAATGAGGAGAACCAGGAAAGCACATGCTGCCACTGTCCTGCATCCTCTGACCAGATGAGACGAGGGAAGAGCTCCATTTGTTGGGGTGTGTGAGTGTGTTGAATGTTGTGAATTGAATTCATGGCCTCATATACTAGGCAAGTACTCTATACCCTTAACTAGAAACCTTGTTTTTCCTGTAGTCTATTTGATACATTGAGGAATGAAGCCCGGGTAATGGAGGGTCTGCACAGACTAGGAATAGAAGGCCTTTCTCTACATAATATTTTGAAGCTGAACATCCAGCCTTCTGAAACTGACTATGCAGTGGACATCAGGAGTCCTGCTATTTCCGTGAGTATTCATTTTGAGTAGTCCTGAGCCAATCTAGTCAGGCACTTCACAGCTTTTTAATTTGTGTTTTACCAAAGATTTACAAATGCTTATTACATGAGACTATATCTTTGCAATAAGATGGGCTGTGCTTTCCTATTTGCCTGCCTGCCTGCCTGCCTGCCTGCCTGCCTGCCTGCCTGCCTGTCTGTTCCATCCTTTCAGATAACTCCAGCTTGTATCAAGTTGACCTAAGACTAGCCAGCATGGAAGGCATATGGTGATAGTCTCCTCACCAGCCATCGTTCCTCTCAGAGGTGGCGAGCAGGATTGCTTGTGTGTCCTTCCGGAGCCTTCTGCTCACATAAGCAGGTGCATGTCTTTATGTCCCCTGCTCTCCCTCATCCACATAACATGTGCTTATTATTTCTGTGCCTTCCTGCTGTTGGAGGTACTTCCATGCTGGGTATCTGTGACCTTTCTTCCCCCACACATGTGAGAAGTCAGTTGGGATGGGTGCCTGGATGTAGAGTATTTAGTGCTTCTAGTCAGGTCTTAATGGTACTGCAGACACCACGTGGCCTGAGGGCTCCTGTGTGCTCTGTATTTTTGCCCAGTCTTTTTTTTGTTTTGTTTTTTGAGGCAGGGTTTCTCTGTATAGCTCTGGCTGTCCTGGAACTCACTGTGTAGACCAGGCTGGCCTTGAACTCAGAAATCCACCTGCCTCTGCCTCCCAAGTGCTGGGATTAAAGGCGTGTGCCACCACTGCCCGGCATTTTTGTCCAGTCTTAAGCATTGACAAATTGTTAACTTTTTCCAGTTTAATGAATGTGTAGTTTCTTTGTATATCCGTTTACATTTCACAAACTGTGTAGTTGTATGTCTTGTGCTTACTGGCCACTTATGATTCCTATATAGACTTATTATGCTTATTCCTGTCTCATTTCCTGTGGAACTCCTTATTTTTTTAAAGTCTATTTGTTGCTGGTTAAATTGTATTTAGTTGCTTGTGTCGATCACAGGTAAGCTCACCTAGTTCTTGACCATGCTGCAGTTACTCATTTTTCTATTCAACCTCTGTGTATTTGAGAACACTTTTGCCTTGTATGCTTGTTTTTCTGGACACAGGTCTTTTGTTTTGTTTGTTTTGTTTTGTTTTTTGTTTTTTTGGTGTTTGGTTTTTTGAGACGGTTTCTCTGTGTAGCCCAGGCTGTCCTGGAACTCACTGTGTAGACCAGGCTGGCCTTGAACTCAGAAATCCACCTGCCTCTGCCTCCCAAATGCTGGGATTAAAGGTGTATACCACCACTGCCCGACTTGGACACAAGGTCTTTTATAGCTCACGTTGGTGTCAGTCTCAGTGTGGTCATGACAGATAGTTGAATACCAGATTTTCCTGTCTCTACCTCTCAAGTGTGGCATTAAAAGCATGTGCCACCATGTCCATCTACTGTGTGATTCTTAGTCTCATTAGTTACCATCTTTTTCATCAGTGACTAATGTGTATGTATCATGTTGTGTGTTTGTATGTGTTTTTATCATTCAAGTGGGTCAACAACCTAGAGGTCGATAGCCGATATAACTCATGGCCTTCAAGCTTACAAGAGTTACTTCGCCCCACGTTTCCTGGTGTTATCAGGCAGATCAGAAAGAACCTGCATAACATGGTAAGTAGAGTCCTTGCTGCTGTCCTGTAGCCACCGTCCTGTAGCTGGCTTCCAGTAGCCGCCATTCTGTGACTGTCGTTTTTCTATCCTCCCCCCCCCCCCATCACATGTAGCATGTTCACATTTCTCTCTATCTGTGCACAGTGTTCAAGTACAAAGGGCTTTGGAATGTGCTCATGTTTCAGCAGCACATGTGACAGCTCATGTTGCTGTGTGACACATGCACTTCATCCATAATTGAAGCTTACACTGAGCCACTTGCCAAAGTCTTATATTTTAAAACATTGTTTTTTTAGAGCAATTTTAGGTTTAGAGAAGTATTGTAGAAGTTTTAAGACAGTTTTTGTGTTTTACTCAAAGATCTGTGACTGCTGCTTCTCTGTCATGTCATTTAAGTGTGTTAATAGACTTCACTTTATTTCAAGTTACAGCTCAGTCATTGGCTCAAGAGAGTTTTTAATCCTACTGAGGATTAAAAAAGCTAGAGAGCTATGTGAGAACTGTATTTAAGAAATGAGCACAGCAGTGTCTGGTTCAGCAGAAGCACTTGTAGTTTTCAGGGTCCTGATGTTGGTGCTCTGTGTGCTATTCCCCCACCTCAACTTGCTCTTTCTTGTGAACCATTGTTTGCTTCCTATTACTGTGATAAACTCCATGACCAAAAGCTACTGGGAAGGAAAGAGTGTATCTCCTTTTACAGCTTATAATTCACTGTGAGTTGAAGGCAGGAACTGAAGCAGAGACCGTGAGGGTGCTTCTTACTATCCTGCTTTCCAATGGCTTGCTTCACCCACTTTCTGGTACAATCCAGAACCACTTGCACAGAATGGCACCTCCCACAGTGGGCCAGACTCTCCCATATTAATTACAAATTAAGAAAATGCCCCACAGATTTTCCTCTAGGCCATTCTGATGGAGGCATTTATTTTATTTTGGGTCCCTCTTTCCAAATTACTCTAGCTTGTGTCAAGTTGACAAAACAGTTACTGTGGGGCCTGTGTGTCTCTCCTGCTGCTGATGGCTGAGTCTCTGCAGCTGGGGCCTGGGGCTGCACGGCGCGTTAGTTAAAAAGGAGGCAATGTATAAGTGAGATTTTATTATAGGAAAGAGAAAATAGGCCGGTCATGTAGAGAGAAAGAAAGGAGAGGAAGGAGAGAAGAGAGAGAGAGAGAGAGAGAAAGGAAAGAAAGGAAGCAAGAGAGCAAGAAGGCAAAAGAGAACAAAGAGCAGGAGAGAGAGGAAGAGGGCAAGAGAGAGGGGAGGGGCAAACTGCCCGTTATATTGTGTGAGGCGTGGCTATCTGTGTTGGGGTGAAGCTTGCCTGGCTGTGGTCAGTTGACTGGGGGTAGGGTCCAATTAGAATGCCAGGAGCTTGGGGCATTGTCTACCTGACAGAGCACACATCTCCTGCTGGGGCAGATGTGAGAGGTTTTGACTGAAACGGGGCTAAAGACTCAGGAGTTCTAGTCGAACACCTTCCGTCCCTTTCAGGCAAAGATATTGCCAACTAGGTCACGGGGGCTCAGACCCATTATTTGACTGGGCTTAAGTTGCCTGAACAGACCACTGTCCTACAAGTTAACCAGAATTGGCCTGCCATTGACTTTACACATAAACACATCACTATTAAACCATCAGCTTTCCTTTGTCTGTTCTCAGGGTGTTATGTTAATATTACTATCACAGTAATAAACATAGAATATCATTAGAGGTCCCAATGTTTAAACTAGCTAACACTTTTTTCTTTTTTTTTTTTTTTTTTTTTTTTTTTTTTTTTTGGTTTTTTGAGACAGGGTTTCTCTGTGTAGCCCTGGCTGTCCTAGAACTCACTCTGTAGACCAGGCTGGCCTCAAACTCAGAAATCTGCCTGTCTCTGCCTTCCAAGTGCTGGGATTAAAGGCATGCACCACCAGCGCCCGGCCCTAGCTAACACTTTTAATGCTCAAGTTTTCTTTAAAATATTAAACATCTCTTTAAATGTCCAGAGTCTCTCCAATACTAAGTAAAAAGTAGATTATATGCTTTCTTTTTTTTTAAATATTTATTATATATTTATTATTGTAAGTACACTGTAGCTGTCTTCAGACACACCAGAAGAAGGCGTCCGATCTCATTACAAGTGGTTGTGAGCCACCATGTGGTTGCTGGGATTTGAACTCATGAACCTTTGGAAGAGCAATCGGTGCTCTTACCCGCTGAGCCATCTCACCAGCCCCCAATTATATGCTTTCTTGATTCAAGGCAAGAACCAATCATAATCTCATTAAAGCAAACCCAAAATTCCACAGCGTAAAAAGTATAGGTCTTGGTATCATAGTTCTTGCTGTCTCGTACCTACTCATGATCCTCTGGACTGTAAGGGGTTGGGTCAGCTCCACTTCCCAGCTCTGCATCTTTAGCACATGCAGCTTGTTTAGTGGTTCAGGCCAGTCCTCCACAGCTGCCATGTTCTCATATCTCCTCTGTGCTGGGGTCTCCTGTGCACCTGGGTTGTACCTTCACCAACAGCCTCACCTGGACTCAGGGCCTCTGACCTTCACACATGGCACCAAGCCTCACCTTCTCTCCATGACTCCTTGATTTCTGGGGCCTCTACTGCAGCTGAGGCTGCAGCTTCATCAGTGGCTTCTCTTGCCCTCTCACAGAGAGCCCATCTTCAGGTGCTCTTCAGGACCTCTTCATGCCTTCAATACCTGTACACTACCCTGTCTGGCTGCCAGCATGAAAGGCAGCCTTGCCCAACTCTGGACCACACCTCTGTGTGCTGACCCTGGGGACATTAAGCTCCTTTAATGGTTCATTAAAGTCTTGAGCACTAATGACTTTTTCAACCCAAAGTTCCAAACACTTCCACAGTTCTCCCTAAAACAACATGGTTAGGTTTGTCACAACAGTAGCCCATTCTCTGGGACCAGTTTCTGCCCTATTTGCTGTTATGTTAATAAGCACCATGACCAAAGCCAACTTAGGAAGCAAGATTTTGTTTCCTCTTACAGCTTAAAGTCCATCATGCAAGGAAGTCAGGAGCCTGGAGACAGAACTGAAATAGAAGCTCTTACTAGCTTGCTTCCCAAGGCTTGCTCAGTTTGCTTTATTCCACAATCCAGCACTACCTAGTGCATAGGGATGATATCACCCACAATGTGCTGGACCCTCCTACATAAATCATTTATCAAGAAAATGTACCAGAGGCTTGCCCACAGACCAGTCTGTTGGAGGCTTTTTTCAATTGAGGGTCCTTCTTCTCAAATAACTCTAGCTTGTGTCAAGTTGACAAAACCAATCAACACACAGGGTCACTTAGAGGAGCATGGGCAATTTGCCAGTAGCTGCCTATGTACGAGAAAAAGTCCCTCCCTCCACTGCTCTCCCCCCCCCCCCCAAGCCATTAACCATTTCTAGCCCCTCAGAAAGAGACATGGCCTCCCAGGCTCTAATATCTTAATTCCTCACATTTAGTACTTGAGTTGATCTTTTAATTAAACCTTGTCCTTACCTTTCTCAGTACCTATCCCTTGCTTCCTTGTTTGAGAAAGATTGGGAAGGAAATTTCCTAGCAGATCTCTCTCCCCCCTATCATTTCTGTGTCACTTCTCTGAGCCAAGGTTGCCTTGAAACAATCTCCTGTATGTCTCTCTCTCCTCATTTTAATTTTGTATTTCATCTGTTTATTTATTCCCTGAGGCCTGCACATGCCACAGTGTGAATGTAAGTAAGAGGACACCTGCTAATAGATGTACTTTGTTGGCCCGGAGATGGAACTTGTTGGAATTGGCTATGCATGACTCATAGGCCAGTGTTCTCAACCTTCCCAATGCTACAGCCCTTCAATACAGTTCCTCATGCTGTGGTGACCCCAACCAGAAAATAACTGTAATTTTGCTACCGTTATGAGTCGTAACAGTATATTCCTATGGTCTTAGATGACCCCTTGAAAGCCTCATTTGATGCCCAAGACTTCTTGACCCCCAAGTTGAGAACCACTGCCCTAAGGTATCTTAATAGTCCTGTTATTTTCTTCGTCTTCAAATTACTCTTCTTTCAAAATTCAGATCTTTCTCTTTATTACCATATGAGTCAATTTTTATTTTTTGCTTTAAAATTTTTTTATTTTAGGTAATACTCAACATGTCTCAGACTGGACTTTAACTCATAATATAGTCGAGGATGACATTGAACTTTAGATCCCGGAACTCTACCTCTGAGGCGAGGATTAGAGAAATGTAGCACCAAGCCTGGTTTTATGTAGTGCTGGAGATTGCATCCAGAGTGTCTTGTGTACCCGTTGAACATTCCACCAAACGATTCACAGCTCCAGTCCTGAGTGACTTCATTGTGTGAGAGAATGTATACAAGCTGGGTAGCATGCAGTGAGGATTTAATACATGATCACTATTGCTATGATTTAAGAGATGAGTTCTAAATTGACTGTTAATTCAGGGAGTCTTAGAAACAAACACAACTAAAAGGCAGGCTCTGTGTCCCACGGCAGGAGAGCTGATAACACTGACATTTGTTGGTTATTGCAGAACAGGCATCAGCAGTCTGGAATGCCAATGAAATCTATGAAAGGAAACATCATATGTCCTCCCACTACCACGTTCTTTGCATGTTGTGGGTGGCAGCTGTGTTTTTTATTTATAACCCCCTTATTTGTGGTTCAGTGGTATTTTGAGAAAGATGGACTTCATGTGTGACGATTCGTGTCATTTCTCTTGGCCCAGGAATACTTGAATATCATTTCATGAGTTCCTTTTCTTTTTCCTCTGACAGGTCTTCATTGTTGATCCTGTCCATGAGAACACAGCTGAGTTGCTGAGTGTCGCGGAGATGTTCCTCAGCAATCACATACCACTGAGGTAAGGCTGGGCTCAGTCAGTGAGGACTGTAGTGTAATTAATAGTTGGAGTCACTAATGGCAGTTTTATCTTCTTTGTGGTAAGACACCCGTGTCTTTTGGGACTGAGAATTTAATTCCAAACACATAGAAGCGTACCGCCATTGAATTATTAACAACAAATGTGAAAATAGTCCATGGTCTTCACTTGCTTCCTGTTGGAAGGGAGCATTTGTAGATGCGGACCCACATAGCCAGGCTGGTTTCTGATTTCAGCAGGTAGTGCTTTGCTAGGGGCTTTTGCTAGGTTTTCAAGAACCAGATGCTTTAGAATGTCGAATAGCCTTCTGTAGATACAGACAGATCCATCTACGCTAGTTGTATTGGCAGGTCTGCTAACTGGCACCAGGTAGCTAGGCTTCTCTTGTTCATCTCAGAGACAATAGTATATGATAATATATATAATGTATGAAAGAATACATATACAGGGTTCTGGAAGTCAATATATAAACTAGGCTGGCCTTGAACTCAGAGATCCACTTGCCTCTGCCTTCCAAGAGCTGGGCTTAAATTGCTGTGCCTCTATATCAGCTAAGACTTGAGTTTGTAAAAATGAAAAAATGAGGGGTTGGAGAGATGGCTCAGTGGTTAATAACACCTGCTCCTCTTCCAGAGGATCTGAGTTCAAGTCCCAGCACCCATGTCAGGTGTCTCTCTTCTGCCTGAACTCCAGCAGGAGGCCGGGGTGGGAACCCCCCTCCCTGGTCTGGCATCCACCACCACATATACATGGCATACGTTCATAAGACACATGCACATGACTGGGTAAATAAAAAAATAAGAGGTTCAGATTCTGTTTTAAATAGTGAAGAAACTAAAGGACAAAAGAGCTCCTGGTAAACAAGCATTGCTGTGTGAACGCTCAGGCCTGTTTGTTGCTTGTCTCTTGGAACAGCTTTTGCAGAACTTTAATGGCTGAAAGAATGTGTTTGACCTAGTGCTGTAGGAAACAGGGATCTCTGTGAGGAGGACCCAGGTTTCTAGGGGCTTTGAAGAAAAGGATTTTCAAGATCAGAAGAAGCAGAGATGATTGAATGCAGTGAAATCTTCATTTAAATTTGAATACCACCTGGCATAGGGAGAAAGTTACAACCACAGTGTGCTGTGTTTAAAGGGAATCTGAGGACATTTGAGCTGCTTCACAGTACACAGTGGACACTAACTAAACTTCTATGTTGTATTGAGGGCCAGGAAGATTGCAAGGGGGGCGGGGGAGAAGGTACCTGAGCCATGGGCATTGAAGGGGAGCCTAGAAGATAGGCTGGCATTTCACTCTTGGTGAGGGTGACCTGATCCTGCTCTGTGGAAAGGAGGCGGGCGTCTGAGGGACTCCCTAGGTTATCTAGGTCCAGCGAGGGAGGAATCCAGGAGACACAAAAGTCTGAAATGGAGATGGGAATGGACTTAGTCGTGAAGAGATAATGGGCTCTGTGTTGTAGTTAGGTACCTGGTATGCTTGTCTACATAAAGTTGATTAGGCCAGTTTTTCTAATTACATGGTTTACTTTATGTAACTTTGTTTGTTTGTTTGTTTGTTTGTTTGTTTGTTTTTGAGACAGGGTTTCTCTGTGTAACCCTGGCTGTTGTGGAACTCACTCTGTAGACCAGGCTGGCCTCAAACTCAGAAATCCACCTGCCTCTCTGCCTCCCAAGCGTTGGGATTAAAGGCATGTGCCACCACTGCCCGGCTATGTAACTTTTATTAAAAAAATAAAAGTTAACCTGAAACTAAATCTCTCTGTCTACACATGCGTGCATGGACACATATCACTAGATAACCAATATTAACTTTTTTTTTTTGAGATAGGGTCTTACCATGTAGAGCATGGTGACATAGAACTCAGCAATATCCTCCTGCCTCTGTTCTCAAGTGCTGATAGTACAGGCTTGTGCCACCACATCAGGCCCACTGTTAACAGCTTATATATGATAAATATGTTGGTAATTTTTACATTTCCATACTTACTATGTCATTGTTCTTTGCTCATATTGACCCCATCACTTTCCTGTGTCCCTCTTTTCTCCTTCTGCTGGTCTCTTCCCCTGCTTCTGCCTTTGTTATTCTTGTGTGTGTGTGTGTGTATGTGTCTTCTTGTTTGTGTTGCTCTTGCTGTGATAAAACACCATGACCCAGAGCTCCCTGTAGAAGAAAGGCTTTATTTCAAGTTTACGCTCCATCACGGGAAGCTAAGGCAGAGACTGTAGGAATACTCCTTCCTGGTGTGCTCAGCTAGCTTTTTTATATCAGCTAGCCCACTTGCCTAGTGATATTCCACCCACAGTGGGATGGGCCCTTCTGAATCAATCAACAATCCAGAAAAATCATGCAAGTGTGACTGTAGTCCAGCCTGGCACGCAGCCCCTCAGCTGAGGCCCCCTTCCTAGTCGTGTCAAGTCGACAACCAAGATAGCCATGTCTCATGTATAGGTGTACTCTTATGCCCTCCTCCCCCTGTGTGCGTGTGCTTATATAGGTGAATGTGTGTGTATTTGTGTGTGTATTACTCAATGATTAAAAGAAATTAGGAGCCTGGGTTTGGTGGCACAGGCCTTTAATTTCAGCATTTGGGAGGTAGAACCAGGTGGAGCTCTGTGAGTTTGAAGCCAGCTGATCTACAGAGTGAGTTCCAGGACAGCCAGGGTATACAGTGACACAAAATCTGGCTCAAAATCAACAACAACAATAAAAAAATGAACCCCCACTACTGTGTCTGCTGACAGAGGATTATATTTCCAGCACTTGGAAGGCATAGGCAGCAGAATCCCCAGTTTGAGACCAGCCTGGACTTTACAAATGTGGTCAGTATAGGTTACCCATATTCTGTCTCAAAGAAACCTGATAAATAAATAAAAACTTAAGTCATGTTGATTAAATAGCTAGAGCTCAGTGGGAGAGCACTTGATTTACACGAGTGAGACTCTAGGCTTAAGAAATCTATGTTGATTGATATATGTTGATTGATCAGTATATTGATATTGATTGATATATGGTTCATTGTTGCTATTGCTCATGCTATGGAGTTTGACAGTACAGTGTCAACTATTTACATTATAGTGTCATACTAATTGAAACTCGCCTGTGCCTCCTGTTTGCCCTTCCCTCCATTAACTTGAACCTTTGGACACTACTAACTTAACTATCATTATAGTTTTTTATCCTTTTCAGAATGTCATATAATTGCAGCTGTATCCTGTGTAGCTTTTTAGAGGGATTTTTTCAGTTAGCAATGTGATATTTAGGTTATTAAGTTGTAAGAGCTGATACATAATAAGTCCATCTATCGGTGCGTCCATCCATGTAATCTAGGCTGGCCTAGAACTCCTGATTCCCCTGCCTCAGCTTCCTGGATATAGAGATCACAGTTATGAGCCATTACTGCAGCCTCCTAAATTCTTTTAATCAATAGGTAGTATTTCACTATGTGACTCTACTGCAGATTGTTTATCCTTCACCTTTGAAGAGCATTGTTTTAGTCTACTTTCTGCTGCTTTGATAAACACCATGACAGAAACAACTTGGGCAGAAAGGGGTTGATTGTTAGCTTAACACATAAATATGACACTATTAAGTCAAAACCTTTCTTTTTTGTCCCCAAGATCTCATGTTAATATTAATATCACATTATAAAGCACAGTCTAACTTTTAAAATCCCAATCTTTGAAAATTCTGTTACTTAAAAATTCAGTCTCAGTGTTTTTTATGCTGTGTGTGTGTGTCTTTTATTTTCTTTTGGGGGCAGTTTTCAAGGATAGAGGACAGGTGTGAGGGGATGGGGAGATGAGCAGGACTGAGGTGCATGACGTGAAACTCACAAAAAGTCAATAACAGGTTAAAACAAAGTTCAGTCTCAGGATCTAGAGAGATGTGTCAGCAGTTAGGACCTTATTCTGCTCTGCCAAAGGATCCAAGTGTGATTGGTAGCATCAGAACAGGTAGCTCACAGCCACAGCCCACACAGCTCCAGGGAATCCAACACCTCTAGCCTCTGCAGGCACCTGCATTCTTGTGCACATATCAATGCAGAGACACACACACATACACATATTTAAAAATAAATATTTTTAAAAATTAATTCACTTTAGAACATCTAGCATCTCTTTAAAAATTCAACCTCTCTCAACTGTGAGCTTTGTAAAATAAAAATTAAAGTACATATTTCTTATTCCAAGAAGGAAGAACCAGGAAACAGTTACAGTCAGATCAAAATAAAACTAAAATCCACCAATGTAAGTAGCTCAGGATCTTATCCAGAACTCATGATTTTCTGGGCTCCAGAGGGCTTGGTAGCCCCACCTCTTCATGCCTGCCATTGGCAGCAACCAGACTCAGGTGAACTTCTTTCTTGCCATCCCTGGTGGTCATCCTCAGACCTGACATCTCCAGTAAGCTGGTGTCTCTATTACAGCTGACCGGGTACCTTAAAAAAAACCTTTTTATTGAGTCTGAGTTTCACACGATGCACCCCAGTCCTGTTCATCTCCCCCATCTTCTTATAACCACCCTTTGCTCTTGGAACCTCTCCCAAAGTACACACATACACACACACACACCACACACACACACACACACCATAGAAAACATCTTGTGGAAGCTGTAGTGAGTCTCAGCTGCTTCGCATGACCTATTCATAGCTTCAAACCCAGTGCCACGTGTGAGACTTACACATCATCATGTCTGGTTGTGAGGTTGAAATGCACCCTAGGTCTTCTCTGTACCATAGCTTCCATATGCTGATTCTTCAGAAACTTTGAAGATCTTACCTCAGTGATGCTGGCCTCTTATTATCCACAACTGATCTTTCAGCATCCGTTAACCAATATATGTTGCCCCAGGAGAGCCAAAGTTTCACTTCAGCAGTTCTGGTCTCTTTGTTAATCACAGCTGATCCTTTCACTAATCAGAAACCACATATTCTTCGTTTAAAATACTTACATGAATAGCCCTGTCAGAGTCTTTCTTTCCCTCAAAAACTTCGCAAGCCAAGCATTTCTCTCAAATTCCAAACTTTCACAGAGTAGCCCATTAAACTTTGAACACTCAATAGCTTTTCCAGCTCAGAGTTCTAAACCTTTCCACAATCCTCCCCAAATCAACATGGCCATCTGTCAGCAATACCTAGTGATCTTGGTAGCAGTTTCTATTTTAGTTTGCTTCTGTTGCTGGGATAAACACCATGCCAAAAGCAACTCAGGGCCTAGCAGTCATGATAGGAATGCTCCAGTCAGGAGCCGGAGCAGAAAACATGGAGGAACAGCCCCCCTACTGTTTTGCTCCCACAACTTTCTCAACTTACTTTCTTGTACAGCCCAGGACCATCTACCCAGGGGACCATCACCACCTATAGTAGGCTGGATCGTCCCACACAAATCATTCATCAAGGAAAGACCCTAAAGACACACACACACACACACACACACACACACACACACACACACACACACACACCTGCTATGATGGAGGCAGTTCCTCATTTGGGGTTCTGTTCCCAGATGTTTAGTTTTGTGTCAAGTGATAAAACACTAACTGGAGCCTATGTGTTGCTTTCTTCCGAGTGTGAGCAGTTACTACTGAAGCTTATAACGTGTCCAGTACAGATGTTTGTGTGGGCAAAGTTCTATGGCAGGATTGCTAGATTGTGTGATGAGTATATGCTTGGTTTGTAGGGAATAGCCACAGTGACTCCCAGAGTGGTTAACCAGTTTGCTTCTTCACTGACAGTGACTTGGGGATCCCTGTTCCTTATCAGCAGCTCTTGGTGTCTGGTCCTCCCAGTAGATGTGTAGTGACAGGTCATGTGCAATTCATGATTCTATAATGGCATAGGATCTTAGCATTTGATTTTGGGAGTGTCTGTTCAGAAATTGTTTATGTGGACTTTTTGAAACAGGACCTTGATGTGTAGCCCAGGCTGACCTAAAACTCAATATGTAACCTGGGGTATCCTCAAACACACTGTCCTTCTGCCTCAGTACTCCCAAGTGCTGGGAGTATAAGTGTGCTACCATTCCCAGCTTCTTGAGCCCATTTAAAAACCTGTTGTTTGTTTAATACTGAGTTTTAAGAGTCATTTTTATATTTCTCACATGAGCGTTTTTCACCAGTCTGCCATATTTCCTTTCCTTCATTGGCAGGTTCCCCCCCTCCCCCCCAAGCAGGTATTTCTTGTTTTTATTTTGTGTAGGTCTTTGGGTTTTTTTAAAGATAGGGTATCTCTATGTAGTTCTACTTGTCTTGGAACTATTTGTAGATCAGGCTGGCCATGAACTCACAGAGATCACTTGCCTCTGCCCAGACTGCTCAGTGAATGTCTTCAAACTAACCTGTCTCTGTGTGATATAAGACAATTGTTTTTCATTTTGCTTTCAGTTTGTTTTTTTTTGTTTATTTATTTTTGTTTTTGTATTTATTTTTGGTTTTTCAAGGTAGGATTTGTCTTAGTGTGGATTTTATTGCTATGAAGAGACACCATGACCAAGGCAACTCTTATAAAGGACAATATTTAATTTGTGCTGGCTTACAGTTTCAGAGGTTCAGTCCATTATCATCATGGTGGGAACATGGCAGCAGTCAGACATGGGGGCTGGAGGAGTTGAGAGTTCTACATGTTGATTTAAAAACAGCCAGGAGACTTATTTTCTTAATTGGATGGAGCTTGAGCATCAAAGCCTCAAAGCCCCGCCTCTACAGTGACACACTTCCTCCAACAAGGCCACATCTACTCCAATAAGGCCATACCTCCTAATAGTGCCATTCCCTATGGCCAAGCATTCAAATATATAAGTCTTTTGGGGACAAGCCTATTCAAACTATTACAGGGTTTCTCTGTGTAATAGCTTTGGCTATCCTGGAACTCACTCTATAGAACAGGCTGACTTTGAACTCACAAAGATCCACATGCTTCTGTCTCCTGAATGCTGGGATTAAAGATGTGCAGCGCCATTCCTGGCTTCCTTTTGTATTGCTTTAGTTATATTTCACTTTTCTCCAATTTCTAGGCTTTTAAAATGAATTTATTTATTCTCTGTGTGTATGTGCCTGCTTGTCTTTATGTCCACCACCTTTGCACAGTATGTACAAAGGCTGGAGTTGGACATCACCTGCCCTGAAACTGGAGTTAGAGGTGCTGCTCAGCCATCTTATTGTGTGTTCAAGAGCAGGCAGCACTCTTAATAGTTGAGATTTTTCTTCAACCCTCCAATTTAAAAGCAGAACAGAATTTCTACCTACAATAGCGGTATTCTTTGCGTCAGTAAAGAAATCTATTCAAGACTCTGAAACAGACGTAATCTATGGAAAAGCCTAACCTGTTCTGTGACCCAACTCTTGTGTTCTATAAATGAAGCATGTGTACCGTTCGTTGCCAGCCGTGTTTAGAGTTGGGTGTGAGCTGTGCGTCTCAGTTGGTGATGGACACTGGGGCTCTGACCACCTTATGCTGGTTGCCTTCTAAGATCCCCCTTTTCTTCTCCCCTCTGCAGGATTGGTTTTATCTTTGTGGTCAATGATTCTGAAGATGTTGATGGGATGCAAGATGCTGGAGTCGCTGTTCTGAGAGCGTATAATTATGTAGTTCAGGAAGTGGATGGCTACCATGCCTTTCAGACTCTCACACATGTATGTTTTTATCCAAAATGGCAAATACTTAGCTTAACTTACTCTAAATTTATTTGTGGTAGGAGAAAAAATAGATTCTCATATACACTCTGGTGTTTCAGGGTTCCTTATACTTTATTGTGTCACTGATGAGAATGTATAGATTGCTATGGTTTTCTTTTTCTTCTTTATGCTTAGAATTTATTACTATGTGGGGTTTGGGGGAGGCAGGGGGTACTACAGTACTTGTGTGGAGGTTGAGGACAGCCTTCCGAATGGATGCTCTCTTTCTGTCATAGGATCTGGGGATCAAGCTTGGGTGTTAGGCTTGCTGAGCCATAAATGCTGGCCATTAGATGCTGTTCTTTAGGAGCCAGACTGGGATATTATAGAATATATAGAATATCTGCCCTTTGCTTATATGAAATCATCAGGTAATGCCTTTGGGCAATGTGATATTCTCTACTTGTTTTTAAAAATACCCAGTTTTTTCTCTTTTGAGACTCTCTTACAGTTTCTTTCTTTTTTTTTTTTTT
>NW_022196896.1:63945921-63979975 GCF_008632895.1 Mastomys coucha | reverse complement strand
AAGATTTTATTATTGTATCTAAGTATACTGTAGCTCACTTCAGATACACCAGAAGAGGGCATCAGATCCCATTACAGATGGTTGTGAGCCATCATGTGGTTTCTGGGATTTGAACTCAGGACCTTCGGAAAAGAGCAGCCAGTGCTCTTCACTGCCGAGCCATCTCTCCAGCCCAATCTTACAGTTTCTTTTCTCCCTTCCCCCTCTTCTTTTCCTTCTCTCTCTCTTTTGAAGACAGTCTCCTATAGCCAGGGCTAACCTTGAGCTCTTGACTCTCCTGTCTTCTCCCCAGTGCTGGCCTGTCAGGTGTGCAGCACCACACTTGCTTGCTTTTTTTTTTTTTTTTTTTTCCTTTTCAGATAATAAGGTCTTTCTGTCTATCTCAGGCTAGCCTCAGACTCTGAATCTATCTCACTCAGCTTCCCGGGTGCTGGCTATCTCAGGCATGTTCTAGCACACTTGGCTTCTATTACTTCTTAAAGCATTGTTGTCCCCCACACTTAGGATATAAAGTGTTTATGAACTGAAGGGATCATTTCAAGAAATCTTTAGTGCTCGAAATCAGGTGGAGTGGCATCTCTGTGCGTTCAGTGCCAGCTTCATCTACATAACAAGTTCCAGGCTAGGCAGGGCTTCATGGTGGTACCCTATCGTGAAAGAGAAAAGGAAGGAAGGAAGGGAAGGGAGGGAGGGAGAAAGGAAGGAAGAGAGAAAGAAAGAAAGGAAGGAAGAAAGGTCTTCAGATTCTAATTATAGATATTTTGTGAGAGATATTGAAATGGTAATGTTGCTAGGAAATTTCCATTGATTTTTAAGAAAAATGGTCTTATTTTCCTAGTGTGTTTAGAGATTTCATCACATTTGAAATTTGGCTTTAAAGGTGTTGCTGGTTTCCCTGTTTCTCTTTCCTTAGATCTATAACAAGGTGAGGACTGGAGAAAAAGTGAATGTTGAGCACGTGGTCAGTGTCTTGGAGAAGAAGTACCCATATGTCGAAGTGAATAGCATACTGGGGATTGATTCTGCTTACGATCAGAATCGGAAGGTAACACAATCTCTGGAACTTCTTATATTCGTGGTATTGTAACTTGATCGCAGCCTCAGACTGTCCTTCTTGGGCTGTGTGGTATCTATACTGGGGTGTTGATGCAACAGACCACTTTTTAATCTTGGAGATAGGATGCCACTGTGCAGCCCTTGGCTGGCCTTGAGCTGGCAGAGATCAGTCGCCTCTACCTTGTTCATGCTGGGATTAAAGGCAAGCTGCTACCACACCTGGCCTCACTTGTCAGTCTTTGGAAAGACTGTTTCAGAAAATAGTACTTTTTAAAAAACGTGTATGTTAACTTTAAACCAGAAAACAATTACTTTTTCATAATATTATAATTGTACTTATATGATGTATGTTCTGGATAAAACCTATTGGAAGTATAGAGCCAAGAGGTGGTGTAGGGAATCATATGTATCGTAGTGATTTTACATCATTGTTCAACCTCCAGATGGGTATGTTTTAAGAAATGCAATAACTAGCTGGATGTGGTGGTGAACACTTTCAATCACAGTACATAGGAGGCCAAGGCAGAAGAGAAGCCTTCAACTTTCTGTGAGGTGACAGAAACCCAAGTACTTTGTGACCAGTTAGTACATATTCACATACCTATAATGAAAAAGACATTTATTTTTACATTGTGAGAGGTGTTAGAAAACACTTTGCTATATTTTGGCTTTAAAAAGCACTAGTTATAACTTCAAAAGGTCTTGGAGGTTGGCAGGCACTACAAGAATCAGTTCCTTTTAGCCTGGTGTGGAAAGATGTGGGAAGAGTCTCTCTGCACGCCACTGGTCGCTGACACCTAGAGGTGGCTGCAGTGGGTGCCCAGCCTGGAGTGGGCCCAGCTTGCCCATTTCGCTCAGCACTTGGATTTTGTTTCTTTTTCAACTGCCACTGTGTTAACAATTTTCTGGGGACCCCTTTGCCTTCTTGACTTGACCCTGCTGGCTATCAGTAAGCTCCGTATTGTAAAGGGGAATGTACTCTCAACAATTGCAAATACAGTTTTAGAAGCATGGAGGGACCTTCCACACATATAGATAAGCATATATATACTCCATAGTTTGTAAAGCTTTTGTTTCTTAGAGCTTAGTAATTTAATTTCATACTTATCAAGTAAGGTATTAACTATGATACCACTTTCTTAAGAATTAACTTACAAAGTGGATGGTTTCCCTACCACTTAAAAAATAAGAAATAACTTTAGTCATTTTTCTGTTTTTTTGTTGTTGTTGGTTTTTTAAAAAGTATTTATTTATTGTGTGTGTATATTTGTGAGTATATATGTTCCATTTGTGTGCCAGAGGTCACTGTGGCTAATAGGGGGTATCTGATTCATAGGAGCTGCAGTTCTAGCTAGTGAGCCACCATGTGTGTGTTGGGAACAGAATAGGTGCTCTGTAAGACCAGCAAGTGCTCTTATTGATTGAGTTCTCTCTCTAGCCCTTCTTTTGTTCTTTTTAAAAGTTTATTTTTATTTATTAGTACTGTGTACATATGGATGTTAGATGATACCTTTGTAGTGTCTGTTACATGGGTTCTGGAGATCAAATTCAATCTGTGGGCTTACATTGAAAGTGTCTTTACATACTAAGTTATCTTGATCACCCTGCTAATTTTATTTTTTTGAATCTAAGCAGGCATGTAAGAAAATATGTTTTTGGTTTATGTGTGTCATGAGGTGGAAAAGGTGTGTTCTCTCTTTTTCTTGTCCTCTGATTTTTAGGAAGCAAGAGAATACTATGAGCAGACTGGAGTAGGCCCCCTGCCTGTTGTCTTGTTCAATGGAATGCCCTTTGAAAAGGAGCAGTTAGACCCCGATGAGCTGGAAACCATCACAATGCACAAGATCTTGGAGACAACCACTTTCTTCCAAAGAGCTGTGTACTTGGTGAGTGAAAGCCGATGGCTTGCACTAGCTTATGTAACAGGTAATAAAATTCTTTCTGTATGAATCCGGGGATGGTGACACATTCTATTACTCCCAGTTCTCAGGACAAGGTGGGTGGATCTCTATGAGATCCAGGACAGCTAAGGTTATAGAGTGAGATTCTGTCTCAAAAAACAAAATAAAAAAAATTGTCCTGTTTTCTACATGCTACTAGTAATTGGTTCGTAGATTCTCAGGCCTTATTCTAAGGAAAATACCCTTAAACATTGAAATAGCAAATCCTGTGGGTTTTAGGAATGAGTATCCACTTTAAAAACTATAGGAATTGTCCAAGAGACATTTTGTTCTGTGTAAGGAATTCTAACACTGGGAAGACACTTTGCATTTCTGTATATACTGCTTAGTACTTACAAAGGGGTAATTCATGTTTTTGGGGGGTTCATTTCATTCATTTATTTACTTGCTGTACTGGGAATGGAACTCAGAGCCTCATGCACACTAGTTACTTATACACCCCATGCTCTAGGTTAGCTTCTTGAGATGTGTAAATTGATGATCCTGAGAACATCCACAGTTGTACACCATCACCTCTGATTACAGATGACATTACCAGTGCCAGAAGCATCCTTTCCCAGAAGGAGCCACAGCACCTTTTGTCCTCTCTTCGCTGCTAGCACTTGACTTGCTATATCTGCAGGCTTTCTCTTCTGAACATTTCTGTAGATGGAAGTGCAGGGGTCTGACTGCTCCCAAATTGCTATAATGCTCTTTAATATTCCAGTCCTCTATCTCCTAAGCTGAGTTACTGTGTTAGAGTAAACTAAGGCTGGCTGTGTGCTTCCTTATGTTTCCTGTGATCTTAGAGGCCACTGAATAACAAGGATGCTTCTGTCAATGCCTGAGAGGTTACATCCCAGGTTCTAGGGACTAAAATCACCCAGGTTATTTACTCTATACCATCCCCTTTCTTTCTTAGGGAGGGATGGGCAGGGACATACACACACACACACACACAATTGAATGAGAGAGAAAAAGACCCTCATAGGATGCGTTTCTTAAATAATCTTGCTAGGGCATAGTTATGCACACTTTTAATTCTATCACTTAGGAGGCAGAGGCAGAGGCAGAGGCAGATGCAGGCAGATGAGTTTGGGACCAGCCTGGTCCACATAGTGATGTTTAGGCTAGTCAGGGTCATATAATGAAACCCAATATCTGTCTGTCTGTCTGTCTGTCTGTCTGTCTGTCTGTCTGTCCATCCGTCTGCCCATCCATTTAGCTATATACATAAATGCAGGTGGTGGTGGCCCACACCTTTGGTTCCATCACTCAGGAAGCAGAGGCATGTAGACCTCTGAGTTAGAAGCTAACCTGGTCTACAGAGAGAGTTCCAGGACAGCCAGGGCTAAACAAGAGAAACCCTGTATCAAAGAAAAAACAAAAAAGATAAAAACAAAATCTTACTTGAAGTATCTTTGTGTTCATTGTTTGTTTCTATTCTGTCAGCTAATCTGGTAATGAAACCTTTGGTAACTGTTTCAGTTATTATGTATATTTTCTTTCCTTGCTTCCTTTCTTCCCTTCTTGACTGGCCACCTATACCCCATCAGTCATTTTGTGTGCATGTGTGCACGTGTGTGTGCATACATGCATGTGTACACACTGTATGTGTATATATGTGTGCATGTGTGTGTTTTGACAGAGCTTATGTGTTAACCTAGGCTGGGTTCCATTTGCCAGTCTTTTGAGGACCACTAGATCTGCTTTTTTGTTTGAGACCAACTCTCTACCTGTACTCCAGACTGTCTTTGAATTGGCAATCCTCCTGCCTCTGCTGTCAGAGAGTAGTGGATTTGTTGGCATGTGCCACCAGCTATTTTTAACTCTAATTTTTGTTTTTTTGTTTTTGTTTTTTTGTTTTGTTTTTTTGTTTTTTTTTTTTTTTTTTTTTTTTTTTTTTTTACAAATTTTACATGTTCTTATTGAATATATTTATGTGGCACTCTTGAGTTTCACAGCCATGGTTGCTGCTGTTGTTTTTGTTGTATACTAATACAGATTATTTAAGTTCTTTGTGTTTTAGGTCTACTGTTTGGGTATTTCTAAGAATGGCATATTTTGGACATTTGGTTTTGTTGATATTTTGAGTATGTGTGTATTTTTTCTCTTTGATTGTTGTAGTATTTTTCTTTTTATAATTGGACATGTCAGCTATAATAACTCTTTGAATTTGAACCTTCACCCTGTAAGGGAGAAGTTCATTCTTGTACTGTTTGTTGTTGTTACAGCTGTTGCTTGGTTTATAACTACTTTCTTAAATGGATTCTTTGTTGTGTGTGAACTCTGCAGTATCTGCTTACTTAGCCTATTAGGCTAGGTTCACTAGTAAGTAAACACCTTTCTCACTTATTGGATGAAAATTAGATGGAAAATATTTCCCCGAGTATCTCTGTTGGTTCACTTTGGGGTGTGACTTGAATCCTCAGCTGATTTTAGTTGCTTTTTGTGTCTGTGTGTTTGGTGGTAGGTGTTGAATCCTGGGCCTTGGGTATGCTAAGGAAACACTCACTCTGCCACACCCCAACAGTAGGCTTGAGTTATTGCTTGCATAGACTATCAAAGTTAGTGATCAGAGCCAAGGGCTCCCTGTGGATTTTCCTGGGCATGTGTGGTCCCCTGGTTATCATGCTTTAGATCTGGAGCGCATCAGAAAAGGAACTTCTCTTTCTCCAACTGTTTATTGTTTGACCAGCTTCATTTTAGCCCATCTGATGTATAATAATTTCTCCTAATTGTGTTTGCAAATATCCCAGGAAAAAGCTACTCAAAGGTCCTCAGCTCAAATAAAGAGAACCCTGGGATTTCCCAGAAACCATGTAAAGGTAGAAAGAGAGAAGTAACTCCACACAGTGGCTGTGTGCCTCCCACCCTGGGAAAGCTGGCTTAGCTGACTTGTTCTGAGCCTCCTGTCTTTCAAAGAATGTTACTGGCACCTCCAGTGTTTCAATAGAGTTAGAGGCACTATGTGTATGCATCCATATGGTGCCTGTTATTGAGCTCACATGAACACTTGTCCTTGGCTGTTAACATTTATATAAACGGCCGTTTCAAAGCTACTAACTTTCTATTTCTAGTGAATTTTCATTGCTGATATTCCTTTAACACTCTTGCCCCTTGGCTCTCTTTTCCTACAGGGTGAACTGTCACATGATCAAGATGTGGTAGAGTACATCATGAATCAGCCGAGTGTTGTTCCAAGAATCAACTCTAGGATTTTGACAGCTAAGCGAGAGTATCTGGATCTAACCGCAAGCAGTAAGGAGCACTTCAGGAACAACTCTTGGCTACTGGACTTGTGTTTCACATTCTTATATTTATTAGATTATAACATTAAGAAGAGAGCTCAAAGTTATGGTCTATGCTTCTAAACTCACAAGCATTTCCTTCTACAAAAGATAAATTCGGGGGCTGAAGAGATGGCCTCCTTCTCTTGGTGCTTGCTGGTTTAGCGGAGGACTTGGGTGTAGGGTCCAGCTCCCTCTCTGGTCTCCAGAGGCACCAGACTCAAACACACACTATGCAGTCAAACCACTCGGACACATAAAATAAAAATCTTAAAACGTGGTCTAGCTGAGTACAATATATGATGGTCCATCCCCAGTGGGAAGGCTGCAGCTGTGCAGGTGGCTATAGGAGTTGGAGCCTGGGTTACACTCTCAGGAGTTTAAGGTGGGGTGGGAGGCAGCTAGAGGATCAGTGTAATGGGCTGGGATGGCTGGGGTGGGCTCATGAAGTTCACTGAGATGGAGATCTGGGTGCTGGAGATTACTTATAGAGGCACAAGGATTTAAAATTCCTCATTGACCTTCAGTTCAGTTCCAAGGACTTCAAGGGTACTTCTGTCTTTCCAACGCTTTAGTCTGTTGGAATTCCCATAAGACAGTCCCTCAGCAAAGTCCCTAACTTTAACTTCTCCCTGTCACATGTGAGCTTAGCTCTGAGGGTAGCTTTCATGGAACTCTCCAGCCCTGGGGTTACCCAGCTCAACTGCCTCACACTTATACAGGATAAATTCCATGTACTGGACTGTATGCAGGGAAAGTTCCTCAAGCCATCAATCCCATGAGTCCTGCAAATAACAATTCAAAAGACACAAACTTGTTGGCAACAGTGTTTTTCAGTGCTGTTTAGGGACAGGGTCACTCACTTACTGGAGCTAAAGGCTTACCACAAAGCGGAGCTGCTTGCTCAGCTCTGGAAAGATGGTGTCAATCAAAAACCCAACTTCTTTGGAGCAGGTCTGCAACAGGTGGCTGTTCTGCATCCTAAGGACCTCTGCTTTGCCTTCAAGGATTATGTGTTTAAGGAGCTTCAGTGAGACTGATGAGGATGCAGCGAGACAGACAGGCAGGCAAATGGTCATTGAGCTGATGCCCTGTAGAAAGCCAAGTCCATCCTAGAGCTCTGGCACAAGCCTTTCAGAATCTCCTGTGTGTTCCAGCACAGATGCAGTGTCTTCTCCTTGGAAACAGTCTTTGGATTCAGATTTCATTGATCATTTAATGAACAAAAAAAGCTTGACTATCTCACTTGACAAAAGAGAGTCCCACCAACATTAAATGGCCATTTGGATTGTACCAGTAGAAAGTCTTTGCAGCCTCCACTGCTCTCTGCACCTGCCATCCCCATCCCCCTGACCCAGGCCTTCAGTCCCCTGCCTGTCTCAGATCCTCCTCTGACACTCCAGATAGTCAGGGCACAGTTGTAGTCAAAATGGTAGCATCTTTGAGGGCCAGCAAGACACATAACCCTTTAGGACTTGTCTGGAACCTGCCATTATAAATTATCTGCTGGCTTCAATTTTTCCTCTTTTTCCACCAGATAATTTTTATGTGGATGATTTTGCCAGATTTTCTACTTTGGACTCTCGGGGCAAGACTGCTGCTATTGCCAACAGTATGAACTATCTGACAAAAAAAGGTAACCCACTTGGGCTTGATTTGGTCCCTCGTATTTATTCTTTAGTTAGTATTTACAAATAAACTCCATCTGTCTTGGGAAAAGAAATTTTCTCTTATAATGCAACTATAGAAAAAAACATTTAAAATATAATTCTATATATGTCTCTAAAAATTCAACTGTTTTCCTTAAATTTTATGCTAATTATTAAAGTAGATAGGAAAAGTCCTTTGTGATTCAAAATGGAGAACATTATATCAAGATGGTTTTGCCTGGCTCTTCAATATCATCCTAGGGTTACTTTTATTGTAGAACTTACAAATTGAGTTCTAGAAAGCCTTGTGTGATGTGTTAAAGTGATTTTATGCAGTTACTTAGTTAAGCTACCCTTGTCTAAAGTTTTCATCTGCAGGCAGCTCATTCCCTACAGTGGGGTTGACAATTATTATCTGTCCAGAGTAATTCTGGTAATGCTTGCTACTCCCCAAAGCACCTGTTGTCATTAAGATAGCTAATTTTATCCAGCTGTGGTCTTCCCTCAGAGCATCTGGCTTCCTGAGGCTTTATAAACTTACACAATTAGTCCGCTGTGCTTCTCAAAGATTTTGTCTCCGAGGGGTCCGAGAGCAGAGCTTGAATGTGGCGGGAGCTAGAGCAGACAGCAGCACGACTTAGCCCCGTGTGATTGATGACTTAAGCACACAAATGATGTTCTCTTCTCTTTTCTTCTGCTTTTTTTTTTTTTTTTTTTTTTTTTTTTTTTTTTGCCTTTGTCCAGGAATGTCCTCCAAGGAAATCTATGGTAACTCACAACTCCAGAATGTTCCCTTCATTTTCATAATTAATTTATGTGGTTTCAGGACCACTGTTATTCAGAATGTATTGTCATTTGTTGTGTTGTTTCTGAAACCTGTGGGTAACGGTAGAGTGTAGATAAACAGTGTGAATGTTTGCAGACTTTTCAGAAAGCTGTAAATTAACCCGATTGGAAACTACATTGCGTTGCCCACATGTTTCATTGTATATGCTAACAGATTCCCAGATCACAGGACAGTTAATCAATGCATGCTCCTAGTTTCTCACTGAGCTGCTTGGACGATCCCTCTGCTTCATGTTAGTAGAGACATTTTGCTATTTTTTGTTTTCTATCTCTATCTACCAGTCATTTTCTTGTTTCTCTTTGTGCATGTTTTCAGAGGTCCTTTGGCCTAATTTTAATGTTTTGACATAAACTATCTTCTTTTCCTTAGAGTGAGTTTGTTGTCCTTGCTTTTCTACAGATGACTCCTTTATTAGGCCAGTGACTTTTTGGATCGTTGGAGATTTTGATAGCCCTTCTGGGCGGCAGCTACTATATGATGCCATTAAACATCAGGCAAGTATCTCAGATTTCATTCTGGGAAGGGACTGGTGGGGCCCTGTGCTAGTGTGGCTATTTTAGTGTTTCTAGTATTCTCTGTGCTGAGGAAAAGGAGTCTTCAGAGGGTATCAGCTCCTAAGAAAAGAGGTCAAAGCCTGGACAGCCTAGCTTCACTTGAGGGGAATAGAGTGTTTTAAGAACAAACGCAACGAAATCCTTAATGTAGAATTTTCAGTGTGCATGTTCCTGCTGCAGCTATCTTGCCATGTACTGTGACATGAAGAGAGACTTGCATGTGAGGCTGAGCCATCCCTCTAGCCTCTGTGTCTTCTTTCATACATGTTTCTTCTCTCATACATGCTTGCTTATATACATGCATACACATATACATACATTCATTTATTCACTTTATATATGTATGTATGTATGTATGTATGTATGGGAAAAGACATGCATGGTATGGTACATATATGGAGGTCAGAAGACATCTTAGGGAAAGTACTTGCCTTCCACCCTATGGGTCGTAGGGATTGAACTCAGGTCTCAATTGATAGCAAGCAGTGCCTTTATTGGCTGAGCCATCTCACTGTCCAGCTTACATTCTGAATGTAAATCCTCCATCTTCTCTGTAGAATCTGTTTTGTTAGATAGTTGGCCTTTACCTAGGCATTGCTGCTGGCATGTGGAAAGGCCATGTGAGTGAAGGTGGATGGATGCACAGGAACCTGAAAAAAAGACGGAATGCAGTCAGAGTAGTAAATGTGCTGAGGAAAGACTAACTCTTGTTAGTCTCTGGTGTTTGCTGTATTTATGGGAATGAAGCTGGAAAGGAAGGCTGGGGCCAGCTTATACAGGATTTGACAGACCTGACCATACATATCATCTGAATTTTATTTTGAATACAGACAACTACTGAAGATGTTTAGAAGCGACATTACTATTTGGAACATAACTAATGTAAATTCAGTCTGGTTGTGTAGCCCAGGGTGGCCTTGAACTTTCAGCTATCTGCCTGCCTCTTCCTCCTGAGTGCTAAGATGAAGGTGTGCACCAGCATGCCTGGCCAGTGTCACCTTTAAAGTTCATACCATATAGCATATGATTTTAATCTCCCCTCTTTTGTAAATAGAAAACCAGTAACAATGTTAGGATAAGTATGATCAACAATCCGAGCCAAGAGATCAGTGAGTCAAGCACTCCCATCTTCAGAGCCATCTGGGCAGCTCTCCAGACACAGGCTTCCAACTCCGCTAAGAACTTCATTGCCAAGATGGCCAAAGAGGAGACGGCAGAGGCCCTGGCCGCAGGCGTGGACATCAGCGAATTCTCTGTCGGGGTAAGGCTCGCTCGCAGGTCTGAGGATAGCCTGGTCATTCACATTTCTCCCCTGGGCTGATGGATCCTGCTCATAATTGGGTTTCTAATAGCTTCTGCATCTCAGGGTGTTTTTGTTGTTGAGAAGATTGTTAGAAGATTGTTACATTTTAAACTTGCTTTGGTTTCAGGATGCCTATTTAAAATGTTTGTTCCACTTTGTATAATCTTTAAAGATAATATTTGATGCATTTATAAAGTAAAAAACAGATTTAAGATGCTATGAGTTAGAAAGTTAGCTGTTCTTTTTTCCACTGAAAGCCCGTGTTTATTCATTGGTTTAATGTTACTTAATTTTTTACTGTTTTATAGTTTGAAATTTTCTGATAAAATCACAAATAGGATAATGACTGTCACCTCAAGTTTACAGATTTAAAAATGCAAAAAAAAAGTTGCTGAGAATATACTGGCAGGTAAACAGATCAGCAGAAACATAAGAAACAGGGATGAGCAGTTTATGAGGAGGGAGGAAAGACGAGCAAATGTAGAACTAAGGTGTTGCATTAATCGGGAAACTTAAATCTTACTTTTTGCAAAAGCACATTACAGTTTACTCATTGTTAGTACTTGGTCGTATGGTTTGCTTAATAACAGTGACTTTCCTTAAAAATGATTACTTCCTAGGGCATGGATGTCAGTCTTTTTAAAGAGGTCTTTGAGTCTTCCAGAATGGATTTCATTTTGTCTCATGCCCTGTACTGCAGGGATGTTCTGAAGCTGAAGAAGGGACAGCGAGTGGTGATCAGCAACGGAAGGGTGAGCACTTGCTGGGCTGTGAGCCTGCCTTCACAGGTCTCTGGCTCTTGGGCTTCTTTGAGTCTCCCTTGGGCTGGACGCCCTCCTAATGGCTGATGAGGCCTCAGTGCCAGCACAGAGTTCTGTTCTGTATTTCCAAGAGAGAGCTTCTGATGCAGCCCCTTGGGATGCTGCCTGATGTTTATTTGTGTTTAGACACTCAGAGATAGTGAATGTGGGGTTCTCAGATCAGGAGTCAGGACGGCTGCTTACAATGTAGGTCTCACTGCTGAGAACTGATGCAGATAACACTGCAATCTCATGTCAGCCTACTTAAAAAGTTAACGTGGAACACACAGGCTCTGGGATCTGAGGGATTAATAGATAAACATTAGCCGCACTTCCTTAGACTTTATTTTTCATCCTAGTTGTTTTACTAAACATATGCTTCAGGGCAGGGGTCATAAGGTGCTTGCTGTGTTAGATCCCAGCCTGGCAGAGGCTTCCCAGCAACCAGTGACTGCTACCCTGCAGCTCTGCCCCCCTCCTCCTTACATCACAGATTATTGGGCCACTGGAGGACAATGAGCTCTTCAACCAAGATGATTTCCACCTCCTGGAAAATATCATCCTGAAAACATCGGGACAGAAAATAAAATCTCATATCCAACAGCTTCATGTAGAAGAAGATGTGTAAGTTTTTATACCTAGTAACAAGTTAGATAATAAATGATAAAACTGGTGTTCCAAGTAGAAACTAGTTCATGTCAGGGTTTTTTAAATTAATTTTTCTTCATTGGTCAAAGTGAGGGCTATATATTGTCACTCATATGACCAAGTCAGTGGGTCTATTTCTTGTTTTACTTATTAATATTACTCACATCACTTGGGTTTCTGAATTATTTCTCCACTTCAAATCTGGAAACGTTGAAACATACGCAGAAGCAGAAGGCTGAGTGCTTCCTGCTAGGTGTGTATGTAGAGACTGTCCGCTGGTTCTTTGGTTCACAGCCTCATTGTGGTAGGGAGGAAGTGCATGTCGAGTGCTTCTTCCCTCTGTCTGTATGGAATACAGGGTTGTTTCTTTTGAGAGGATGATGAGCTGGATGTAGCTGGCTTGTGATTTCATTACTTTAGTATTTTTATCAACCTTTTAATGTTTCACTTCTATGTATTTGCTACATAACGAAAGTCCATGCTTAGGAAAGTTAATGCTAATCTGCATTAGATGTCATCAAGATGTGTCCTTGAGGATGCATATGTTTAATGTTTAAGGACCTGCTGTGGTGTTGTCGACAGTAGCTGCGGCATCTCCATTCCTACCAACACTGCTCTCAGGTTCAGTCTCTCTCCTCCCACCAACACTTCTGATTTGCGAGTTTGTTTGTTTGTTTTTTTAAGCAGTAGCCATCCATCCTCACATGAGTGGGGTGATATTTCCTTACAGCTCAGTGGTGCTCCTGAGGGGCTGTTCTCATGCACAGTGTTGGCCTCTGTGTGTCTTTGGGAAATGTCTGTTTTAGTCTTTTCATCATTTTAATCAGGTTGTTGGGTTTTCTTGTTTAATTGTGGGCACTCCTTATATTCTGGATGTCAGTTCCTTGTCAGATGTTTGACAATGTTTCCCTCTCCCCTTAGTTTCCGTTTTACTCTGCAGAGTACTGTTTGATTTGTACTTGGACAATATAAAGAAATTCAAGTTCTTTTTTCCCTTCATCTTTTCATGTGTTGTCATACTGCATCTTCTTGTAATGTGTTGTCTTTGATAGCTGTCAGAGTAGCCCTTTTGCCATGTGATATCGGAAGATTTGGGGGGCGTGGCTGGTGGTGCTATGGGTGGTGGAACCTACACCCTTATACATACTAGGAGAGTTTTCTACCACTGAGCTACTTGTGTAAACTGACTCAGTGCTGAGGGCAAGATAGAGTGACTTCCTCTTCCCTAGCAGCTCATGAGTGCTGCTGCCCCTTTGCCTGCCTATGAAACACTTCCCTGACCTAGCTCATTACCAGTGTCCCCAGGGCCACTGCATTTGGAGTAGTCCCCTGTTCCGGTCATACTTTTCTGAGGCTTGTCTATATATTTATTCTTTGATCTTGGTGCTTGGTGATGAATTGCTTTTTCTGTGTGCCACAAGTATTCACAGTTGATACTGGGAGCTTGAACAGATGGTTAATGGTGGGATTATTTGGTTCAGAGAGGAAATGTGCATCCTTGGTTGTAGTTGAAGTCTAGTATAGCTGCTTTTGAATGGCTTACCTGGCAGGCCAGTGAGATAGTCGGTGAATACGGGTACCTGCTGCCAAACCTGTCAACCTCAGTTGATTCCTGGGACCCATATGGTGGGAAGGGAGAGTGGACTTACAGAGTTGTTCTCTGACCTCGCACACATGTGAGAGCCCATGCACATGCATATAAATGAATGTAATTAAAATTTTTAAATAGAAGGGGTAGGTAAAACAGGGAGTTTTGTTTCGTTTTGTTTTATGTCTGTTAACACATTAAAGAACCTCAGAGGCACCAAAGTGGATGGATGTTGCTCTAAGGGATGAAAGCAAAGCACTTCTTGGATTAATTTGACTAAGGGTGAGCCAAAGTTTGAATTCTCTGCTTCTTTTCCTGTATGTCTCTTCTATCCCTCTGTAGTTTGTGGTTTCTGGCCCATCTGTAGTGTGTCTGGTGTGTGTGTGTGTGTGTGTGTGTGTGTGTGTGTGTGTGTGTGTGTGTGTTTGTCTATGTCTGGTCTCTATCTGTCCCTTTGTCTGCCTTCACCTAACAAAAGACTTTGCTCTGTATTTATTAAGCAATACAGAAAGTATCTCATGGAAAGAATGTGAAGTTCTTTACAATGTTTTACAAGGGAAGAAGTAACTTTCCTGACCCAGGGTAGAAAACTACAACCAGGTGTTATCAACCTGTAGCCATATGTTGCTTCCAACAATTATGGTGGGTACTTGTAGTATAAGGTTGCTTCCATTCTGTTAGGTGTTTCAACAAACACACAAACACACACCGGGACACACACACACACACACACACACACATCTGTTTACCTACCTACTTACCTACCTTTGGGTCAGGGGCATGGAAGGGTCAAGCTTTATATTAGCTTAGGCTGTAAAAGCTGCTTGCATAGGAAATCCAAGGCAATTAAGGTGACATTGTTCTCTTACAGACAGGTTAAACTTAACGGGCTGAGTATATAGTTGAATAGCAGCTTAAGCACCTCTTCTTAGATGATCTCAAGGGGTATTATTAACTTTGCTGTGAGGTTTGCCAAAAGCTCAGTCTTGGAGGTCAAGAAATAAAAACATCACTACAGTTTTTGTTTCTTTCCCTGCTAGGAACAAACCCAGAGACCCCAGCTCACAGGTTTTTTTTTTTGTTTTTGTTTTTGTTTCTTTAGTTGAACACTGTAATGATGCTTCTGATATTGAAGTCATAACCAACATAGATGTTGGATAGCTGATTAGATTGATGGATTTTGATACAACAGTCTTAAAGGCAATAGCATTCTCTAAACCAGACCCTGAGCCACGTGCCAGCATGGTTAGCCAGTACAGTGCTTACAACAGCCTTCCAGAGTAGCTCGTTCTTGTCCTTCACTCACAGAGAAAAGTAACATTCCAGAGATGATCAACCTAATCACAGAGTCGTGCCTTTTGGAACTGAGTTCATGCCTCTGAAACCACCTTGTTGGCATGAATGCTGTGTTTAGGCTGATGCTATTCAGCAATAATTAGAAAATCTGCAGATAAAGTAGTGCTAAAATTTTGTAACTTCATCTTTTAGGGCCAGTGATTTGGTAATGAAGGTGGATGCTCTCCTGTCAGCGCAACCCAAAGGAGAGGCAAGGATCGAGTACCAATTCTTTGAAGATAAACACAGGTATGGTTGTTTCTGAACTTACGCACAGCCCTGAACTCTTAGGCTTTCGTTCTTTGTCTTACATCCTTTATTTTCCCAGATGAGGTTTCTATATAAGTTGCTAGAGAAATGAAATGAAGTCTCATATATAAAATTCTGCTTTGTGAGAGTTGGTATTTCTAAATAAACCTGAAGTAATTGTATATATACCCTTTAATGAAAATAAGCATTTAATGAAATAGAGCAGCTATTCTTGATATTCAGGAGTAATTGGATTGCTTAAATATATCATTTAAATACTTGTTTCTTGTTTTTTATTATTATTATTTGAAAAAACTATTGTTTCCAAAGGAAAAAATACATTTAGGATATGAAAATGTCTTTGCCTCTTTATCCTTCAGGTTGTTTTGTTTTGTTTTGTTTTGTTTTTGTTTTTCAAGACAGGGTTTCTTTGTATAGCCCTGGCTGTCCTGGAACTCACTCTGTAGACCAGACTGGCCTTGAACTCAGAAATCCACTGCCTCTGCCTCCCAAATGCTGGGATTAAAGACGTGTGCCACCACTGCCTGGCTAAAGATTTATTTATTTATTTTATGTATATGAGTACCATTATAGCTATCTTCAGACACACTAGAAGAGGGCGTCAGATCCCATTACAGATGGTTGTAAGCCACCATGTGGTTGCTGGGAATTGAACTCAGGACCTCTGGAAGAGCAGTCAGTGCTCTTAAACACTGAGCCATCTCTCTAGCGTCCCAGTTTTTGTTTTGAAGTTTTAACATGGGTGAAGTTGCAAGACTCACAAAGAATAACCATATGTCTGTAACTATATTCACAGTTATCAGTGTGCCTCTGTCTGTAACTCCATGTGTCTGGAGCCCAGATATACCAGTTATTGGTGTGTCACATTCAGTATTCTCTGTGTGTGCAGTGTGCATATATCACTGCATCTATTTATCTGTATATTTGTCCACACGCATGTACTCACATCTTTTTTTCTAGCATTTGAAAATTCACTGCTAGCATGTTATAAACTCTCTAAAGTGATAGCATGTGGAGACTTGATTACCACCACTGTGATCATATGTGATCTTCATCTGGTAACAGTAGTACAAACCTCTGCTCAGATTCTCTGATGTCCTAGACCACACATTCCAGTTATTCATAAGTCTTGAGTCTCCTTTAATCTAAAAGAGTCCTCTGTGCCCCCTAACCCTTTCTTTTATGGTACTGACTGTTTTTAAAGAGCCCAGACAGATTGTCTTTGGATCCCCACAGTGTGGGTTATTCCCTTATACTGGACTAGTTTTTTTTCTGGAGAACCTAAAACATCTGCTCTGGCTCCTCGTTTAAAATATTTACTTGTATTATTTTTAATTACGTAGATATGTGCACTTGTGTGCAGTTAGTTCTCCCTGGTATTGGGATTATAGATGGTTGTGAGATAACTGATAACTGGGGACTGAACTCAGGTCCTCTGCAAAAGCAGTATGCACTCAGCTGTGGAGCCATCGCTCCCAGCCTGTATCTCCTTGTTTGGTAATATCTTGCTGTCTCGGGCTGGCGAGATGGCTCAGCGGGTAAGAGTACTGACTGCTCTTCCGAAGGTCCTGAGTTTGGATCCCAGCAACCACATGGTGGTTCACAACCACCTGTAATGAGATCAGACACCCTCTTCTGGTGCATCTGAAGACAACACACACACACACACACACACACACACACACACACACACACATATAAATAATATCTTGCTGTCTCTTTCCTTACCCTCTCACCACTGCCCTACTTTTTAGTCCAGGGCCTGTGTATCTAAGCAGCTGCTCTCACTGTGCTACATCTTCAGCCTTCTGATCTCTTAGTCACTGGTAGGCAGAGGCCTCTGTGGCCCGGGATCTCCATTCTGGTAGTTTGCCATGAACATTGTGCTGTTCACATGCTAGTCTTCTCTTTTCTTTTCAGCATTGCGCTGTATAAGATGTAACTCGTTATATAGATAGTAGCACAGGAGACAGTGATTGACCTATTCTCCTTTCTACCTTCGTAACCAAGACAGTAGGTCCTCAGTAAAGACTGAGCCCTCTCTAGAGCATGCTTTCTCTATGAGTAGTTTGTGAATTGTGCCTAATTTAAACTGCCCTTGTTACTAATTCTCTTACAATACAATAGAAATTCTTACTGGAGTTCTGTTAGTCAAGGATTCCATATAGGACTTCTCATTTCTGTTTTTTAAAAAGGTTTTATCCTTTTAGCTCATCATATGGATACAGTTTTCCAGTATACGTACAACTTGCTTTAATCAAATAAATCCCATTAATTATTACATAAAAATAGTTATTATTTCTACTTCAAATAAAAATGACTATCCCATCAGTTCTATGAGTCCTTAGTGTGAGCCTTAGACCAGCCAGCGGCAGGTTGTTGTCTGGGAACCTGCTTCATTGTCTTAGGCCTACAGCAGGCCTAGAGCATCAGTGCCTGTCTCTTAGCAAGAGTCCTCAGTGATTCCCCTGAATGGAATTTGGGAGAGCAGTGTTCTTGGACTTCTGCTTTATTCATCTAAAGGGAATATATGATCTTCTGTCTTGTTTGGGACATTCTAGAATTTTCTCTCACTGGTACATCAAGTGCCTTTCTCTGTGACTTACTTCCTTGAGTCTTTTGCTCCTCACTATAGAATATAGGTGTGATTATTTTTTTGAAAATCTTAGTTTAAATTTTTGAGTTGTTTGGCTATGTGTACGCCTGAGCACTCATGTCCAGTGTCCTTGGAGAGCAGGTAACCTCTTATTCTTACTCTGTAAAATTTTCACCAGATCAAAAAAGCAGTACATGATTTTGGACAAGGAGGTGACATTTTAAGCCTTTGAGAGTCACTACTTTTCTTCGCTTTACCTTTTTGTTTGTAAGAGTGTTCACTGGGTGTGCTGCTGCAATGCTGGTGGTGATGAGCAAGAGAGGTCCCTTCCAGACTTACCTCAGAAGGTGGTGAGCATGCTTGTAAGTCCAGATGGGACTCTAGCTCATGGCTTGTGCTCATCATGGCTTCCAGTCCCACCAGCCACAGACCTCACTTGGGTATAGCTCCTTTGCTCATCAGTAACTTCTCTTAGTACAGTAGAAGATCCTGTTCCTCTTGCTGTCCTGAGTCACTGTGATTCCGAGAAAGGCACTGTATCAAAGCTTTATGGGAGTAAATAGATGCTGGTCCTCTCTTGTGACGAGCAGGTGGAACATCCTGCCATTCAGAAGTACTGGCTGCACAGCAAGCCAGTCTCAATAAATCAAAAATAAGTAAAATAAAAAGGAAACAGATGAGCTGGTTGACTTGGCAGATTAAAGTGCTTGGCATGTAAACCTGGACTGAAATTTGATCCTAGAACCCATGGGAAGATGGAGAGAATTGACTTCACCAAGTCATCTAAAAGAACTACACACATATGCCATGGTGCATACACACTGTGGCTTATAAGTGACCCATAATACTAATAGGATAGAATTAAAATGAATAAAAATTTGAAATATATATATAACTGAATCCTCTCAGTGATAAGGCAGAATTCTGTATGCCTTTTTCATCTGTAAATTGTTTTAGGTTCTGAGGAAATTGAATTGACAGTACCTACCAGCCCCAACAATACTCTACTCTCATGCCTAGCTCTTTTGAGACTTTAAAAAGACCTGTGTATGGAGAAGGCTGGATGCACAGACTGTTTAAAGGTCAAAAGCCATCTATATGTCTAGCAGTAAAAGATAACTTCAGTGTATAATATGTTTACTTGGTAAACATAAGACATTTCTTATTCTGGATGCTGGGTGTATAGGAACATGTACACATGTTTATATTGAAGTGAGAGAAGTGACATTTGATTTATTTCTTTTGTGCAGATGATGGTGATAGGGCCATGTGTATGTGATGCAAATGCGAAGGTCAGAGGACAACTTGTAGGAATTGGTCCTCTCCTTCTGCCACATGGGAGCCAGGGATCAGACTCAGGTTACCAGGTTCTGTGACAAAGCTCCTTTATCCTCTGAGCCATCTTGCTGGGCCAAGAAATTGTTTTTATGAATAACTTTTATACAGCATCTAAAAAGAATCAGATATGCATACAGTGAAGTTACTGTAATAGTGAGATTTTTCTGTTTTACAGGTTTTCTAGGTTGCTATGTTTGGTTAATTGATGGTTGATTGATTGCACTGTTAAAGATCGACTCCAGAGCCTCGTGTGTTCAGCAGCATTCTACACTGAGCCACATCCTAGACACATTATCGTTAGTTTAATGATTGGTTTTTGTCTTGTACTTTTCTTGTCTGGAAATAAATTTAGCATCATGTTCAATAAACATCAGAAGTAAACATCCACTATATTTAGCAGTTAGCTTTGTGGTACTAGGTAAGAGGCTGAGGCAAGAGAATTGCAGGTTCAAGGCCAGCCTGGGCAACATAGTAAGAACGTCTCAAGTAAAAAGTCAAATAGGACTCGGAATGTAGCTTGGTAATAGTGCTCTTACCTAGGAAAGGAACAAAGAGAAAGCAAAACCAAAAAGCAGAACTCAGCAGTGTTTAAGTGCAATGCAGTCTAGCTTTCCTGTCTTCACACATGTTTCCGATCCCTCGTGTCTACCAGCATGGGCTGTAGCTTTAGTCTCATGGTTGAATAGCATTTTAGCTCGTTGGTTCTCATCGACAGATTTGGGATGCTACGCCGTCTGAATTGTTGATACTCTATTCTGGGGTCCTCCACCCCAGCCTCACTGTTTTCCTCTTTCCTCCATGCTAATGTTTTGCTTTTAATTTTTTTTTCAGTGCAATTAAACTGAAACCCAAAGAAGGGGAGACATACTATGATGTGGTAGCTGTTGTTGACCCTGTCACAAGAGAAGCACAGAGGCTCGCCCCTCTGCTCTTGGTAGGCCTGCTGTGGAGGTGGTTCATGTCTTTAACCAAAGTAGTCATGGGTCCTATGATTTTCTGGGCATTTTCTTTGTCCCTTAGATGTCATTTAGAGGAGATGGACAGCAGTGTTTTCATAAGGATTGATTAAGGCTCATTTTCCTTATGAATTGTGTCATGTCTTTTAAGTAATGTATAAGATGCTACACTTTTATGCATGCTTAAAAAAAAAAAACTAACCAATACAGTACCCTAACATTTCATTTAAGAGAGAGAGAGAGAGAGAGAGAGAGAGAGAGGGAGAGGGAGAGAGAGAGAGTGTGTGTGAGCTCACACATGTACTAGGGCCTGGACTTAGAACCTTACACATGCTAAGTGGGCACTCTGCCAATGGGGTGTATCTCTAGCCCTAGCTGGGATTTTTTTTTTTTTAGGATAGTATGATCATCTAATCTTCTTTGTAAATGTTAATCCACATGCTTTTTAATGTGAACAGAAGCAGTGAGCTCTTGTTTTCCTTTGTAGCTGAATACTCATTATTTACCTGCTGTTTCCGCACAAGCGGGTGGGTGTTAACCTTTGTGTGAGGAACAGTGATCTGCAATAGCCTTTTAAAAAGATACATGTATTCATTCATTCATTTATTCATTCATTCTGTCTGTCTGTCTGTGTGCACACATGTCACAGTACAGATCAGCGGGCATCTTGCAAGAGTCAGTTCTTGCCTTTTGGGCCTCAGGGATCAAACTTAGGTTGTAAGACTTGGCAGCAAGCACCTTACTGAGCCATTTCAGCACTTTCCCTGCCCCTCTTTGGAACCAGCCTTCTATGTGTGGTAGACTCTACATTGGAGCTCAGATGCCCAAAATTTCTTTAATGCAGATGCTGCAACAGGTGTTTTCTTTGTGTATCTTCCTGAGATGTTAAAAGTGCGTTGTCTCCTAAGTAATTGTGAAACAGTTCTGAAGAGAAAGCCTAAATATTTTGTCATCTGGTTTGCTTTTTAGGTTTTGACTCAGCTGATAAATATGAATCTAAGAGTGTTTATGAATTGCCAGTCCAAGCTTTCTGACATGCCTTTAAAAAGGTAAAATGCCATTTACGGAATATTGTTTTATAGCAGTACCAAACCTAAAAGTTAGCACTAGGTGGGATGGGAAGAATTGGGTACGTTGACAGGTTGATTGTGTATGAAAGGATGTGTACTGACATTTTGATAATGTCCCCTCTCTGCTTTGGTTAGATGTTCTGAGAACATAGCAGGGGTTAGCACTTTGACGACATCAATACAAGCTGCTGGCACATTTACAGCTCACTTTAAAAGAACGGTAGCCACTAGGTCTTATGTAGAAGCTTACTCTCCTCATTCTCATACATCCTGGTGAAGGGACAGGCTTGGCTGTGGGATGACCATTTGTGGAAGTCACAGTGACCATAGTAGCTTAGCACATGCTCTGGCCACGGGAAATTTCTTCCTTGATGCGGGGCAGCGTTCTATACTTAGATTCTTAATGGATCCCATCAGTTTTGCCGAGGACTGAGCGAGCTGCAGCTTCCACTGTTAGCTGCATGTTTATCACATACTGTGTTCTCAGTTCTGGCATGAGGACACAAGCATCACTTAGGGATCATATTTTAAGATGAAAGGGTTCTCCTTAGAGGCCAGTGCTCAGGAAAGTGCTTGTGACCCCGATGGCCACAGTGTGAAGGGGTGGTCTCCTGCATGCTTCCCTCTCTCCCTCCCCTGACTTTACAGCAGCCCTGGGAGGCATCACTAGACCAGAGGTGGTTTGGCTTATTGTCCTTATTTGGAAGGATACTGTCTAAACCTAGGTTTTTGTTTACTATGTGGACACTGCGATTGTATCAAGAAAAACCTAACAGTTGCATTTCATTTCAGCTTTTACCGTTATGTCTTAGAGCCAGAGATTTCTTTCACTGCAGACAACAGCTTTGCTAAGGGACCAATAGCAAAGTTTCTGGATATGCCACAGTCTCCGCTGTTTACTTTGAATTTGAACACACCTGAGAGTTGGATGGTAGAATCTGTCAGAACACCATATGATCTGGATAATATTTATCTGGAAGAGGTAAGAATATAATTGTTTTCAGCTGTCAAATCATGTATAAGTTAAATCTGTCTGTACATCATTCAGTGGCGACTGCCTGAACTGAGTGGTGGGCATCGCTGCTCACCTCATCTGTTGATGCTCCCTTACAGCAGCTGCTTTATTCACATCCCCTTCCCATTCAGTAAAGGCTACCCCTTTAGAAGTTGTGATGTGTCCGTGGACTGCTGCCGCCGCCCTTGCACTCTCAGCTTAGTTGGCTTTTGTTATCCTCAGAGTCAGCTCCATGTCTGTGTCAGTTACTTCTCTTGCGATTGACAGAAAGCAGTGTGAGAGAGGGGGCATGTAGTTGGGCTCATAGACATGGTGCTTGGGAGGAAGTGATCTGATCTTCTGTGGCACCTGCCTACCAGAAAACAGAGAGAAGAGAGTCCGAGGGCTTCCTCCTTTTTTTCTGTCTACTCATTTCAGGATCCCAGCCCACGGAACGGTGCTGCACATTTAGTGTGAGTCTTTCCTCCTGAATTGAGCCTCTCTGGAAAGGCCCTCAGAATGCCCAGAGGTGTGCTTCCAAGCCTAGTCAGATCAGTCATCACAGTGCCCTCAGACACCCACCCCCTCTCCCCTGGCAGTTAGGAACTTATTTCTTTTTCCAAGCACTTTCCTAATCTGACACTGTCTCAGTCGTTACCCAACTGGTGGTCTTCATGGCTGAAGTGGGTGGTTTTTGACACATTTGTCTGTTTTGGTGGGGCCTGGGGAGTGCCATGGTGTGACATGGGGTCAGTCAGGGAATCTTTGTGGACATCAGATCTCCTTCTGTCGTAGAATCCAGGATGAGGCTCATGCTGTCAGCCTCAGTGGCGAGCACTTTTATCCTCGTGATTGTTTTCCCTGGCGCCCGCAGGTTGCATTTTGAGTTTGCATGTATAATAGTCATGTGCTTAAACTTTGATCTTTCAGGTGGACAGTATAGTGGCTGCTGAGTATGAGCTGGAATATCTGTTATTAGAAGGTCATTGTTATGACATCACCACAGGCCAGCCCCCTCGAGGACTACAGTTCACTTTAGGAACTTCAGCCAACCCAACAATTGTGGACACAATCGTGATGGCCAATCTGGTAAGTAATCAGTTTATCAGATAGTACAATGTCCCTGGTGGTTATTTAGATTCCATAATTTATGACACAGCAGTTAACATTCTGAACCATGGAGTGAAATAAGAATTAACAATGGACTAAATGTAGTCAGTGTAAAAGTCCTTGGCTTGCTCTCCGTGGAGCACAGCAGGCAGGCTTCTCGGCTCCACTGCACTGCTCTGCTCTTTGCCTCTTAGCTTGTTGGTTGATAGGTTTTTGTTTTGTTTTGTTTTGTTTTACTTCCTCCTGATTTGTTAATTATCTTTTAATTTTTTTTTAATTACAATAGTAATAAGACCTTGGGTTCAGTACCCAGTACAACTGAGAGGGGATGGGGTAGGTAGATGGGTAGGTTGTCATACACGTGTACATGATCTGATATGTAAATGAAAATGTAAGCATTCATTAGAAACATTTAAATTTAAAGAGAACTGAGCCTCTACTTTGTTTGTGTCCTAGGGATATTTTCAGCTCAAAGCCAATCCGGGAGCCTGGATTCTGAGACTGAGAAAGGGACGCTCAGATGACATTTATAGGATCTACAGGTAGGACAAGGTGACGGCTTCATTGTAGACAGACATCTAGCCTTACCCCCAGGCATTGTTGTTACAGTCAAGTGCATGATAAAGCCAAGCTTCCCAGTACAGTAAGTGTTGAGAAGTTGTAGGGATGAGTTGGATAGCAAGGGGTCTAAGAGCTGACTAGAGCGAGGTCTGTCCTCCATTACTGTCCCTGTCAGCTGCATCAAGGGGAAGTTACTCTTTTCCTGGGAAGTAGACAACAGGCAGGAGCTTTGTCCCCTGATGATGTCTGACTTGGAAGCAGAGTGAGGTTGGCTTTAGTATGCTGATGGGAGGTGTTTATCCTGACCCCTGGTGCTTTGTACATGCGCAGAGCACATGAGCTTTGACTTGGTAGTCTGACTGTCCTGGTCCCTGGGCCGCCGTTGTATAGGTGTACTCCTAGAACAGACTGTCAGTGACAGGAATTGTCAAGTTCAAACAAACCCCATAACACCATTTTAAAAGTGTGGTCTCTATCCTGTTTAACAGTTTAAACTAGTCCTTAGTTCTGTGCCAGTTTGTATAGGGAATGGTTTTCATTATGGTTTATGTGAACATGCTGATGTATGAATTTGCTTTGGCTTCATGGCATCTTACTTGACATGGAGAAGCAGTGTAGATTAAGGGTTGTGGTTTTGATGTGGAATTTTACTCTCTCACCCAGGCTTGAACTGGACTCAAGTGAATCTTCTGCCTCAGTCTCCTGTAGCTAAGACTACAGGCATGTGCCACCATACCTAGCTTGTGCAGATTTCTTATTCAATAACTTAGAGAATTTTGTGCTGTAGTAATGTCCTTATTGTAAATACTAGGCTTTTCCCTGATTCAGTTATTTTCCCAATAAGGTTTCACAGAATGTTGCTTCTATGGGCCCTGTCCATCTTCCTCCTTGCCTGGGGCTGTGGTGCCGTCCTCTTTGCTGTCTAGGGATCCTGTCTTTTGAGGCTTCCCAAGTGGACAGTCTGATTCTGGAATTTTCTGTGTACCAGCTTTCTCCTCTTCTTTTGCCTGAGAACCATGCTGTCTGCTGAGTGACAGCACATGCAGTGGCTTCCCCACATTGCTGACTGGAGAGTAAGAGACGAGGGGGAAGCGAGTACTTACAATTGTCTTGCTCTGCTTCCATGTGCCTCTGACCAGAGTGGCTGCACTGTGGGCTTTCTACCAGACACACAGAATCGAGTCTGTGCTCTAAACTTGGCTGGTTGTGCTGCCTCTCACACTGTAGCCTAGGCTGGCTTTGATCTCAGGTTGATCTCCCTGATGCTTCCTGTTGGGGTCACGACACCCAGCCAAGAGTTAAACAGCAGACTCAGCTCCAGGGATGGGTCTGAGTGTTCAGACCTATGAACGTTTAAGCTTTGTCATGATCTGTCCTTGTGCTTGTCCCACCTGAGAACCCATTGATGTTTCACTTCTCTAGCCTAGACATGGAGATGTCTATGGACACTGCTTTGCCCTATAAAGGTGTTTCTTTCAGACTGTGAGGAAACTGTTGGTTTTAAAAAGTGTTTCTATCATCATGGACAGGCACAGCTGTTGTTGTCTGAGTATTTACTGCATTTTAGGATTGTGATTTCTTTCTCTGTCTTACTGTCTCTAAGCCATGATGGTACAGATTCCCCTCCTGATGCAAATGACGTTGTTGTCATCCTCAATAACTTCAAGAGCAAGATCATCAAAGTGAAGGTGAGTCTGCTCAGCTCTGCAGCCACTGTCGGGGACAGACAGCAGTCCCTCCTGTGGCCAGATCGCAGTGACCGTGTCAGCCACTGTTCGAAGATGGCAACACTTGTGACTGTGTTAGGAGAGCCCTCTCAAAGTAGTTCATTAAGATACTGTTTTAAGTTCGAGGCCAGCCTGGTCTACAGAGTGAGTACCAGGACAGCCAGGCCTACACAGAGAGACTCTGTCTCAAAAAACCAAAAAAAAAAAGGATACTGTTTTAATTTCTATTTTGTGTTAATTATTGTTGTGATTTTTACCGTGCCTAGTTTACAAAATAAGCTTTAGTATAAATAGAATGAACAAAGCTACAGTATATACACAGGGTTCTCTACTCTCTTAGATTTCATGCATCCACTAGGGGCTTGGAATGTTTCCATCAGATAAAGTAGGACTGCTGCATTTTGAAGTCATTTTGGTATTCCATTTGCAAGTGGTTTTTGTTTGTTTGGTTTTTGGATTTTGTTGTTGTTGTTGTTGTTTGTTTTAATAGTTCTAGGATGCTGCTTAAGAAAAATGTCTTTGTGAAGATAAGCTTCTAGTTTTCTTCAGCCAACAGATTGTCTCTTTTGGTAATCTCAGAGTCCCATTTTATACAGAATGTCCCCACAGAGACTTTGCGTACTCTGCTCCCCATTCTTGTTGAGATAGGGTCTCACTGTTTAGCCCTGAAACCCTGATTGGCCTGGGACTTGGCTATGTAGACCAGGTTGGCCTTGAACTCAGTTTGACTGCCTCCCACATGTTAGGATTAAAGGCATTGTGCCTGGCTTAGCTTTGCCAATTTTTTTTAAAGTTTTATTTATTTGTATACATGTAAATGTGTTTGTGTGAATGTATGACACTCGTGTACCTGTGAAGGGCAGAAGAAAGCATTAGGATCTCTTGGAACTGGAGTTACAGGTTGTTGGGAGTTATTCGGTATAGTTGCTGGGACTGAACTCAGGCCCTCTGGGAGAGCTGTATGTTTGTGCTCTGAACCACTGAGCCATCTCTCCAGCTCTGGCTTGGGCATTTTCTTTCTTTCTTTTTTTTTAAATGTTTATTTATTTATTTTATGTATGTGAGTACAATGTAGCTATCTTCAGACACACCAGAAGAGGGCATTGGATCCCATTACAGATGGTTGTGAGCCACCATGTGGTTGCTGGGAATTGAACTCAGGACCTCTGGAAGAGCAGTCAGGCGCTTAGCCATCTCTCTAGCCCCTGGCTTGGGCATTTTCATACCCACAATTCACAGTGTTATTATTTTATTCTCAGAAGACTGTGGGAAATTCTAGTGGCAACTCAACAGTAGGATTATAGTTTTTATAGGCAAGATGGTGCACACCTCGAGTCCCAGAACTGGGGAGTTAGAGGCAGGAGGATCAAGAATTTAAGGTCAGCCTAGACTGCATAGTGAGTTTGAGGCCACCTTGCATGATATGAGACACTGTCTACAAAACCAAACACAGAATACAAACATAGGTGATTTTATTTAAAGTCTTTTCTTACTCTTTCTCCTCAACATTTTGAAATTCTCTGTCCTAAAGTAAAATGGTTGTAGGATAAGTAACTGTTGCACATGGTAAAACCTAAAGTCAGCCATTGCGCAGCTGGGCAGGAGGAGCACCACCACAGGCAATCCTCTGTGGTAGAAGTCCTGAACGTGGACCACGGCCTGATGTGCCTCTCTCAGCGGTTCCTGTAGGCCGCATTCTTCCCTTGAAGTTGTCAGCTAGAAGCAGTAGTCTTCTGGGTTTGCTCCCTCTGTCTCTATGCAGCTGAGCTTCGTCTTTAGCTCCTTGTACAGTTTGAAGACATTGCTGGCTTCTCCCTGAAGGCTTTAACATGAGCATTCTGATAAATGGCACTGCCATAGACTTGAGAGTCTGATGGGGTCTCCTTTAGGGGAATTGGTTGATTGTTTCCTGTTGGTAGTGCTAGTTGCAGCCAGTGCAGATCAGGTTTGCGTTGTCAGACCTGTCATGTACGATTGCAGGTTCAAAAGAAGGCAGACATGGCTAATGAAGACTTGCTGAGTGACGGGACAAATGAGAACGAGTCCGGATTCTGGGACTCATTCAAGTGGTAAGTTGGCATGGTGAACAGCTTACATGTACAGGGAGGGCTGAGAGGTGTGAACCAAGTGTCCTTTGGAATACGGTAATTTTTTCTGGGCTTCCAACCCGCTTCATGCTAGATTATGCCCTTTCAGTTGGAGAAGAGGAATGCTTCTCTTTAGGTTAAGTGAAGGAAAATGTTCTTCCAGGGAGGGAGCTTCTGGTGTGTTCTCTTCCCTCGTGGTTGGTGGGGCCCTCCCATTGGGCAGCTGCATTCTTTGGAGTAGCTTGTGTTCTATGTATTCCTAAATGACCTGGTGCCTTTGGAGAGCATCCTTATTACCTCCTTTTCCCTGTGCCCCATCCAGCATCCCCTGGGGCTCCCACCAAGTCTTACCTCTGGAGCAGGAAGGCTCAGGCACTGTCCCTTTCCTCTCCTGAAAGGTTGTGTCAGCCCCACATTGTAAGTGCTACTTTTAATTATGTCATCACAGGGGCTTCTCAGGACAGAAGACTGAAGAAGTGAAGCAAGATAAAGATGACATAATCAATATTTTCTCTGTTGCATCTGGTCATCTCTATGAAAGGTTTCTTCGGTTAGTTTTCACTATTTGTTATGTAAATGAATTTGTTATAGTATTCTTGAAAGGATTTGCTTGCTGTGGAGTGTGTGTGTATGTATGTGTGTGTGTATGCATGAAGTACTCTGAGGGCTATGGCTAGCTCACCACATACAGTTCTGTTTGTTTTGATCTGGTTCACTCCAATGAAGTAGAGCTACATAGTTAGCTCCTGTGTGGATATTACAAAGCTATAGACTTTAGTATCCTATGCACATCTTATAGACTGTTGTTTGGTTTTTAGCCATCAAATATTGCATAAACCAGAAACTAGGGAATTGGCATAGAAAGTACAGAAACTGTAACACTTGGCCATCTTCTACAGAGCCATGGGGCTTTAAAGCCAGATCGTAGTTTTATGTGAAAACACCTTTGCTTGCAAACTGAGACTAAAATGGAAGGAGTTTGTCTAGGTCATGCAGTTGGAAGCAGGACAGGCCATTGCTTGACATTGTTGACGTGGTTACCAGAAGGGCAGGGAAGGCTTTCAGGATGGGTTTGTGGGATTCTGAGGTCTCAGGGTGTGTGGGAGCTCAGAGTTGAAGACACATTACTTGAAAGTCATTGTCCCAATTTCACAGCTGTTTGTTCATTTAGTTTTCATTATAAATCTAATATAGAAAATAATAAAAATACTAACAACAGTGGTAATAACTTTCCTGAGCCTGTGTCCTCTGGTTCCCTTCCCTTTTACTGAGTCCTGTCTCTCAAGGCTCTCTGTCCAGGCTGACAGAGTCTGTGCATGTGTGCACTGTTTGCTCAGTACCAAATGTTGCTGTGCCTGAGCATGGGTTTGGAGGGTGGTATAGTCCTGATCATGATCTGTAGTGCTAACTCACTCACCATCAGTTGATGAGATGGGCTATTTAAATGGATAGCATAATCAGCATTTGCCTCTATCTGTTGGAGTATACTTACAGGGAAATCCTTGTCTCTCTCTTCCCGGGACATCTTTATAGTACAGTATGTATACTTTCCCATTAGTGAAGGTTTCTGCCTAATTGAACCATGAGTTACCTCTGCTGTCATTCTTGGGAGTTTTCTCTGCTTAATGTTGCTGAGGTTAAAAAGCATTGAGAAATAATTATTTGTTTTGTTTGGCAGCATCATGATGCTATCAGTCCTGAAGAATACCAAAACTCCTGTGAAATTCTGGTTCTTGAAGAATTATTTGTCCCCCACATTTAAGGTTTGTTCATAGGGAAAAAGGAAAACCTTGTTAAGGGAATATTTACACTGTAATATGTTCTTTTCTACTTTTGTTTTTATACTCTTAGTTTTTATTCCTTTCATTAGGATACCTTAATTTCGTTGTCTATTTCTATACTGGATTTTTTTTCCAGGTTGCTCTATTTGGGGTAATAGTGTTTATGAATCTAAACCCAAAATTATGGCCTATTTGAAGATGGGTAATAGAGGAGGAAAGTCTTTGTCTTTTTTAAGAGACAATGTTTTAGCAAAGTAATAAATCTTGCCCTGGAGGCTTGCATAGCTTCCCTTAGTTTGGAAGGCACAGTGATGTGTGGTTTGAGAATGAAGACTCTTCTCATGAGTAAGGTGTGAGGGTGGGGCTGCTTCCCTATGTGGCTCCTGTTGACTTGGCTGGGTTTTCCTGCATTCACTTTTTCTGTATTTACAAGACAACTTCATATTCAGTGTTAGGGGTTACCTTACTTCTGATCTCCTAAGAGCTGATGTTTGAACACAGAGGACTAATTGTCCAGACACAAAGGCTCAATGCCGGGAGCCTTTTCAGAGTTCTGGCTCTGCTGTGTGATAGATAGCCTGGGTTAGACTCAGCCTTGAGAAGACCTTAATGTCAAGCTCGAGTGTTTTACTAAAATTAAATTTAGATAAGTGAACCTGGAGCTTATGTGCCTTACACACACACACACACACACACACACACACACAGAAGCACAAGCATGTGCACAAGCACAAGCATGTGCACAAGTTATATTGTTATAAATTTAAAAGCTTTCATCTGCAGATTTCCATCATTTCATGTGGTGAATAGACATCATCAAGAAGTAGGGATTGGACCAGAGTTTAGATGTGTCTTACGTGAGTCAGGTGAATTAAACTAGATTGTTCTAGTCCTTGTTTCAGTGTGAGCGTTTTAGTTGTACTGTATTGATGGTGGCTAACTTACAGTAAGGAGTCAGTTTTCTTAATCAGAGTGAATAATTGGTGTTCCCTGTGTCTAAAACTAGGAGTTTATACCTTACATGGCCAAAAAATACAATTTCCAGTATGAGCTTGTTCAGTACAAATGGCCACGGTGGCTTCACCAGCAGACGGAGAAGCAGCGAATCATCTGGGGCTACAAGATCCTTTTCCTGGATGTGCTTTTCCCACTGGTTGTTGACAAATTCCTCTTTGTGGATGCTGATCAGGTAAGCTCACACACACGGTGTACCATGATTTTCAGATGGCAAAGCACCTGTGTTTGCATCAGTATTTCAGAAACATGAGAAGGTATCACCCAGATATCATCACCTTTTATATTTAAGTTCCACCAACACATCTCCTTTTCTGTAAAAGCTTTTTGAGAGCTTTATGCTTGTATACAATAAAATGAATAACCCACTGTGTCCAGTTAGAACAGCCCGTGGGTGCATGGGCACAGAGCCATCCACTGGAGCATGGAATCCTATTAGTGTTTATGAATCTCCTTCCTGGCAACTCCCACCGCCAGGGATGCCTTAGTAATGGGTGTCCAATCATCTGCACTGGGCCTGCTTGATCTTGTATGGGTCTTGTTTAGCTGCTCTGACTTTAGGAGTGAGAGGAGCATGTCATGTCCAGAAGACAGCATTCCACGGCAGTCTTCCCCATCCTTCCCACAGCAGTCCTCCCCAACCTTCCCGTCTCATTGTCCTCAGTGTTCTCTGACCCTTGGGGTGCAGGTACTCCATTCAGCACTGAGCATTCAATCTCTTCCTCTTTTTACTTTGACTGGTTTTGTATCTCTGCTTCCCACTGCATAAAGAAGCTTCTCTGACCAAGGCTAAGGGCAGCACTAATCATAAATATTCAGAAAGTTTTAATATAAATATTTAGAAGGTACCTTGAAAGTACCACTATTTCAGAAAATAAGAATGGCAGGTTCTGCTCTGTGGCTATGACCTCTGCAGTCCTGGGCTTTTGGCCATGACTTCAATAGTAGGCATGATGTTCTCTCCTGTGGAGCAAGCCTCAAATCCAGTCGGAAAGCCACTAGTCATCCCATAATAGTCACCCTACTGCACTAGTGCCAGCGCTTTTCTCCTTCTCTGTGGGATGTTTACACACACACCTTTTTCTCTAGATTTGGGAAATCTTTTTCTGTAATTTTCTTAAAAATACTGTCTGTGCCATTAGAGTAGGCTTCTTATAATTAGAAGATTCAGCATTTTGGTCTTTCCATGGTGTCCCAAATCTCTCCCCTTGTACCCGTGCCTTCTCCTCCAGCCATTTATTGTTGACCTTTACTGTATGATTTGAACCCTTCTCTTCCTGCCCTGATACTGTTTTCCACATGATTCATTTTGTGTGCGAGGCTTTCCAACTGAGTTTTAATTTGGCTAACTGAAGTTTTCTTTCCTGCATCATTTCTGTTTGGTTTTTCTTCATTTTTTTTTCTTTTTTCTCTTTTGAATTTAATTTTTATATCATTGGTTGATTTCCTTATTCATCCAGCTCTCTCTCTTTTTTTTTTTTTGTTTTGTTCTCAGGATATACTCATGCCTTTAAGTTGTTGAACATAGTTATAATTATTCTTTTAAGTTCTCCGGCTGCAAGTTCTTCCAAGCCATTTTCATTAGGAGCCAAAGCAATGGGATTGGTAATCTCTGAAGGAGACATGTTACCTTCTTTTGGTTTTATTTCTGCTCTGGGACTTGCATATCTGGAGTTAGTTTATTGATTGAGTTTTCCTTTTTTTTGTACTTTTCATTTTTAAATTCAAATCATCTTTTTTTGTCTTTTAGTGGTGGTGTTTGCAGTGTTCTGGAGAGGACTAAATTGTAATGGAGTTGAGGTGCTATTTGTTCTGTGGGACTGGTTTGAAGGGACAAGGTCTCTATCATGCCTTCCTTTGAGGGTATGGTCTTATGCAAGTGTGGGTATCCTGCTTGGGTCTGCAGCTTTCTCTGAGTTGTGGAACTTTCCATGCCTGTGGCTCCACATCTTCTATGGAAGCCACTCCAGGATGTGGAACTGGGTGTAATCCTGAGTCAGTCCCTCCCTACCCTGGGACTGCATCTTCTTCAGAAGCTGGAGGTGTGAGCCTCCCTATACACCAATAGGCCTCACAAAGTTCAGGGTTAACCCTGGGTTTGCAGCTGCTCTACAATGTGTGTAGTCCTATACATTCCCTTACTGTAAATATCAAGGTTACAAAAATAAATGCTTAATATTATTTGGTCACTGTATCTACTATCTGCCCAAATGTTAGCTACTTTATTATTTACAGTTCATTCATTGATTTTGAAACAAAGCCTTTCTCTATCATCCCAATAGTTCTTTTGTCTCTATCTCTAGAATACTAGGACTCTAGGCCCTGTCAGGGCAGGTGTTGCTGGCATGAGTAGTAATTGAAGTTCAGGGACATGCTTGGTTCTGATGACATGGAACGCTGCAGACCGCTCTGACAGTCAGTGCAAAGTGCTTATCTTCTCCACAGTGATGTTCATCTCTTAACAGTTACTCCTGCTGTCTTCATACTGCTAAACTGTGTGCTTTTTGATATCCTTCTCCTCTCCCTTTGATCCTGTTCACTGTACATACATCTAACATACAGGCTGCAGCATGGTTATTAAGCACGGAGCTTAATAATCATGCTGTAGCCTAATAATAAGACAGTCTTGAAATTTCCCTGTTAAAATCAGTTCAATACTTTTGAATTAAATAGCCTTCAGGGCTGGGCAGTGGTGGTGCACTCCTTTAATCCCAGCACTTGGGAAGGAGAGACAGGTGGATTTCTGAGTTCGACACCAGCCTGGTCTACAGAGTGAGTTCCAGGACAGCCAAGGCTAAACAGAGAAACACTGTCTCGAAAAATGAGAAAAAATAAGTAAATAAACAGCCTTCAGAATAGTACCACTCATCAGCTGGGGACCAACTGTGAGAAACATGAGTGTGTGGGATCGTTTCAGGTTAACATGTAACACTGGGGAACTCGGCTTCTGTTCTAGAGCCTGTGCTGTTGCCCAGTATGCTGCCCTTCCTGCTGCCTTGTGCAGTATATCATGCCACAGGGAAACTACTTTAGCATTACCTGTATGCTGGCTAACAAATGGTTTTGTTTTCTTCACTGTAGATTGTACGGACAGATCTGAAGGAGCTAAGAGATTTTAATTTGGATGGTGCGCCTTACGGTTACACGCCCTTCTGTGACAGTAGGAGAGAAATGGATGGCTACCGCTTCTGGAAGTCAGGGTACTGGGCCAGCCATTTGGCTGGACGAAAGTATCACATCAGGTACTGAAGGGAGCTCCCTACAGAGTGCCCCGCTTGTGGCCCGTGTATAAAGAGAGACTTAGTTTATTTGTCTAGCTGCATATACTGCAGTATGTTCTTCATAGTTTTCCTGTTAGTGTGTCCTGATGTATAATCAATTAAATTCATTGTTTTGCCTATTTCAAGCATATTTGTAACCTTTTGGGGTCAGTGCATAGGCTGGGCATGGTGGCACATGCCTTTAATCCCAGCACTTGGGAGACAGAGGCAGGTGAATCTCTGTGAGTTCAAAGCCAGCCTGGTCTACAAAGTGAGACCC
>NW_022196896.1:63937196-63945911 GCF_008632895.1 Mastomys coucha | reverse complement strand
AAACAGAAATCCACCACCAGTATACCAATATATGCATTTATTACTTCAAATGAATACTCCATGTCTTCTGGAAGAAGGTGATTTGGAGGTTAGGACACATATAAGAAATATTGGAGAATATAAGAATATTGGAGCTGGAGAGATGTCTCTGAGATGAGGAGCACTGGCCACTTTTCCATAGGACCTGGGTTCAATTGCCAGTACCCACATGGGTGCTCACACCTGTCTGTAAGCCTAGGTACAGGGCACTTTTGGCCTGTGTAGGCACTGTTTGCATGTGATATACAGATGCAGGTAAAACACCCATACACGTTAAAAAAATATTTTTTTTTAAAGAAAAGATTTACTTATTTTATGTGTATAAGTATTTTGCCTGCATGAAGGCCAGAAGATGTCACATTCCCTGAAACTGGAGTTATAGGAGATTGTGAGCCACTGTGTTCATGCTGGGAACCAAACCCTGGTCTTCTAGAAGAGTAAGCCAGGGCTCTTAACCTCTGAGTCAAATCTTCAGGACCCTAAATAACTCCTTGTTAAAATGAACGCATACAGAAATGAATGATGAGGTACAGTGATTTCAGTTTTATGCTTTGTTTCCTGGCCGGTGAGAATTGTAACCCTGCCTGGTCCTTCTCTATCATCTTAAGATGTCATCAGGATAGTGTTGGCAAATTATCATTTATCAGTTTCAATGATCTTTATCACCAGATCTTCTGAGTTAGCTAGAAATCTTTTTTTTTTTTTGTCTTTCTTCTTATATTTATTTTATGTGTGTGAGTATACTGTCCATCACTTCAGACACAGCAGAGGAGGGCATCAGATCCCATTATAGATGGTTGTGAGCCACCCTGTGGTTGCTGGGAGTTGAACTCAGGTCCTCTGGAAGAGCAGTCGGTGCTCTTAACCACCAAGCCATCTCTCCAGCCCCTAGCTAGAAATCTTGCCTCAGGAAGTAGTTTCCTTGTAAGACAACAAAATAAAAAGCTGGCCAAAGTGAGCTGTCACAGCAGGCTGTAGCCTGCAGGAGTGTGATCCTCTCTGCAGTGTGCATGCGCCCTCTTTGGCAGTCTTCCACTCAGTCTCTCAGGGACACTGACCTGTTCCATGTATGGCCTATCCCACTATTCAGGTTCATTGTTGAAATCAATTGATGGTTTGTCTGTAACAAGTGTCTCCTCTCTGCTCAGTGCGCTGTATGTCGTGGATCTGAAGAAGTTTAGGAAAATAGCTGCTGGTGACAGACTCAGGGGGCAGTACCAAGGTCTGAGTCAGGACCCCAACAGTCTTTCAAATCTCGATCAAGTAAGTGACCCTAGACATTGCGTCTAAAAGATGCCATTTGGGTTTGAAAATGAAGTAGTGTTTGTGTGCTCTCTCAGAACTGAACTATTTCTTCATGGAATGTGTATGTGTGTGTGTGTGTGTGTGTGTGTGTGTGTGTGTGTGTGTGAGAGAGAGAGAGAGAGAGAGAGAGAGAGAGAGAGAGAGAGAGAGAGAGTTGTCTGATCTCAAAGGGTCTAAGACTGTCAAATAGCTCAGAATTCACACAATAAAGTATGAAAATTTTTCTAACCCTGACAGCCCCCCATGTCAGAACTTTCAGGAAGGCTTGCTGAATAACTTTTCCAATAGCAAGCATTTTCAGAAATAAAATTACAGGTTTGTTTTGTATGGGTTTGTGTTCTGTTCATTTGTCTTTATGTGAATGGGTGTTTTGCCTACGTAGGTCTATGCACTGTATGTTCAGTGCTCCCAGAGACCAGAAGAGGGAGTCCTGATGACCCTGAGCTGGAGTGACGGACAGTTGTTAGATGCTGTGCTGGGTCCTGTGGAGGAGCAGCCAGTGCTCCTACCCTCAGCCTTCTCCTAGCCCCAGTTGTAGCTTTAGACGGTTTAGATATCTACTGTAAATCTGCTGCTGCTGCTGCTGCTGCTGGTGGTACCACTTGGTATCACTTGTCTCCTTTGCCTTGAAGTTCCCTGAGCCCTGAACAGGAGGGATTTGATACAGACATGCCATTTAGGGCTGAGTGTTCCAAGGTCTCTTGTTCTGTATAAGCTTTGACTGTGAGTCTCTGTATTTGCTGTATTGTGTATCTGCTGCAGGAGGAAGCTTCTCTGATGATGGCTGAGTAAGGCACTGATCTATGAGTGTAGCAGAATGTCATTGGGAGTCATTTTATTTCTGTTTTTTTATTTTTTATTTTTTTATTTATTTTATGTATATTAGTACACTGTTGCTGTCTTTAGACACACCAGAAGAGGGCATTGGATCCCATTACAGATGGTTGTGATCCACCATGTGGTTGCTGGGAATTGAACTCAGTACCTCTGGAAGAGCAGCCAGTGTTCTTAACCACTAAGCCATCTCTCTAGCCCTGTTTTTATTTTTTTAAAAGGACAATGGTATTTGGTTTTACCTAGGTTCCTGGGCTGTCTAGCCTCATGTTCTTGGTCTCTCAAGCAGTGACAGGTAGGGGTTCCATCTTGTGGACTAGGGACTAAATCACATCAGATACTGGGTAGTTACTGACAGATCTGGAGTCTGAGAGATCACATTTTCAACTGCAAACTGGAGAAGAGTAGAGCAAGGGGCAAGGCCTTGAACTCCCAATGCCTCTGTCTACTGATGCACCCACTTCCTCCATAGAGGCCATACCACCTTCCCAAACAGCCCAGTCAACTGAGGGAAATTCTCCTTGAGACCACCCCAGATGTTCACTCTGAAGTTGCAGGTGTGTTCTTTTAGCATCCAAAGCTGGTCCCTCAGAAGTCCTGTCTACTACAAGCATTATATGTGAGTCTTAGTTGCTGGGGATGCTCTTAGAAGGCATCACTAAGCACCTTATGATGCTCGGGAAAGAACCCTAGACTTTACAGTTTTGAGAGTCACTGTTCTCTGGCCTAATAATTTACTCTCTTATTTGGTCTTTGATGCCTACAAGCATATGCTTTTCTTTTCTTTTTGATGGTGGTGGTGACAGCAAGTGAATGGGGCCTCGTACATACAGAGCCTACACTTTACTGAGCCACATTCTCAGCCCCAAGCATGTGTCTTTCATAATACCATTCAGCTCCTCAGTGTCTTCAGGAACCCAGCTAGGCTCAATTTACCTCGTCTACTGATTCTAGAAGTAGCATTTGTTCTTCCCTAAGAGTATAAAGTTAAATGGACACTCTGTTCTTTGTATTACAATAGTGCAGGTTCAGCAGTATCTAAAATTTATTTTGTTGACAGGGTTTGATGAAGGAAATGGTCTCAGCTACTTTTCTGTGACAAAACACTGACCAAGGCCATCGATAACGCCCTTAACTGGGCATACGGTTTCAGAGGGTTAGAGGCCTTGATGGAGGGCAAAAAACCATGGCTGCAGAAACAGCTGAGCGCTCACATCTTTACTACAAGTGGGAGATGGAGAGAGATACCAGGAATGGTACAGGTCTTTTGAAATGTCACAGTCTGCCCCCAGTGACACACTTCCTCCAGCAAGGCCACACTTCCTAACTGGTCCCCCTACAGATGGTTATAAACTGCCATGTGGTTGATGGGAATAGTTCCACCAACTGGGGATCAAGTATTCAAACCTATTATCTGTTTTATTCAAACCACCACAGACATCACCTATCTTACCCCATTGTGCACAAGGCTGGAGTGATTGTTGCTTGCATAACTGACCAGGTCATGGTTCTCAGACAGGATCTCACATAGCCATGCTGGCCTAGAACTCAGTGACTGAATGCTCCTGCTTTTGCCCCCAGAGTGCTGGGATTGCAATGCACAGCACCACACTCGGCTGACTACACTACATCATTCTTACAAGCACCAGTCAGTTCTGTTTAGTTATTCCAGTGGTATATTGGATTTTTCCTCCCAGAGTGTTAGGACAATGGAACATTTTATTGTGGGCGAAATTTATTGTGGCATCATTTGGGAGCAGGAGAGTTGGTGCTTCTCCTGGAAAACTATAGTGTTAAGGCCCATCTCTTCTCCCTTCAGAAGTGAACGGGAGTTCATGGTGACTCTCATTTGTAGTCTAAGCACATGAGAGGCCAGGCAGGAGGACAAGTCTCAGACCAGCAGGGGCAACAGACTCAACAAAGCAAAAGAAAACAATGGGAATTTTTAAAATTTACTTTCATACAGAGAGATGTAGTTGAATCTTGTTTGTGTTGTTTTTGTCTTTTTAATATGTATATGTGTTTGCGTGCATGTGTGTGCCTAGTGCTGGAGGAGCCCATAAAAGGGCACCAGATCCCCTGGCACTGGAGAGACAGATGGTTGTGAGCTGCCATGTGGTAGGAACCGACCCGGATTCTCTGTAAGAGGTGCTATTGCCCTTAATGTCATAGTCAGCCCCTTGGGCCCCTAGTTGAGGGAGTATTGTTGTTTGTTTTTGTAAGTTTTAAATATGTGTACACGTCTATGTGTGGGTATGTGTATATGTGTGTAGGTGTCTGCAGAGGCCAGAAAAGGGGGGAGTTGGAGTTATAGGTGTTTGTGATCTGCACACATGGGTTCTGGGAACTGAACTCAGGTCCTCTGGAAGAACAGTATATACTCTTAAATGCTGAGCCATCTCTCCAGCACACTAGTTAAATTTTAAGCCAACACTGGTTGCTTATTTAAATTTCTTTCTGAGTTTTAGATCCTTGTGTTTTATTTTCTTTACCAAACAGGATCTGCCCAATAACATGATCCATCAGGTGCCGATCAAATCACTCCCTCAGGAATGGCTCTGGTGTGAGACATGGTGTGATGATGCCTCGAAGAAGCGGGCCAAGACCATCGACCTGGTGAGCTGCCCTCCCTGGCCTGGGACCTGACAGAGCCTGGGGGCCCTCCCTGCCCTGGGACAGTGCCTGGTGACTGCTGGTGCTGTTCAAGTTGGCTTTCTCTGAATTGTGGTTGGAGCTGTGGAGCATGTCCTGGTCACTTCAGCAGGACTCTTCCTCACTTGCCCAGGACACCAGATGACATGCAGAAGCCTGCAGAGTTGATTTCTGCTGTGTCACCCTTGTCTTCCACTTCACCCTTGTGCCTGGACAGGTTTCGGCTTAGCCTGTAACCTTTGCTTCCTTTGGTTTTGAGAGCATTTACTGTGTAACCCAGGCTAGCCCTGACATCCCAATCCTGCATACTTAGTCTCACATGTGCCTGCTGGAACCCTGTGGCCGTCTGTACATGTGCCTTTCTTTCCTCTAGCTCCACTGAGGTGTGCTTTTGTTGTGTTTGCAGTGTAATAATCCCATGACTAAGGAGCCCAAACTGGAGGCTGCTGTGCGGATCGTCCCTGAGTGGCAAGACTACGACCAGGAGATCAAGCAGCTGCAGACCCTCTTCCAAGAGGAAAAGGAGCTGGGGACCCTGCACAAAGAGGAGACACAGGAAGGTCAGTGTGAGCCTGACTTTGGATAAGTCATTCCTGGCTTCTGATTTGTTGCTGAGACAATGGAGGGGTCCGTTTCCCTTGATGTGATGTTGAGGAACATCCAGGGTCTGTTCCTCATTGTGCCCTCCAGGCAGCCTTCTAAATAGCACATTCAATAAAGTTTTGTCCTTCTCCCAACACATGCACACTGGCTTGTTTGGTCAGAGGAAGAAGAGATGCTCTTTAAAAAAATTTAGTGTGTGTGTGTGTGTGTGTGTGTGTGTGTGTGTGTGTGTATTTATTTGTTTAGTGGTGGGGTTCATACATACCACCGCATGCCTGTAGATGTCAGGATAGCTTGCTTTCAGCAGCCAGTTCACGCCTCCTACCATGGGGGTTTGTATACTTACAACAGTCTTACAGAATACCAGTCAAATTAGACAAAGCCACTAAAGCTTAAAAATAAACATCTAATATCTTTGTCTGTCCATGAAAGTCTGGACAGTTTATGCCAGGCTGGGAAGCAAGAGGACCAAGAGTTAAACTCACTTCTACCTACATAGTGCATTTGAGACCAGCCTACAAGAACAGTGAATAATTGGAGTCTTGATTAAATATTTCTCTTCCTTAAAACTCATCCTAAGAAGCAAGTGCAGGGTTTAGACCTGGAATGACGTGAGAGTCTGTTCTGGAGACGGCAGTATAGTGAGTGTCAGAGCTACACGGTTAGAGTCACACTCACTATAAAAACTGAGATCTGGAGCAGGAGAGATGGCTCAGCGTTAAGAGCACTGTCTGTAACTCCAGTTCCAGGGATCTGATGCCCTCTTCTGGCCTCTGTGCACTTAGCATGCCTGTGGTATCCAGAGACATACAGGCAAAACACCCATACACATAGAAAAATGAAAATAAATACTTTTTTAAGAAATTAAATTTATTATGAAATTATCTATAGATAAGTGGACAAAGAATATGAACAGATTATTCAAAAGAAGAGCCCTATATGAGGAATAAGGAGACAGTGATCGAATTAGAGTCACTATTAATATCTGCTATATCAAAAATGGTAGTACCATGCATAAAGGAGACAGGGTGGGACTGGTGAGTGAGCCTTGCTAAAGCTATCTGTGTGTCTGGAAATCCTTGGTTTAAAAGCAGCAGGTATGTTACAAGGAGCCTTTAAAATCCTGCACCAATGGGCCAGAGAGATGGCTTGGCAGGACAGTGCTTGCTTCATAACCTGAGCACACATGCACACCATAGCGTGTGCACACAGTAATGGTAAAGTACAAGCACATTATGCAAGAAATGCTTTTCTCTTCAGCAATGCTTCTGCTGAGACTGCGACTTAGATAACTCACAACGAGACTTACTTTACTGTTATGTGTCAATTAGCAACCTTAAAACAGTTTAAGGATCAAAGAGTCCTGGCTCACACAAAGAATGTATAAGTGCAGAAGATCTCTGAGAAGTGTGTGGCGGAGAGCCAGCGCTGCCCTAGTGGAGGCCCCGAGAGCCAGCGCTGCCCTAGTGGAGGCCCCGAGAGCCAGCGCTGCCCTAGTGGAGGCCCCGAGAGCCAGCGCTGCCCTAGTGGAGGCCCCGAGAGCCAGTGCTGCCCTTGTGGAGGCCCTGAGAGCCAGTGCTGCCCTTGTGGAGGCTGTGAGAGCCAGCGCTTCCCTGTGGAGGCTGTGTGTAGCCCAAGAGCCAATCAGTTCTTAGAACTAAAAATGTCTCCTTCTCTTAGGTTTGCTTTCAAACTTTAGTACAGAAATAGCAAATGCCAAGCTTCTACAAACCATCTGAGAGCTACAGTGGTGTGCTGTGGACAGTGTCATGCAATGTTTTTTGACTTAAGTCTCACATTCTGTTGTTCTTTCCCTAGGGTCTCAGAAGCATGAAGAATTATGATCTCTGGAGGAAGATGGGAAACCCACCTTGACAGTTTTGTACTAAATGCTGTTTTCTCTGATCTGTCGATACAACTGCTGATGAACTGATTGGGCAGGTGTACCACACCTATTGATCTGAGCATTTGATTTAGACTACTGCACCCTAGTGGGTGCTAGATCCTTGGGGCTAAGGCTCTGTTGGATTTGTACCTCAGAGGAAGACAAGTGGCTGGTCTTCTGGAACTCCTCTTCTCACCAGAGGGAGAAATGCTGGCAGCAACTGCAAGAAGCCCAGTCCTTCAGTGCCCACATCCCAGAGCACACATTGCTGTGCTGGCCCAGAAGCTGGGCAGAAAGGTCACCATGTTCTTCCTTACCTCAGTTTACCTGCAGCCCCTGCTGCAGTGCAGATGCCCACCCTGCACCAGGCCAGGCCGGCAGGTGCTTCAGCCATGCCTCAAGGTCTACACCAACATGCTTCTCACATCTCCTTCCCCCCTTCCCGAGCATTAGGCTCATTGTTTAATTGAACCCAACCAATAATCATGTGTCTTCAGGGTTGGCTCAGTGCAGTTGCTACACAAATCAGTCTTCAGGAGAACCGGGGTGGTGTAGATAGGGTGGGAAATCGGCAGGTGGCGCAAAGTGTTAGGGTGTTCAAGGGAAGACAAAAATATTGGCCATTCTCTTCAGTCCACCGTGGCTGAATTCAAAGGAAGCTTTATTCTGTTCCCAGTGAACTTTCTAGATAATTGTTTTGTAAACAACTTTTATATTTATGAAAATGTGTGCTTTCTCTTCTTACTTTCTAAAAAGCTGTTGGTTATCAGTTTCCTGGCTGGGCACAGGCATCCTGAGTCCCTCGGTGACCACTGTCAGCACGCTCAGCCTCTGTCTGGATGGTCACCATACTGTCTGCCCTTTCCCTCATAGAGTTTTCTCTCTATGAGAATGATCTATGAGGAGAGGATGTCTTTGGATGTTTCTTCCCCCAAATGCTCTCGGACCTATGATCAGGAACGACTCTGTCTCCGGAACTCCGTTTCCTACACTATCTTTCCCTTGTACTTTGGCTCTGAGGGTCCCAAAGGGCTTTCCAGACTTGCCAAGGTCCAGTCCAGTTCTAAGGTACTGTTGCTGTCTGAAGCAGCACCCTTCATTGCTTTGTGTGTTCACAGCCAAAGCCCAGCATCACCTCAGGAGCAGCCTGGGCTGAGGAGCCTTCTACCTGTTGTTAGCCTGACTGGACAGGTGTGGGTATGTGGTGTCATCTCTGCCCAGGACTCAGGGATCTACAGCAGAGAGTTAGTGTTGCTGGGCACTGGCCTGCCTTCCAGCTCACAGGGGCTGATTTTAAAAATAAGGGAGCTGGGGTGTGGCTCAGTGGCAAACAGAGTGCTTGTCTAGGAAGCCCAAGGCCTTGCCTTCTGTCTGGCACTGTACCCCCCAACGCCCCC